>NC_073624.1:93644545-93947575 GCF_029407905.1 Bubalus kerabau | reverse complement strand
TTAAGTCTCTTGCATTGGCAGGCGAGTTCTTTAGCACTAGCGCCACCTGGGGAGCCCCTATAGTAAAATGCTGACTAGGAGAAAACTGAAAGGCTTCCTGACTTCTTATGGAAACGGAAGCCTGGGTAGTGACTTTTTAGAAGTGGGACTTCCAGGCTCTGAAGGACAGATAGACCAATATAGCAGGAGGAGGTATGGGATATATTTTAGGATAGGAGAGGCCTTATTTCAAAAACTTTGAAATTGCAAGGCCTACTCTGAAAGTGAAGAAAAGGGTTTTAATGAGGGAAGGAGAAATGTTTCATTATTTTAAAAAAATGTTTACAAAGAGTTTGTAAGAACATTAAAGAAATGCATGTGCTGTATAATATAAATACACGTACACATATATGCATTCATTATTTGATCTCATTTATGTAAACATGTATATTCCTAACAATAACATACCCTATTGAATTACTACATGTCACAACAATCCTATAAAGTAGGTACTGTTATCACCAGTTTGCAAATGCACAGATGGGTTAGGTAATTTGCCAAAAATGACACAGCTAGTGAAAGATAGAGGTCAGATTTGAGCCTTGCGGGTATATATGTATATATGTTTGTATGTGTGTATTTTTTTTTTTTTGCCAGGCAGTGCAATTTATAGAATCTTAGTTCCCTGACCAGGGATCAAACCCCAGGCCCTCAGCAGTGCAAATGCAGAGTCCTAACCACTGTACCACTAGGAGATTCTAGAGCCCATACTCTTAACTACTATGTTAGACAGAGAGGAATCTATCAAAATGTTCATTGTGGTGGTTTGTTTTCTCCTTTGTTCTCCAAGTTTTTCTATACAGATATCCTATAAGAGTTAAATGATGAAAGTTTGAATAGGGAAGAAGGGGGGGTGGTGAAATTGAAGGATAAATATGTTTTAGAACAAAAGAATCCACCCTATTTCCTTTTCCACTTTGTTAAATTTTCCAGAACTGATGGCTACCACAATTCTACAGGCCACTGAGGCCCTGTCTCCGGAAGCTGAAGCCAGCACAGCTCTCATTGCAGGTAACAAAGACTCTGAGTCAAATCCAAGGGGCCTTCTGAGCTCAGGGGCCCTCTTGCTCCAAAGACAGCCAAGAAACCAATGTGATGGATTAAGATTCTCCCTATACAGAACAGCACCACAAACTAGAGACCGAATCTATTAGTGGGTTCACTTTGGCATGTAAGTTATGTTACACAGACATAGAGGCTTCACATCAGAGGCACTGCCAGTAAGTGAGAGGTTGGGAGGTGGCCACAAATAGATGCGCTGCCTATGGGTGCTGCAGTCGGGTGTGGGGGTAGGGATGAAGACGTGTGTGGTTTGTTGAGTGGTGAGAAAGAGGATGGGAGGGATCAGAAACCCCTACAGGAGGCTATGGATTTAAAAACTCTTCCTGTTGGGATAAGCGATTTCCTGTTTCCCTCCTTCCTGTTTCTATCATAATCATCAGGAACTAGTTGAGCAGGAGTACATTTTGACAGAAATCAAAAGTCCTTAAGCCCAAGAAGACTCCGGATATCATGTGCTGAGGAAGTTGGGCTTGGTGGGAGAATATGGACTTAGACACTAGTTAACAGCATGAGGCTCCTCATTACGAGTGAGGGAATCGTCTAAAGCAGGGGACCCCGTGAGTTACTGAGACGCCCGAATCCTGAAACATGTCTGCATTTTCCCTCTCCTTTCCAAGTTGTTATCACCGTGGTCTTCCTCACCCTGCTCTCAGTCGTGATCTTGATCTTCTTTTACCTGTACAAGAACAAAGGCAGCTACGTCACCTACGAACCCGCAGATGGTGAGCCCGGTGCCGTTGTCCTGATGGAGAATGACTCAGCCAAGGGCAGAGAAAAGGAAGAATATTTCATCTAATGGTTCCCAGGCCCCCAGGAGCTTATCCAGGTTCCAGTGCTATCACACTATTTATTAGGTTAAAGTTTTACCTGAAACCGGTGAGAAGCATCAACTGATATGGGTAGACCTGAGCTCCTTTCAGGACATGGGCCTAAATGCCAGCATCACCAACACCATGGACCGGGGACACAAAGCTAGCTGCTCACGTCTCTAGCCAGGCCTCTGTCACACAGCTTCTGACTGATGAGTGAGATGGCGCTGGGCTGGCAACACTGGAGTATATGCCCAGGCATCTTCACTTTTTCACAGGTTGAAGGGAAGAAGAGAGTTGGGGGTCACTGGATGCTCCTCTGTCCCTTACCTGGTCACCTAGTAACAAGCCAAGTGGAAGTAGTATCCTCAGTTCTTCCCAGAGGCAGACCACAAGGAAAGGCCGGGACAGGAACTGTGGAGACCTCCCTCCTGATGAACATGCCACATCCCTTAATCTGAGCCCTTCCTTTCCTTATCCCCCAACGATCCAGACATATGCTATTTTTATTGGAATTAAAATCGTTTATTGATACAGAAATCAGGTTCTCATGTGCAAAAAAATCACCATCTTTATACTTTGACTTATCTTTGCTGGAACTTTTGTGACAGTTTGCTCTGTCGTTTTTGTTCAGTCTCTCAATCATGTCCGACCCTTTGCAACCCTATGAACTGCAGCATGCCAGGCTTCCCTGTCCTCTATCGCCTAGAGTTTGCTCAAATTCATGTCCATTTTTTGCTTACTCAACTCTTACCTGTGTTCTCTCCCAAGCAAAGGGGGCCCCAGGGAAGTTTCAGAAGTTCCCAGAACAGTCTCAGGTTTGCAACAGAGATGGTCCTGGGAAGTTTGTCCTAGAAGAGGGTCACTAGAAATAGACCCTGGGAGATGAGTTGTTTAGCCTCCATCCTGGCAAGGGCCAGTATGTCCCTGATCCATTCTGTGTACACACAGAGGGAACCAGGAACAACCCGTGACTTTTCCCACCAGTGCCCTTTCTATCTCATTTCATCCATCTCAAAATGAGGCATATTTAAAAGGTACAGCGTTTGGGTAGAAATCATTAACTCTCCATGCATTGTTTACTTTGGAATTAAACTAAACCTCCTTCAAGGTCTTAACTATACTGCGTTCATTTTTCAAGCTCAAGTCCACCCAAGGTAAGACCCAAGAGTTGAGAAATTCATCTTAGCAACTTATATTCCAGTTTTCAGCATTTCTCCAAACAGAATTTTGGAAAAACCGAAGATCACGCTCAACTTACAACTTAACAAGTTGTCAAACTAAAAAAACATTTTCCTCAAGTCAAACTTAAGGGCAGGAGGAGACTCCTCCAAATGAGGAGACTCAATTGTTCCCTTATTTCTAAGTTTATGTTCTGAATTCCTCTGGCCTAATAGGCTTTTAAGAATCTGAAAGTGCTTAGTAAATAAAATGAAAAAAATCTAAACATCTAGAATGGATCTCATGAAAATGGTCAAATCTTAGCCTTGTACTCCTGCATTTATTTCAAAGACTTCATTAAAAGAAAAAAACAAAACAACGACAGCAACACTTATCTGAATTCTAGGTGAGATATAAAAAACGTTATATACAGAAGAGATCTAAAAAGTTAAGTAAAGAATCCTTGAAGTGAGGTGTAATGCAACTTCATCACTTTATTCAAATCTTCAAAATAGTCTTTATTCTACATTTTTAGTATAAAAAATCCACAAGTTAAGTGCACCACAGTGTAGAGAGAGACATACAACGCTGAACTTCCATAACAGTCAATGGTACAGTCAAACATCACATGTACAGAACACAAATTTAGATGAACTGAAATTATAAGATAAAATAAAATAAAATCCAATTTTAGAAAACAAAAATCAAAATATTAAGGATCCCTGAAATATTCTTAACCCTAATGAGATTTCACTGGACTCAAGTCATTTAGTAGTGAGGCATTCACAATATGACCCCATTAACCCAGCTGAGGAATTCTTGGGAGCCATAGTGGCTACATCAGACACTGACAAGAAATGGTAACCAATTTCTGATCGGTAAACTCCCCTTAATTTGGCTCCAGAGTCATCAGGCTTTTAAATGCATCCTCCTCCTTGCCCCTCAAAGTTATAAACAGACTGCTGTTTACGGTAGTTTGCACTGATATCCTTTGTTAAAACAAGGTTCAGTTTTTCTGGCACCAAAATAAATTTGGGCTTGGTTCATGTCTGAAGAGAAAACCTATGAGGAGGGTCCAAAAGGCACCCTCCGCTTTTGCCTGAGGAGATGCAAAAGCAGAAGCAATGGGTCCTGTGCCTGGGGCACAGAGGGGGTTTCAGAGGATCCTTTGTGAAAGACTAGTTAAAAGATGACAAGTGGGGGGAAGTGCAAGGAGAGAAGGAAATTAGTCTGACTGGCTTTCTGTCCTGCACCATTGATTCAATGGAGATCGGTGGGAAGGAGTGGAAGACAAGGGTTGAGGGTAGGACCAGGGGCAAAGGATGGAAAGGAAAAGGCAGACAACTAATGCAGTTCGTTTATAACAAGTAATATAAATCAAAGACTTAAAGGAGATTAAAGACCAATCAGAATAATTTGGCAACTTTAATTCTTAGGAAGATCAAAGTTCCCTCCAAACCTAATTTGATGTTTTATTACTAAAAGCAAAGACCAGTATGGTACAGTATTACTCCAGAGGAATTAAAGGAAGATCCTTAGGGCTGCTTCACCCACATTCATTTTATGAATGGATACCTCCCCTACCTCAAAATGCTTTAGGGAGGTACTGCTACCATTACATGGTTCCTTATTAAGTTTGAAAAGTGCCTGAAAGTTTGGGCACCAGAAAGACACCCCAACAACATGTGTCTAAACTGCAACTTCAGGTTAATATGACTAAAGCAGTTACATTGTGAGAAGTGCTGAAGGTATGTGATGTCTTTCCCGGCATAGAGATGGCCTTGGTTCTTCACCAGATGGTGTAGCCACCATCTGAACCACCCATGAAGAAGTTTCCCTTCCGCTGAGTTACGAGGACATTGGCTCCCTGCATGACTGCCAGCTGAGCAGCATTGGGAGGGCATCCCGGGGGAGGAGGCTGAAAGGAAAAGACAAGGTTGATTGGGCACAGGGCAGCTATAGGAGGGAAGTGGACAAAGGTGACAAAGGACCAATCAGGAAGACGGCAGTGTGCTAACCCGTGGCATCTCAAAGAGCTATCTGGGCCACCAATCTGAGTCCAGCAGGTCTACATTCTTTGTGAGCCCAAAGATATAAACAGGAAACCCACTCATTTAAAGGGTTCTGGATCCAAAATAAAGCCTATGGATACCTTCTGAGTGTGTGTGCCTACGAAGTCCAGACTCGTAGGCATTCAGTGCAGAAAATCACTCCTATTCACATCCCAAAACATGGAGTGGGTACCAGGTCCAGGGACCTATATCATAGGGTCTGACAGTTTTCAAATGGCCCTGGATAATCTGAAGGCTCTACCTGATGACAGCGTTTTCACTTCATCCCTAGCCTATGGTTACTGAGTAGATGGTCCTAGTAAGGACCATCTGGGCTCTAATTCTCATACAAAGGGGAACTGATTAATCAAGAGACATAGCTAAAATCTCTACTATCTCTCTAAATGCAATTTAATAGGGATTATGCATTGTTTTTTTAATCATCATGGTTCCTAATACAATGCCATGCTGATGGCACATATTAAATAAATGCTTATGGAATGAATGAGGAGTGTTACTAGACTAGTATCAAAGTGAACTGGAGAAGCAGCAGGCAGGACTCCTAAGACAGGAAAACAAAGGAATCTGATAAATTCTGACATCGGTGAGTACGCCAGATGTTACTGACTGGCCATGGTTCTCCTGCCCCCTTGAGTGCTTTCTGCCTTACCACTGGACGTCAGTGATTATTACACCAATATCAGCAACTGTTACCCAGGGATGATGAGAGGATGACCAGTCATTTCAGAAAGTTGAAATACACAAGGGTTGAGCTTTTTTGTGACCAAGTCATACTCACAGGAATGTTTCCAGCAGTAGCGCCAGCTCCAAATCTGGCCCCTGCATCATACCCTCCTTCCACCAGCACTGTTGAACCAGGTGGATAGATGGGACCAACTGGATAATAAGCCATGGGGATTGTGGAACCTAAAGGTCCAACAGCCACAGACTGGGCCATGGGAAGATACAGTGAGGCGCCAGGAAATGCAGCTGACATGGTGGGGACGGTGGCAGCCCCTGGGTGCACAAAGCTCGGACGATAGAGCTAGAAGAGGCAGAAGAGAAGGCAACAAGTTACTTTATGACATTCCTATTTCAGATCTCAATTTAATGAGTCAAGTCTTAATTCTCCTTGTGCAGATTACACTCTTGAGTTACACAAGTTGCCTTTCCACTGCCACTCAATATTCTCCTGGATCACTTCCTGCTATAGCTAATGTTAGGCTCAGGGAATGCAAACTCATCTTCTTAACTTCAGCCAGTGCCAAATAACATAAAACAATCAGATAATGCCTTCTCCAACCCAACAGAAATGGCTGAACTATGTCACGTTTTAAGATGATTCATGTGAGCACTCTCTCCTGTTTGTGGAAAGTAAATAAATGTGTGGAGCCAGACTTGGCCAAGGACTGAAAACATGATCCAAGAGTATTCCATTATTTAAGTCTAGTTAACTGGAAGCACCTCTGAGTAGGCAGGTGGAGCATCAGTATAGGGTGGAGCCTGAGGAAGATGCAAGGTCTGAGGGTACACAGGGTTCCCAGGAGGCTGCACGGGGTAAGTTGGCTGCGTTGGATATTGACCTGGAAGACAAGGGGGGGTAAAAAAGCATGTTGTCTACCATACAGAGTCACCAAAACAAAGCAGGGCATATTGGGTAGCTAACCTAGCCGGGATAAGCAAAAAGAATTTCCAAACAGACTGCCATAGAGGGCCTGATTCCTGGAGCCAAAAAAATAAGCATTCTCTTTGCACCCTTAAAGCTGAAGAAGCTGGATCCCAACTGGACATCCAGTAGCGGACTGCTGTAAGGGTAAAGTCTAGCTGGGCCCAAGATCTTTTCAGAATGCAGGGCAATTCTGGGCACCCCCTCTAGCCGGTATTTCAACGGTGTGTCCCGTTTCCCTTTTGCGTGGTCTCCAAAGGTCTGGTTGTAACTGACCAAGACCTCGTGAGTAACGGTGGTTGTGGTCATCGACCTCACAGGTTCCTACTCAAGGTCGACTTCCAAATGAAAAGAGTGAGTGGTGGAAGTGAACACTGAGATCGGGGAGGGGGCTGAGGGGAATGTTCTGACACAGAAACCGGGAGACTTTCTGGCCGTCAGCGAAGGTAAGGGGAAAGAGACCCCCTTCGGGCCCGACTGGCCCGCCCACCAGAGCGGCTCTTGACTAGTTAAGCCCGGAGGCCTGCCTGTGGTTCCGGAGCGCGGCGCCCCGCCTCTGCCAGTTCTCCATTGGCCTACCCAAATCTCGCCTCCAGCTCCCCATTTGCTCCTACAGACGCCTATCACGACAAACCTTCTCCCCCCCCCCCACCAACAACCCACCCACCCAACAGCACCCCCCACCCCCAACCCGACTCTGCAGCTCCAAACTGCGCCACAGAGTTTAAGGGAGAAAGGGCCGTGAGGGAGCGAACGGCCGTAGTTCGGGGATGACGAAGGTGTCTGGCGCAGCCCCGGGCACTGCAGCTGGCTCAGGAGCGCGGCGCACCTCGCCCCAGGCCTGGCGTTCGGTGACCCTGGGCTCCGGGCCCGCTTGTTCCGGGCCAGCACTACTCCCCCCGGCGGCCTCAGCCACCCCCTGTCCTTGCCTTTGCTGTTCATGGTGGATGCGGGTCCGGCTCGGCTCGGCGTCGCGGACGGTTATTTTTTTCGTCCTCTTCCTGTTCGTAGTCACTTCCGTGTCACGTGACGATCTGTCCGCTAGCGTCACCCGACGCCCGAGTGCCGCTGCCACCGGAAACCCCGCCCCTTCGCCCGGCCTCCGGTTGCTGGAGGGATGGCCCGCGTGATCCCGTCCTCTCCCGTAGGCCCCGCCCACCGGGGCTTGTCCTCCAACCCCTACCCTTGTCCCTCGGCTGAAGGAAAACCAAATACAGGTATTGTCTCAAAACGGGATCTTTTCTCTCTTGAACGCTCGGAGGCAGTAACATTGAACTATTCTCTGGAACCTTTTCCCACCTACGTTCAGCACCTCAAGGTCACCTCATCTTGACAGCCTTTCTACAAGGGGCATGCATGCTTGCTAAGTCTCTTCGGTCGAGTCTGACTCTGTGCGACTCTGTGGACTCTGTCCATGAGATTCTCGCCAGGCTTCCTCTGTCCGTGAGATTCTCCAGGCGAGAATACTGGAGTAGGTTGCCATTTCCCATGGATTGAACCGGAGACTAACACACATACCCAAGGGACATAGATTCCCTACAATCTTATCTAACTGCCTGAGATGCTTCGCAGCCCTTGATCTATCACTGGTTCCCCTCACTCAAGTCTTCGCTGCCTTTCTATTCTACCGATAGGCTGTCGGTATTTTATTTCTGTGTCGCTTTCTCACCGACAGGAACGGCATGCTGTGCTGTGCCCCGCCCCACCCCCCCGCAACAGCTAGCACTAAAACGCATGTTCTTGGTACCCACGGAGTACCCATGCCCTGGCCCTTACTTTGATACCTGTCACAAACACCTGTATGGTACCTGATATGTATTTTCTCTGTGTATCACTTCTCTTCTAACTTAATCGTTCTTAAGAGCAAAGATGCCATCCTTTAAGGCAACAATTGCTTCCATTCTTTAAGATACCTGCTGAACGCTTGCTGTGTTCAGGTACAGAGATGGAGCTGAACAAGACAGCCCAAGGCTATTTTCTCATGGTTTACATTTTGTAGTGTAGGAAGAACATTAGAAAAGCATCTGAAAAGAAAGCTTTGAAAAGAAAAACCCTCGGTAAACATTAGAAACCTGATAAATATTTGCTGTTGAATGACTTAAACCACTGAAAAGACCAGTACTCACTTCATCAGCAATCCGTTGTTTTTCTCTCCAGTATCATATTACAGTTTGCAGAACACCATTAATATGCATGATTTTATGGAGTCATCACAGATCTTCACAACAGCCCTGTGTGGCAGGCAGGGCTTGTTTAAGCATTTCTGTTTTTCAAATGAGAGAATTGATTAAAGAGAACTGCCCTAAGTCACACAGTGAGCAGGTTACAAAGTCAGGTGTGTTACCTTGGTCCCCACCCCCACCCCAGTTCCCAAATCAGTGTTTTTGTTTTGTTTTCTTCTTATCCCTTCACTCTGCCTATCACAACTAAAATGCCCTAAAAGCGCAGTATCCAAGACTGTATTTGGAGTTCTTTCAGGTTTTTTCCCATTCTTTAAATTCATATTATTTATTTGGTTCAGGCTGGTATTAGTATGATAAAGCCTCTGATATTTACCTTTTCCTGTATTTCTGACTAATCTACTTGAAGGCAGGCACAGTGTTAGATATTTACTCATTCAACAGTTCTTTGGAGAACACTTATAAATGCCAAGCACTGTTCTAAAAGAAAACAAAGCTCTTGCTCTCCTGAATTCACCTTCTGGTAAAGGGGCTTGCAAAGTTTTTTGAGCAAAATGCACAGAAATTTAAAGTAATATACTTTAAATCATGACCCAGTACACACACATATATAAATATGTGTTTAACTATATGTAACTGGAAATTTTATGACCTGATACCTATCCTTCTGTGTACAATGCACTGTCATATTTTCTAATCTCTCTCGTTTCCTTTTTTCAATTCTGGTTGTGATTTCACATCCTACTAACAAGTGAGGACTCACACTTTTAAAAACACTGTTTTGGGGTTTGTTTGTTTAAGTGGACTTTTACTCTCAGGGTCTTGCATGTTTCTTAGCATGAAATTTGCAGTCACTAATTGGTAAATTTGAAAGAGTAAGTCCTTGGAGGTCAGATCAGTCAATCTTCTCCCTTGTAACCTAACTTTTACAAGTTAGACCCTAAACCATCCAAAAGCCTGAAACTGGAGAGGTCACTAATCTATACCCATCCTACCCTGTGCCCAGGGCTTCAGACAGTACAGGAATGAACCTGAGAAAGGAACTGCCCTTATTTCTCTTTCTGGACCCTCAGTTAGGAACCCTGAAATTGTGTTGACTATAGCAACCCATGTCGGGCTTCCCTGGTGGCTCAGAAGGTAAAGTGTCTGCCTGCAATGCAGGAAACTGGGGTTCGATCCCTGGGTCAGGAAGAGCCCCTGGAGAAGGAAATGGCAACCCACTCCGGTACTCTTGCCTGGAAAATCCCATGGACGGAGAAGACTGGTAGGCTTCATGGGGTCTCAAAGAGTCGGACGCGACTGAGCAACTTCACTTTCATAGCAACCCATGTCAATGAGAATGTAGGAGAGGGATGCTAGTTCTGGTCATCACTGCGTCACCAGCTGACTTTGGTCCTCGTCTTCTCTGCTGCCACTTGTTCCTTGTTGTATAGGAATCGGAATCTACACCAGTGTCCTTGCAGACGCTATGCACTTTGTGTCCATAACAGACAGAGGAAACGTTCAGGCAAGGGGACTGTATTTCAGAGGGGTTAAATAGCTGAACTAAGTTACACTGCTACAGAGCCAGTGTTCAGTCTCAGCTTTGCTTGATTTACAAGCCTTGTTTCTAATGTTTATTAATACATTGTTTAATCTGTTTACCTTCTTTTTAATCTGTTGCCTCCCAAGGGTCTCAGTTTCATCATCTGCTCAAAAATTCACATGATTCTTGTGTCACCTCCTGCTCTAAATCTAAACCCTATTTTGGGGAAGGAAAAAAGCAAAGAGGAGCCTGAGAAGGCAGAGGGGAAGTGGGCCAAGCTGATAATCAGATTGTAAATTCTGGTCAGGCTCTGTGTGTGTTAATCGCTCAGTCGTGTCCAACGCTTTGCAACTCTATGGATTGTAGCCTGGCAGGCTCCTCCGTCCATGGAATTCTCTAGGCAAGAATACTGGGGTGGATAGCCATTCCCTTTTCCAGGAGATCTTTGTAACCCAGGGATCGAACCCAGGTCTCCTGCAGTGCAGGCAGATTCTTTATCATCTGAGCCACCAGGGAAGCCCAGTCAGGCCCTATCAGGTGTTACAAGGATAAATACAAATACTTCTACTGGATGATAATCAGCCACTGCCCCAAGCCTTCTGCCCAAATACCCTCCTCTACTCCAGCCCTTCACTGAAACCCCTCCTCCACAGACCTTTCCATAGTCTAGTGATTAAAGGGTTAACTCTTGACATCCAGGAAGCCTGCAGGATCTAGCTCCAGCTAAGGCTAACTGCCTTCAGACTGGTCAGTCTTCATCCTCCTCTACAGGATGTTAGGTATTTTTTTTGCTTTACGCTTTCAGGGACCTGGGTCTCCTGAAAGCCAGGGCAGAGCCAAATGAGGTTACCACCGAAAAGGAGGAGCTGCAAACCCTTGTTTTCTCTGGCACGTGGGATTAAGGGGCATATGGCTACTTTCTTGGACAGGTATCAAAAGCTTTTTTATTTCTTCATTCTCCTGGGTCCCCCAATGAGACAAAGATACCATTCAGTCATCAAACATCCTTTCCTGAATTAATTTAACAACTGTTTATTGATGGACTTCCCTAATGGTTCAGTAGATAGGAGTCTGCCTGCCAATGCAGGGGACACAGGTTCGATCACTGGTCTGGGAGGATTCCACATGCTGTGGGACAGCTGGGCCCATGCACCACAGCTACTGAAGCCCACACGCCTAGAGCCTGTGCTCTGCAACAGGAGAGGCCACCACAGTGAGGGCCCACGCACATAGGCAGGAGAGTGGCTCCCACTCACTGCAGCTGGAGGAGGGTGTGAGCAGCAACAAAGACCCAGCCCAGCCAAAAATAAATAAATTTTAAAAATTAAAAAAAATAATAAAAAAGCCTATTTATCAAGCATCTGTTATGTGCCGGGCCCTGTAATAGACTCCAGGGAAACAGTAATGAAGAAGCACACTTAGTCCCTGTCTCATGGAACTTGTCTACCTAATGAGAGAGAGAAAAGTAAACAGAAAGTCAAAGTATAGAGTGATTAGTGCTGTCATAAGGATGGTATGGGGCCTCCCCTTGTGGCTCTGCCTGCAATACCGGAGACACAGGTTCAATCGGTGATCCAGAAGATCCATGTGCTGCAGAGCAACTAAGCCCATGTGCCACAACTAGTGACCTGTGCTCTAGAGCCCAGGAGCCACAACTACTGAAGCCCTTGTGCCCTAGAGCCCGTGCTCAGCAAGAAGAGAGCCACTGCACTGAGAAGCCTGAGCACTCCAGCTAGAGAGCAGCCCTCGCTTGCAGCAACGAGAGAAGCCCATGCAGCAACAAAGACCCAGCACAGCCATAAATAAATAAATAAAATTATATATAAAAAACCAACTGGACTAATACTGAGATTAATGTCCTGGATTAATTAACAGGATTAATGTCAGGGATAAAAACTCCATAAAGTCAAAAGAAAAATGACAAATTAGGAAAAAAAAATCACAGTTTCCATCACAAAGGGCTAATCCCCCTAAATATTAATAACTCCTAGAGACCAAAAAGTACATGACCAACCATTAGAAAAAGTATCTGGGAGCAGATGGAGTTAGATGAAGGTAGTCAAAATGTACAAGGATGTAAACATACAACACAATACAGATAATTAACACTGCTGTAATTGTAAATGAAAGTTCTTAAGATAGTAAATCCTTAGTTCTCATCACAATTAAAATTTTTTTTCTATTTTATATCTACGTGAGCTGGATTTCACTAACTAAACCTATTGTGATCATTTCATGATGTCTGTAAGTCGAATCATTTTGTTGTACACCTTAAATTTACATAGTTGTTGTTGTTTAGTCACTAAGTCATGTCTGACTCATTGTGACCCTATGGATGTAGCCCACCAGGTTCCTCTGTCCATGGGATTTCCCAGGAAAGAATACTGAAGAGGGTTGCCATTTCCTTCTCCAGAGGATCTTCCCGGTCCAGAGACTGAACTCAAATCTCCTTCATTGGCAGGCGGATTCTTTACCACTGAGCCACCAGAAAAGCCCAAACTTACATAGTGCTGTATGTCAGTTATGTCTCCATAAAACTGGAAAAAAATTTTAAACAAATTTAAAAATTTTTTAAATAGCAAGTGATATTTACAGACAGTCCACAGAAAAGGAAATATGAATGGCTTCTCAGTTCAGTTCAGTCACTCAGTCGTGTGCAACTCTTTGTGACCCCATGGACTGCAGCATGCCAGGCCTCCCTGTTCATCACCAACTCCCGGAGTTTACTGAAACTCAGGTCCATTGAGTTGGTGATGCCATCCAACCATCTCATCCTCTGTTGTCCCTTTCTCCTCCTACCTTCAATCTTTCCCAGCATCAGGGTCTTTTCAAATGAGTCAGCTCTTCAAATCAGATAGCCAAAGTATGGGAGCTTCAGCATCAGTCCTTCCAATGAATATTCAGGACTGATTTCCTTTAGGTTAGACCGTTTGGATCCCCTTGAAGTCCAAGAGACTCTCAAGAGTCTTCTCCAACACCACAGTCCAAAAGCATCAATTCTCAGTTTTCTTTATAGTCCAACTCTTACATCCATACATGACTACAGGAAAAACCGTAGCCTTGAGTAGATTGACCTTTGTTGGCAAAGTAACATCTCTGCTTTTTAATATGCTGTCTAGGTTGGTCATAACTTTCCTTCCAAAGAGTAAGCATCTTTTAATTTCATAGCTGCAGTCACCATCTGCAGTGATTTTGGAGCCCCAAAAAATGAAGTCAGCCAGTTTCCACTGTTTCCCCATCTATTTGCCATGAAGTGATGGGACCGGATGCCATGATCTTCATTTTCTGAATGCTGAGCTTTAAGCCAACTTTTTCACTCTCTACTTTCACTTTCATCAAGAGGCTTTTTAGTTCTTCTTCACTTTCTGCCATAAGGGTGGCATCATCTGCATATCTGAGGTTATTGATATTTCTCCTGGCAATCTTGATTCCAGTTTGTGCTTCCTCCATCACAGCATTTCTCATGATGTACTCTGCATATAAGTTAAATAAGCAGGGTGACAATATACAGCCTTGATGTACTCCTTTTCCTATTTGGAACTAGTCTGTTGTTGCATGTCCAGTTCTAACTGTTGCTTCCTGACCTGCCTACAGATTTCTCAAGAGGCAGGTCATGTGGTCTGGTATACCCATCTCTTTCAGAATTTTCCACAGTTTATTGTGATCCACAAAGTCAAAGGCTTTGGCATAGTCAATAAAGCAGAAATAGATGTTTTTCTGGAAATCTCTTGCTTTTTCGATGAATGGCTTCTAAATATATGAAAAGATGTTCAGCCTCATTCTTAAAAAGGCAGATTAAAACCACACAGATACTACCATCAGACTGGCAAAAATCCAGACATTTACAAACTTTAATTGTGAGGCTGTGGATAGGCAGACACTCTTTAATTTATTGATGGTGGGAGTACAATTCCTATAGGGTCAATTTGGCAAATGTCAAATTTTATAATCCCCACTTCTAAGAATGGTTCCTACAGATACATTTGCATTCATGAGAAACACTGTGTATATAAGGCTGTTTACTGCAGCATTGTTTGTAAAGCAAAAGATTAGAAATGACCTATATATGTCCATCAGTAGGGAAATGGTAAATTAAATCTTAGTACATCCATATAATTAAACACTGCATGGCTGTAACAAAGAATGAGAAAGCTCTCCAAAATATTTTTAAAATGAAAATAAGGCTAGGTTCAGAATCATGTGCTTAGAATGGAGTCTTCTGTGTAAAAGAGCGGGAAAACAATATTCGTTAGTATTTGAGTAAAGAAATTCTGGAAGATTACACATGATACCTATAAAGGTAGTTACTGAGTCAGGTTGGGGACACAGACAGGAGTGACTTTTCACTGTATACCTTAAAAAGCATTTTTAAAAATTTTGAAAGATGTTTACCAGTTCAAAAACTTAAAACAATGTTGGCATGCCTATTAAAATGGTTAACATTAAAAAGACTGACTGGACTTCCCTGATGGTACAGTGGATAAGAAGCTGCCTGCCAATGCAAGGGACACAGGTTCAATCCCTGGTTCCCACATGCCACAGAGCAGCTAAGCCCGTGTGCCACAGATACTGAAGCCTGCATGCTCTAGGTTCCTGGAGCCACAACTACTGAGCTCTCGTGCTGCAACTACTGAAACCCGTGCCCCTACAGCCTGTGCTCCGCAGCAAGGGCAGCCACTGCAATGAGAAGCCCAGGCACTGCGACTAGAAAGTAGCCGCCACTGTCCATAACTAGAGAAAGCCTTTGCACAGCAATGAAGATCCATCATAACCAAAAATAAAGTAACTTAATAATAATCAAAAAAGACTGACTATTTCAAGTCTTGGAGAGTATGTGGAGCTACTAGAATTCTCATACACTGCTGATAAGAGTGTAAAATGGTACAACCACTTTGAAAACAGTATGGCAGGATTTTAAAAGTTACACTTACTGGGTGATCAGTCCTTTCACTCCTGTTAACCCAAGAGAAATGAAAGAATATGGGCACACAAAGGCTTGCCCATGACTATTACAGTTTTATTTGTAACAGCCATAAACTGGAAACAACACAAATATCCATCAACAGGTCAATGGATAAATACATTGTGGTATTAAGGAATGAACTGGGTATCCATGAAACATCAGTTCAGCTCAGTTCAGTTGCTCAGTTGTGTCCGACTCTTTGTGACCCCATGAATCGCAGCACACCAGGCCTCCCTGTCCATCACCAACTCCTGGAGTTCACCCAAACCCACGTCCATTGAGTCAGTGATGCCATCCAACCATCTCATCCTCTGTCGTCCCCTTCTCCTCCTGCCCTCAATCTTTCCCAGCATCAGGGTCTTTTCGAATGAGTCAGCTCTTCACATCAGGTGGCCAAAGTGTTGGAGTTTCAGCTTCAACATCAGTCCTTCCAATGAATACCCAGGACTGATCTCCTCTAGGATGGACTGGTTGGACCTCCTTGCGGTCCAAGGGACTCTCAAGAGTCTTCTCCAACACTACAGTTCAAAAGTATCAACTCTTCAATGCTCAGCTTTCTGTATAGTCCAACTCTCACATCCATACATGACCACTGGAAAAACCATATAACCTCAATTATGTTGAAGGAAAGAAACCAGACAAGAGTGCACACTAAAGGATGCCATTTATATAAAATTTTGGAGAATGCAAACCATAGTGATAAAAAACAGATCAATGATTGCCAGTATAAAGGGAAAGGGGGGGACAGGAGAGAAGAGGTGGACTTTGGGAAGCTGAGGGGTGATGGATATGTTCACTATTTAGATTGTGGTGATAGTCTTCTTGGGTGTGTCACAATTTATCAGCTTGTACATTTTAGGCATATGCAGTTTATTGTAAGTCGTGTGTGCATGCTCAGTCACTCACCTGTCCAACTCTTTGTGACCCCATGGACTACAGCCTGCCAGGCTCCTCTGCTCGTGGGATTCTCCAGGTAAGAATACTGGAGTTGGTTGCCATTTCCTACTCCAAGGGATCTTCCCAACCCAGGGATCGAACCCAAGTCTCTTGCATTGGCAGGCAGATTTTTTTTTTTTTTTAACCACTGAGCCACCTGGGAAGCCCTTATTGTATGTCAATTATGCCTTAATAAAGGTGTTTTTAATTTTTTTTGGTGCTTACCCCCCTTTTAATTATTTTTTTTTTTTTTTTGGCCACAGTGTGTGGCCTGTGGTCTTAATTCCCTGACCAGGGATTGAACCCATGCCCCTGCAGTGGAAGATAGAGTCTTAACCACTGGACCACAGGGGAATTCCCAATAAAGGTGTTTAAGAAAAAAATGTTAATGTTGGGAGGATTTCCTTGGTGGTCCGGTAGTTAAGGATCTGCCTTCCAATGCAGAGGATGTGGGTTTGATCCTTTGTCAGGGAACTAAGATCCCACATGCTGTGGCACAGCTAAGCCTGTGCACCACAACTACAGAGAAGCCTGAGCACCACAAGGAAAGGTCCCGTGAGCCACAACTAAGACTCAACACTGCCAAATAAATCATTTTTCAACTATTTATTTTTGGCTGCACTGGGTCTTCCTTGCTGTCTGTGGGCTTTGTCTTGTTGCAGAGAGTAGGGGCTTCTCTCAAGTCGTGCTTAGTCTTCTCATTGTGCTGTCTTCTCTTGTTGAGTCACACAGGCTCTAGAGTGTGGGCTCAGTAGTTGTGGTGCAGGGGCTCAGTTGCCTTAGAGCATGTGGAATCTTCCTGGACCAGGATGGAACCCATGTCCTCTGCTTTGGCAGGCGGATTCTTAGCCACTGGACCTGGATGTCATTGCTTTTGCTCAGGCTTTCTCTAGTTGCAGCAAGCAGGTGCTGCTCTTCCTGTGATGTGTGGGTTTCTCATCGCAGAAGCTTCTCTTGTGGAGCACAGGCTCCAGGCATGCAGGTTTCAGTAGTTGCAGCACATGGGCTCTAGAATGTGGGCTCAGTAGTTGTGGTGCAAAGGCTTAGCTGCTCCAAGACATGTGGAATCTTCCTGGACCAGAGATCGAACCAGTTTCCCCTGCACCTTCAGGCGGATTCTTATCCTCTGTGTCACCAGGGAAGTCCCTGATTAGAGCTTTTTAATGTACCTTTATTGAACACCTACTTTGTGTTGGACTCTTCACTTCTATTAACAGAAAACAAAAACACCTCCTATTTCCCAGCACAAAGAGAGAGGGTGGAGGTTTGTGGAAGAATCCAGTCAGGCTCTGAAGCAACCTTTTCAAAGCTTTGGCTGGTCTTTGTGTAACTAAGGGAACAAAGATTACAAGATATATGACTCAGAAATGGATCCTCTTTTCTTATTGGTGGCAAGCCTTTGTAGGAGAGGCAATAACACTGCTCTGCATAATAATGTCAAGGCCTAACTCCACTGTAGCTGGGGAGCCTAGTAAATCCTGGGACAGCTTCTCTTCTTTTGGGGTTCTGACCAATTTTTATCCCTGTGAAATCCCAAACCACTTGTATCAGAATCACTTAGTGTTTATTAAAAATGCAGTGTAGTAGGGTGATTCTACCACATGACATTTGCTGGTTTGAGGGTTAAGCTTTCATTTTATTCTTCAAGGTGTGAGTGTGTTGTGTATGTGTGCTCCAAAAGTTATTTTCCAAAGGGCACTCAGAAGAATAGAGCCTCATCTCCATCTCCATCTGGCCAAGGGACTGGAAGGGGTCTGAACTTGGGGTGCCAACCTTTCTTGGACAAATTTTCTGGGTGGATTTTGTACTAGAGCTCATAGCACCCACTCCATCCCTCACCCTGTGCCACATACTCACCTCTTCCAGACTGAATATGTCAGATTTAGGGAAATGTACTTCTGAATACGGGGCTCCCAGGTGGTGCTAGTGGTAAAGAATCCACCTGTAACGCAGGAGACCCAGGTTCAATCCCTGGGTTGGGAAGATCCCCTGGAGGAGGAAATGGCAACCCACTCCAGTATTCTTATTTAGGAAATCCCATGAATAGAGGAGCCCGACGGGCTACTGTCCATGGGGTCGAACAGAGTTGGACACCACTAAGCGACTGCACACGCACACAATTCTGAGTCAAAGTGAGGAAGCAGAGGGAGGAAGGGCCTGGGCCCTCCCAGAAGTGGGGGTGTGAAGGAGGAGTTACTAGGGAGGAAAACTGACCTGATGACAGGGAGTCAGATTAGGGTTTGGGGTCCAGGCATGCAAAATCTGACCTGCTCATAAAAACTGAACTTCTTACCTGGTTTTCATTTGAATTACATAGAAAGTTAAAATAAAAAATTTAATGCTTTCTCTTATTCATTGGAATTCTCTTTAGTTTTTTTCCCAACTCTTCAATAAAAAACAACCTTGAGGGACTTCCCTGGTGATCCAGTGGCTAATACTCTGCACTCCCAATGCAGGGGGGCCAGGTTCGATTCCTGGTCAGGGAACTAGATACCACATTCCCCCAACTAAAGATCCCTCGTGCCGCAACTAAGATCTGACACAGCCAAATAAATAATTTTCTTTAAAAAAAGAGCAACCGTATTTAGTCATGCTGGGGAGAACTCACAGCTGTGCCCACTGTGACTACAGCTGCATTTCATCCAGAGGAACCACACCAGACAATAGCAGCCAGGCGAGTGACGCAGGATAGATGGAAACAGAGGGTCAAGCGAGAGACGGGGGCACAGGCAAGCGAGAAGCCTTGCCTTCCATTCCATTTCCCCAAATAAATATACAGTTCCCACAGGGCATTTTGTTCTAGGATCCACCCCACCTTCACAGATACCAAAATCCAAGGCTGCTCAGATCCCTTATATAAAATGGTATTTGCCTAAAACCTCCGCACATTCTCCTGTATAACTTGAAATCATCTCTAGATTACTTATAACACCTCAGTTCAGTTGCTTAGTTGTGTCCAGCTCTTTGCGACCCTGTGGACTGTAGCCCACCAGGCTCTTCCAGCCATGGGATTTTCCAGGCAAGAATACTGGAGTTGGTTGCCATTTCTTTCTCCATACAATGTAAATGCTATGTAAATTGCATAGTTTTAAATACTATGTAGTTGTAGATACTATGTACAAAGTTTGACTTGCAGCATATTCACCTTTTGCTTTTGGGGACTTTCTAGGATTTATTTTCCAGATATTTTCAATCCTTGGTGGATTGAATCCTCTGATGCAATACCCGTGGATAGTGGATGGCCAGCTGTGCTAGAGAGACTGCTACTGCTGCTGCTAAGTCGCATCAGTCGTGTCCGACTCTGTGCGACCCCATAGATGGAAGCCCACCAGGCTCCTCTGTCCCTGGAATTCTCCAGGCAAGAACACTGGAATGGGTTGCCATTTCCTTCTCCAATGCATGAAAGTGAAAAATGAAAGTGAAGTCGCTCAGCCGTGTCCAACTCTTAGCGACCCCATGGACTGCAGCCCACCAGACTCCTCTGTCCATGGGATTTCCCAGGCAAGAGTACTGGAGTGGGGTGCCATTGCCTTCTCCGTGCTAGAGAGAGGGGGCCTTTAAAATAGAGGAAAGTGATGACACTTGGGTTTCATATACATCATCTCATTTAATACTTAAAAAACTCTAGAAGTGTAATTCCCATTTTACAAATGAGAAACTACAGCCTAAAGAGGCTATCTTGCCCCCAAATGAAACAGCTAGTCAGTGACCATGATCAGATCTGAACCCAGATCTGTAGATCTGGCTGAATTATAATATCTCCTCCTGGATCCTGTGGCAGAGGAGTTTGGCAATCGTGGCAGTTAACTGCCTGCCCATTTGTTATTCTTTATTCTATAGAACTTTGGGTTATTTGATGCTTTCAAGCCTGTATTGCTTCTGATGTTCACAGAAATAATAAAGATACTAAAAAGAGAAAATAATACAATCAGTGGTTCTTGGAAAACAATGTGAAATGCCTCTGGGAGTGGTAGGTTTCATTATTCCAGAGGATTTAGGAAGACAGAGTATAAAGAACATGGAATATGGAAGAAAATGTAGATCCCAGTCCTGCTCTGCTCACCAGCTGTTTGGCTTTAGACAAATCACTTAACCTCTCTGAGCCTGAGTTGTCTCATCTTGAAATTATTCCTATCTCACAGACATGGCATGAAGGTCAAATAATAACATAAATGGTAACACTTCTTGGGCTGCAGAATGCAATCTGTATCTTAATGTAAGTATGAAGTCTAAAAAAAAATCTATCATTTGCTAAAGCTGCTCCTTTGTTGCAAGAAAGGGGACTCCTTTTGGACACTTCTGGACACAGTTTCTGTGGAAGCAGGAGTCAGAGGCCTTAGCCAAGTTAAATGAATGATGGTTGATTCTGCCAACTTATTTCCTACTCCAAGTTTTCTTTTCCTCTTATCTACACATCTGCATGTCAGGAATAAAATTTTTCCCCTGTGATATGATTTTTTTGATGGAAACTTCCAGACTTAGATGGGAGAGAGAAGGGGGGAACAAAAGCCCACGTTTCTTCAGCATTTCAATCAACAACCTCATTTTCTTCTAACAGTTGAAGTGAACTTCTTATGAATAATGGATGATAACCTGATGAATATGCACACAGCCTATTATGCCTGTGAGGTTTGGTGAATAATTTATGAGCTAAAATGTTCCTCACCTTGTTACTGTACAAAAATTATGGGGAAAAAATCCATATTTACCCTTTGAGATGGTAAGGTGATCTGTCAGGGTGACAGCAGCCCAGCAATAATTTTACATCATTGCTAAAATTAAAGTAAATAGATAAAATATATGCATTTCAGGGTGGGAAGTCTATAAAAAAGGGAGCATGCCCAACCACACTCCTTGCCAAGCAAGTATTCCAGAACTCTGACTTCTCACCTTTAAATAGCCCTGCATTGTTACCAGCACTCAGGGATCTTCTCTTTGATGGTCCTTTTCCCCTCACAAGGACTTCAATATAACCAGTCAAGGTGAACAATAGCTTCCTTGTTTTATGAAAGCTGGCCAACTACAAGCCATGATGTAAAATTTAAGACATCAGAGATTTTTTAAAAAGAAAGTCCTAAAAGCTTTCAGAGAACAAGCAGGTAAACACAGTGGGGGGTGGGGGCGGGGCAGAAACCTGGCCCAGAAGCACTTGAAAAATGTATTTGCATTGCTGTCTTCCCTCACAGCTGAAAGATTTTTTCCCCTGCTGACCAGCCTGACTCCCTGCTGTATCATCCTTCAACTCACTCCCACCTGCCTAAGCCTTCTTCTCTTAGCAACAGCAAAGATGCCTTTAACCTGGTGATTGGCAGGAGGAGGGGCAAGATTAACTTGGCAGTTAAGGAAGGTGTCTGGGAAAATATATGTGGTTCCTGGGGAAATTTGGTTGCTCCAGGGCAACTTTTGAAGATCTGAAACTGAGTCAGTCCTCAAACCAGGCAAAACAGGATTCTAGGGATTATCTACTTAGATCCCCAGAGCTTTCTAGGAATAGAGTGCAGGGCCAAGGAAGGCTCTTACTGTCAACAGAGCATCCCTGATGCTTGGAGGAGACTCGGGTGAAAGAGGAAACGCAAGGCCCGGTCCTACATCTGTTGGGTAAACCAATATATTCTCAGGAAACAGAAAGAAAGGGCTATTTACTACAAATTATGAGGTTTTTGAAACAATGATATAATTAAAATAATAATATTAATTTGAACAGTTCAGTATTATTCAAGAAGACTACTTAGAGGGGGTAAATCCTGAGGAGAGCTTGCAAGGAAAGAACAGCCCCAGCTGAATGGGAAGATTAGAGGTACATATGGCCAGGCCTTCCTGATTTGGGCCCTGCCTATCTTTCCAAGTTTATTTTGTGAAGTTCTTCCCATCACTTGCTGTGCTCCAGTTTCTTGAACACCAGGTTCTTTCCTGTCTTATCACCTCTGCTGTTCCTTTGGTCTCCTGCCTATTTCACTTTTAAAAAATATTTATTTTTATTTATTTATTTGACTGCACCAGGTCTAAGTTGCAGCATGCAGAATCTTTAGTTGTGGCATGTAGGATCTAGTTCCCTGACCAGGAATTGAACTCAGGCCCCCTGCAATGGGAGTGCCGTCTTAGCCACTGGAAAATCAGGAAAGTCCCTATTCCATCTTTTAAACTTTGCCTTATATGTGACTTCCTTAGGGAGGCCTTCCCTGCCCCTCAGTGTGATTCTTTCTCATATCACCTTCTGGTTTCCTTCACCATCACATGTAATGATATATTTGTGTGCTTATTTTTTTGTTTAACATGTGTTTCCCCAGAAGACTGTAAATTTCAAGAAAGCTGTTTTGTTTTCCACTGGACATTAACATCCAATCTAGTAGACAATAATATTTTTTGAATAAATGTAGGCTCAGAGGCACAGGAAGTGGGAGCAAAGGAGGAAAAAAAAATGTACTGGGCTGAGGATACTATTGATGAGTTTTCTTTGGCACAGCATGTCACTGGTGACAGCTTCTCCCTACTTACTCATGGAAATATTTGTATTGTTGGCTTTTTCTCTGACTATAAAATGTATACTTATTCCAACAATCATATATTGCAATATTTTTTTTTTAAAAAAAGACTATTTCAAGCATCAGTGAGGATGAAACAACTAGAACTCTCATACATTACTAGTAAGGATATAAATTGGTTCAAACATTTTGGGAAAGTATTTAGCTGTATCCGTGTTGAAAGTGTTAGTGGCTCAGTTGTGTCTATTCTTTGTCACCCCATGGACTGTAGCCTGCCAGACTCCTCTGTCCATGGAATTTCTCAAGGCAAGCATACTGGAGTGGATAGTCATTTCTTTCTCCAGGGGATCTTCCCAGCCCAGGGATCAAACCCAGGTCTCCTGCATTGCAGGCAGACTCTTTAACGTCTGAGCCACTAGGGGAGCAGATATATGGGGTTAGCCAAAAAGTTCATTCGAGTTTCTGTAAGATGTTACGGAAAACCCAAACCCAAAGTTTTTTCTTGGCCAACCCAATAAAAAGTTGAACATATACCCCAAACTTAGCAATTCCACTTCTCAATATTCACCTAGGAAAAATAAGTGCACGTATTCATTAAGAGACTTATACAAGCATGTTTAGAGCAGCTTTTATGCATACAAGACAAAAAGAGAAATTACTCAAATGCCCATCAATAGTAGAATGGATAAAATGTGGTATACTTATACAATGGAATGTATACAGCAGTATAAAAGAATAAGTAATACTGTTAAACACAACAACATGGGTGAATCTCAAAAACGTGTTGAGTAACAGAAACCAGACACAAAAGAATACACATCCTGTCTGACTCCATTTAGATGAAGTTCAAGAACCAGTAAAATTAATCTATAGTGATAATTGGAAGTTTACCTATCAAGGAACACAGAGGATCTTCTCAGGTGTTGGAAATGCTCTATATCATATTGTGGGTGGTGATTTTATATATATTTATAAAATATATATATGTGATATATAATAAAATGTAATTATTATAATTATGCCCAGGGTTCCCTCATTGCAAGCAGATTCATTACCATTTGAGCTACCAGGGAAGCCCCAATTGTTATAAAAAATATTATATGTAAATAATGTATAATCTATTTTATATGTAAATAATATGTATAAATAATGTGTAGATAAAATAAATATTTTATGTATGTATAAATAATCCATCAATATGTACATTTAAGGTTTGTGTACTTTACTGTGTGCATGTTATAACCAATAAATAAAAAATTTAGACCAACAAAAAAGTAATATATGTTCAGCATCAAAAATTTAGGCAGAAGAGTATACAATATAAATTTAAGGCTTCCTTTTTCCAAAGGAAACCACAATTACCATTCTCATGTATGTCTCCCTGAACCCCTTTGATCACATCTGTTTCTTTCTTCATACTGTCCCTGATATCATGAATTTGATTTATCTGTGTGTAGCACCAAACCATGTCACATAGACTAAGAGTTTTTGTCCTCATGTGGCAACATTCAATAGCAATACTGAGCCTCTTCTTCACATAAACAGCAGTAGGAAATACAAAAATGAGTTGTCACCATCTGTGCTCTCAAGAAATTTACAGCCTAAGAGGAGGGACCATAGGGACAAAAGACCAAACAAAAC
This sequence comes from Bubalus kerabau, assembly GCF_029407905.1. Lineage (NCBI taxonomy): Eukaryota > Metazoa > Chordata > Mammalia > Artiodactyla > Bovidae > Bubalus > Bubalus kerabau. The sequence goes on along the minus strand of NC_073624.1, from coordinate 93,923,060 downwards.
CTCCAAGAACTGTAATACTGTCATGTATCAGTTTCACAAGCCCAGTTAAAACTACTGCACAGGTAATGATACCTTACAATTATGTTTCAGTTAGAATTTTTCAAGGTTCTTTCACATACAAGCTCACACAGTTAAACTTCTTGATCCCGTGAAGTAATGATAATAGAAAAGTAAGTAATGAAGTTAAATTACCTGCCTGAACTGTTAGTGGAAGGGTAGGGGCTAAACCCTCAATATCCTAACTTGGAATCCATGGGTTACTCATAGATCTGCCAAGTGCAGGTAAGGTTCTGGAAAAGTGTGTAGAGATGATCTACCACCTGGTGCTGCTCCCCTCTCCTCTTCTCCCCTGCCTTTCAGTGTCCATCCATGGAGCGGGGGCGGGGGGCGGTGAACAGTCTCCGGTGGGCTGAGGGCTCCACTTCCATTCTCCTCACATTACCTCTAACTCGTTTATGCTTACCTCATCAAAAGATAAGCCACCAAATCGGGGGCGGGGGGCGGGGGGCGGGCAGCGGGCAGTAGATGGCGGGACAGAGGGCAAGCAGCCCAGGCTGAGGGCAAGCAGCCCAGGCTGACGGCAGGCTGTCTCTAGGTCTCAAAGCTGGGACCCACAGTCGCTGGATTTACAAAGCCTCCCTCCTCCCCAATTCTTCCCTCATTCTTTCTCTTCCCCTTTGTTCTTCCAACTCCTTCCTCTTTTATTTGCCAACAACGTCTCGGTCCGTTTTCCCTCAGCCTCAAACAGTGCCTCTTTCTATCCCTTCCCCTTTCCCCACCTTCAGGAGCCTCTTAAACCAAACCCTTCCCGACATCACCACCACCAAAGCACAACGCTGGGTTTGTTTGTTTTTTTTTTGCTCCATGCCACAGAACTTTGTCTATTTTTTTACATTTCCCCATCTACTTGGTCAAGAAAGCAGGCAAGCTAGTCTCTAGACAGCTGCTATTGAGGTGTGTATATGGGGGCTTTCGGGTCCAGGCCCCCACGCCTCCCACCTCCCCACCCCGCTACCCCCGGGTGAGATGGAGCTCGGCCACAGCTGCTCCGGAGGTTGGTTGGGCGGTGGTTTTGGTCTGGCTGAGTTCCCTCCCTTTTCTCACAGTGGGGGCCCGGCCTGGGACTTGGGAATGGACACGAACTTGACTTTCAACGTTGAGCAGGGCAACTAACCAAGCTAGAGAGGACAGGGCGGCCGCTGGGAGTTACCACCCCAACCCTAGGCTGACGGGAATGTGGCATAGGGTCCCCAGTTTGGACTTCTGTGCTCTCCACTCTCGCACCTTCCAAAATGAAACGACCTCAGGATGCTCCTCGGAGCGGGGCTGCGTGACCCGCCCCATCGACTTTCCACTCCAGTCCGGGGAGCTAGTCTGTGGGGCCTCTGAGAGCGGGGGTGGCAAGGGTCTGGGGTGCCCCCACCATCGCTCGTTCTCGGTTCCCCAGATCCCCTCCCTTCCCTGCCGGCCCGCCCAGCCCGCCGCCCCCGGCGGCTGGCGCGCGCGGTGCAGCATGCGGCAAAGCTCTTTGCATAAATTATGCTCATGACGCAGCAGCTAAAAAAATCCAAGTAGCAGAAGGAGGGAAAAAAACGAGGGGGGGGAGGGAAAAGGGGGGGCCGTGGAAGGGGGGAAAGGAAGAAAAAAAATATATATATATACCTGACCGCCCCCCCACCCACCCTGCTTCCCCTTCTCGCTTCCCAGCCGTCCCCCCTCCGCCCAGCGCAGCCCGCCGAGTCCTTTTCGGCTCTGGCCAGCCCGGGCTGGGGGCCCGGGGGCGGCGGCGGGTCCCGACCGGCTCCCGGGCCGAGCCGAGCCCAGCCAAGCCGCACTGGCTTCTTTGTCTGCGGGTGGCGGCTGCCCCGGCCCCCGGGCCCCGGCCCCCGGCCCCCTGGCCCGAGCTGTGAGATGAATCTCTAATCGGTAGCCGCCGGGCACCCGGGGCGAAGGCAGCTCGGGCTCGGGCTCCGGTAAGTAGCGGGGTCCGGGGCGGGGAGGGGTTTGCACAGAGGGGGAGGGGGCCGGGCAGGGGAGGTTTCGGGTTTGGTTAATATGCAATGCCCGTAATTAGCATAATTTATATATTTATGATAAAGAGAAAAAAAATGCCGCGGGGCCGGGGCGCCGGGATGTTGGGCCGGGGCGGCGAGGAGCTCCGGGAGCTGAATGGCGTGTGGCCGCTCGCGGGAGGCCGGAGACCCCGGGGGCCGCGCCCTAGCCTTCCTGCCGGCCCGCGGGGACCGAGGGGAGGAGGGGGCGGCCGCCAGGTGGACCCCGTGGGGAGCTTGGACCTGGCCCCTCCCCATTTCTGCTCCGGGAGTCCAGGTTGGGTACGGACCACGGGGACGTTCTTTACCCAGCCCCCGTGGCGACCGCGAAAGGATTGTCGCCTCACTGGAGAACCCGGACGCCTGGGTTCCCAGCAGTCAAGGTCAAATGAGGCGGCCAGAGCCACCTGTCACAATTCTCTCCAACCACCATACACCGGGAGGACTGGTGGGACTCGGGGTTAGGGACCTGGTGCTGCTGGAAGGATGGGAGAGTGATGGGAGGGTCACCGTCTAGCCGAGCACAAGCACTTCATAAATATTTAATAACAATATTATTATTAATAAATAGTCATCATAATGCACCCGCTATGTGCTCCCTGGACATCCTCACCTGGCAAGGCCAAGGGAGCCGCAGGGCGCCTTGCAAGCACCTCCACTTTCGCGTTGAGGTCCCCTACTCATTTGTCATTGGAACCCCCAAATCTTCGCAAGCCTCTGCAGCCGGCTGTGGGGAAAAATAAAACGCGGTTGTGAAGCCTGCCTGGACTAGTGGAAAGAAGCTCTTCGCGGAGAGCTGGGATCTGGTCTTTCAAATTCCTTGATCCCAAAGTAGAAGGCTGGTCTTCAATTGTTCATGAACATACTTCCCACCTCCGTTTTCTTGGTAATCCAAGGCAGCCACCGTTGACCAGCAGGGCCTTCTGAGGAATAATTCCATGTATTTTGTTTTGATTGAAGTCCAGCTTCTCAGAGTGTTATTTCTGTGATCTTGTATTTCTTTGCATATCTGCTGTAGACCTTCATTTATTTGTTCATTAGGGCGACAAAAAAATCCACCCTGTGCCAACTCTGAACAATACAGACAGAATTTGCCCTGTCTTGGAGTTTTAATTTCAGTCTGATGGGTGGGATGGAGATGGGGATAGGCAGATCATAAATATGAAAAAAACAAGATAATATAGAGTGATTTGTGTGTGTGTGTGTGTGTGTGTGAGAGAGAGAGAGAGAGCGCGCGCACGAGAGAGAGGAGATGGGTTATTCTCTTCTTGGAAGTACTACCTAGCAATTAAGAGATGACTCAGAAGAAATTTGCTTTTCTAAGGAGTCTTTGCATTATGAAGGAACATGGGACAAGATCATATCTCCCCTCCCCAAGATTTGCTCACTGTAAAGTCGTAGTAGTAATCTTACATGTTTTTCATAACACTTTACAATTAAGAACAGTGCTTTACTTCAACTTAAAGCAATTACGTGTGCCAGGCCCTGTTCCAAAAGCTTTACATAAATGTTAATGATTTAACAATAGCCCATGAAGTGGGCACTGGAATTTAGCCCCATTTCACAGATAAGGAAACAGGCTGTGAGGTGTTACCTTAAACAGAAGGGATATTCAATCTGAGTCTTCTGCCTTTAAACCCCAAGCTCTTTCTGTGTCAAAATGAGGGTCAATGAGGCCACAGAGAGAATGGGACTCGGGAGAAACTGGCCAAATGAAGGAAGACTTGGGAATGAGGAGCTGAACTGGCACATTAGGAAGGGGTGAGTGTGACCAGGTTTCTTAAGAACTTAATACTACTTCTTTGAAATTATTTTTAAGTAGCCCTAGTATTGAAAATGAAGGCATGAAATTTGAAATAGGCTATGTATTTTGAGGAAAAGGTAGGAAATATGAGGAGACTAAAGGGTATGATCTGATATCATAATTTATGTTTTCAGCTCATATTCATTAACCTCTGTTGTGTACCAGGAATTTTATGAGGCTCTGGGATATAATGGTAAGTGAATATGCTTTCTTGGTCCTTAAAGTCTAGCAGGGGAACATACTTTTTGTTATTTTTCACATTTATCCCTTCTATTCACCCTGCCAGGGATGAATCAAGTTTGGGTACAAGGGGATGGGGGGGTGGGTGCAGGAGGAGAAAATAAATCTAAATGTGTCTTTATAAAACAAGTCTTTACTGTTTGAGTATATATGTCTAAAATTTACAAGTGGTTGGTTGGGAAAGAAGTAAGTTTGTTCACTACTGTCCTGTCTTTTGCCCTTTTCTCTCCTTCTGGCCCATGTGTGTGGCTAGCTAGTCTACCAATAGCTTGGCAAGTCATTTATCTCTGTCCATGAATTGGGGTTGAGAGAAGTAAATTGATTAGTGTTAGTCGCTCAGTCATGTCCAACTCTTTGTGACCCCATGGACTGTAGCCCACGAGGCTCCTCTGTCCATAAAGGATTTCCCAAGCAAGGATACTGGAGTGGGTTGCCATTCCCTTCTCCAGGGGATCTTCCCAACCCAGGAATCAAATCTGGGTCTCCTACATTGCAAGCAGATTCTTTACCGTCTGAGCCACCAGGGAAGCCCCAAAGTGAAAGTGTTAGTTGCTCAGTCATGTCCGACTCTCTGTAACCCCGTGGACTGCAGCCCACCAGGCTTCTCTGTCCATGGAGTTCTGCAGGCAAGAATACTGGAGTGGGTAGCCATTCCCTTCTCCAGGGGACCTTCCTGACCCAGGGATCAAACCCAGGTCTCCTACATTGCAGTCAGATTCTTTACCATCTGAGCCACCAGGGAAGCCTGTTTTTATTTCTTGGCCACACCGCAAGGCATGTGGGATCTTAGTTCCCTGAACAGGGATTGAACCCACACTCCCTGTGTTGGAAGCTCGGAGTCTTAACCACTGAAACAATTTGGAGCAGAATTGAGAGCTTCCGCTTTCCAGTGTGTCCTGATCCTTGGGGGCCAGAGCAGCCCCCATCAGCCTTCTTCCCATTTCCTGAATGAAGGCTTAGTGTGGTGTCAGGAGAATAGAAATCTGGGGCAGGTGATGTGACCTTGAAGTTTAAAGGTCATGGACTGTGCCCTTGGGCAAATCACCTGACCTCTCTCCACCTCCATTTTCCTATAGATAAAGATGGGGATCATCGTAAGAATACAATGTTAAGCATTTTACTTGCACGATCTCATGAAAAAGTGAAAGTGTTAGTCGCTCAGTCGTGTCCTACTCTTTGCTACCCCATGGACTGCAGTCCACTAGGCTCCTCTGTCCATAGAATTCTCCAGGCAAGAATACTGGAGTGGGTTGCCATGCCCTTCTCCAGGGGATCTTCCTGATCCAGGGATTGAACCTGGGTCTCCCGCATTGCTGGCTGATTCTTCACTGTCTGAGCCACCAGGGAAGCCCTAATCTCCTATCACCATTATAACAACCCCATAAAGCTTGCCCATTTAATCAGCATTTTAAAGATAAGGAACTTAAACTTCAAAGAGATTCAGTCATTTGCCCAGGATGGCACAGCTATTTCATGACCAAGCTGGGATTTAATTTAGGTTTTTCTCCTAAGCCTATTCCATTATCTCTCTTTGATCATCAACTTACTCTTCAATAAAAATGGGGATTGTAATAGCTAATTGTTATTTGTGCTTTATACAGTAATTCAAAGATAAGCTCTCTTATTATTTATCCCTGAAAAAAACGGAAGCAATCTGCCCACTTGTCACACAGGTGGTCAAGCTTTACTATGTGTTTACTCTGTGGCCTCATGGGGCTGGTGTCAAAATTGAATAATAGTTAACAGTTCATATTTATTGAACCCTGACACAATTTGCTACAATGCCTAGTTATTCCCGTTTCAAATATGGTAACTGAGGCACCACCTAGGTTCCTAACTGCTGTACTAAATTTAAATGAGATAATATATGTAAGGGCTTCCTTGGTGGCTGAGATGGTAAAGAATCTGCCTGCAGTGTAGGAGACCCAGATTCAATATCCGAGTCAGGAAGATACCCTGGAGAAGGGAATGGCTACCCACTCCAGTGTTCTTGCCTGGAGAATATGTAAATTTTTATAATAGCTACCATCCTCTGAGCACTTACTATGTGCCAGTCGTTGATCTACACTTTTTAATGTGCATTAACGTATTCAGTCTTCACAATAGCCCTATGAAGTAGGTGCTATTACTCTCATTTTACAGATGAGGAAACTGAGGCGGAGAGGTTAAATAATTTGCCTGAAGTCCCACAGCTAGGGAATATCAAAGCTGAGATTGTGAACCCTAAAGTCTGTCTCCAAAGAATGCTCAGTGTAGTACTATGCATAAAGCAGCTGGGTCCCAATAAACTATTTTTTAAATTTATTTTTAATTTGAAGTATAGTTGATTTATAATGTTGTATTAATTTCCACTGTACAGCAAAGTGACTCAATTATACACACACATACTTTTTTTAAATCTTCTGTTCCATTATCATTTATCCCAGGACCAACAAACTATTAATAATGATTAACAGTTTTTTATTAATCATTAATAGTATTTTTATTAATCATTAATAATGATTACTTTTCAGCAGATGGGAAGGGAAATCTATGTCCTGGGGCCAGAAATGGAGAAGGGTGGGAGAACATACAGAAAATCCATCAAGCAAATGAAAACTTGAAAGCTGTAGCAACCCACCTGAAGATTGATGGTTTAAGAACAGAGCAGATGATGCTTGCATGCGAGAGGGGATGTCATCTTGTGTTCCTTTGCATCAGGTACAACTGCATGGACCATGATGGAAGTCATAAGAAGTGGAGGGATTCTGGGTGCACTGGAAGGGAGAGCCAACAGGATTTGAAGAAATCAATATAGATGGAAATATAAGAGCAAAGGCAAGGATGACAGCAAGGTTTTCAACCTGAGCATCTATGGAAGGATGAAGCTGCCATTTGCTGAGATGGGGAAGGCTGCAGGCAGGTGGAGCTGGTTTGGGGTGCAAATCAGGAGTTTGATTTTGAATATGTTAAGTATAAGATCTTGTAAGCAATCAGTAGGTAGTTGGATTATATGAGTCTGAAGTTCCCAGGTGAGGTCTCAGCTGGTGGCTGACAGGCTGGGTGAGACCACCTCAGGAAACCATCCTTGTCTGGATGATCCGGCTCAACTCCAACTACCAGTCTGTACTAATCTCCTGCTTCCTGCTTCCTGTCCTTGTGACCTTTTTAGATGGCAGCCCTGCAGGAGGTAAGTTGGTGCACAATTTAAATATAGAAGTGATGTAGAGCTGGAGATGCTGATGTCAACAAACAATCTCATGTGAGAGGATTATGTCAAAAATTTGAAAGGTAATTTCCCATAACAAATGTGACTTTCAGTTAAATACCAGTGAAACTCATTCCATTCATTCCTTTAATCCATGCAGAATACTCTCCACCCCCCCAAATGACTATAGTGAGAGGTACTTTACCTGTTGGAAACCTCAACCACATTAAGTATATATAAAGTGATTAAAATCACAGAGATGAGTCTGCATTAAAAGTCTGAATCTCATACAACAAATTCCATTTTCCTCTACATGTCACAAGATGCTTCATGTACTATCAAATTTTATGTCTGAAACACATGCCACCCTGGAACAAGGGGCAAAGGACCATATAAAAGTGCATTAGATATCCCTTCAGTGTATCTTCTGCCACCCTCTATTCATCCACCATTACACTTAAACACACTATATTGTCGTTATCTTTTTATTTCCTCGATGCCCATATTAGACTGTTGACTCCTTAATAAAGCTGGAGAACGTGCTTTTCCCCCCACTGTATCCCAGTGCCCAGCACATAGTGGCCACTGAAGTATTTGTTGAATAAACAAAGGACAAAGCATTTCAGGATTTTTCTTATAGGATCTCAGGCTATTCTAGGGGGTTCTGATTTGTTTTAGACTTCATTGGTCCTCCTGGGTGTCTTGGAAGATTACCTTAAGCCCAATGCAGTTCCCAAAGGAGAATGATAAATAGAACCAGGTCCTCTAACTCAGTATTTCTGCCACTGAGAGTCCTGGATGATCCTGGACCTCTGGATTTTTGGGTTGGAGACAAATGCCTCAGGACCTGCTGTTTATCCTCCTGAGGCTGCCTGTGTTTTTAGATGCAGGCACAGGAAAGCCAGGGACAAGTGAGCCATCTGTTAGCCTTGCCAGGTTTGATTCAGGTATTTTTCAAACTCAACTCACTGAAGAAATAAGGCAAAGGGGCATGCTGTGGCTGGGCACTGGCTCCTGTCCCAGCTTTAACCAAAGCAGCTCTGCTGTGATCTATGTATGCACCGGGGTTCTACTCCTGGGGTAGTCATAGGAGCCCCTTCTCTCAAAACTGACAGGTGATCGTCTCTCTTCATTGCTGTCAGACTGTGGACACTGCATGACATCATGAGCTCAAAGGAGGCAGGCCATCCAGATGTGCTATTTACTACAGTCACTGGAGTGAAACCCCTAAAACCCCTGGGGTCAGCCAGCAGTTGCACTCCTAGGTATATACCCCCAAATTGAAAACAGGTGTTCCAACAAAAACTCGTATACAAAGACTCATAGATGCAATATTCGCAGTAGCAGAAAGGTAGAAACAACCAAAATATCCAACAGCGGATGATTGAATAAACAAAATATGGCATATCCATACCGTGGGATTTTTTTTTTTACATATGAGTTTAATTATGTGCTAGACTATCCAGATGGAAATATGTGATAAGTGGATGGAAACAAGAGTCATAAAATAAGAGAGGCCGGCATTTTTAGACCCATTTAAGTTTAGACATTTATAAGGTTGGACCGCTTTTTAACATTTACAGTAAAAAAAATTTTTTTTACCACAATTAACAGAACAATGTATTAAAACTGACTTCCAAAATTGTCCAAATTATTTTTTAATCGCTATTTAAATTTTTCACATATTTATTTAAATGTTTCCTTTGGCAGATTTCTCCAAAATACTGAAACCTTGTTTTAGAACTTGTTTTATATTTGGATAATAACAAGCTTCATTAATTGGTGTTCATCAGGATACCTTTCTCTAAGCTCTAGTGGCTTATACCTTCTCTTTAAAATGCACAAGTATCTTTTTTATTATGTTGTCATTCTCAGAGATTCTCTGGAGAAAGAATTATGAATGAAACTCTTATGAATTCATCTTCATTTCTGTTACACTGGAGCAATTTATCATCTTACCCACAGTGATCTATCAACTGGGTGAGGTTCAGTTTCTTGTCCTTTGGGGACTTGTTTGATTGCCCCTCACAAAGCAACATCTAGCTACAGTGTCTTTGCTTCCTTATTAACATTTGTAACTGGGACAGGTCGTTCTTTGAGTGATACATTTTGACTAGTTTTACCCTCTGAAGTTCTCTGGAATCTCCTTCACGGATTTGGCGGATTTGGCTTTTTCTTCATTTAATCCTTGTTTGGAAATATTCTCATTCACAAAATCATTTTGGAGGACCTTGCATAACCCAATATCCAGTGATTTAGATTCACATGCAACCCACTCCAGTACTCTTGCCTGGAAAATCCCATGGACGGAAGAGCCTGGTAGGCTGCAGTCCACGGGGTCGCTAAGAGTCGGAGACGACTGAGCGACTTCTCTTTCACTTTTCACTTTCATGCATTGGAGAAGAAAATGGCAACCCACTCCAGTGTTCTTGCCTGGAGAATCCCAGGGACGGGGGAGCCTGGTGGGCTGCCGTCTCTAGGGTTGCACAGAGTCGGACACGACTGACGCGAGTTAGCAGCACCATTTTTTGTTTTTGGTCGCACCGTGTGGCATGTGGGATCTTAGTTCCTTGACCAGGGATCCAACCTGCACCTGTCTCTCCCTGCAACCCCAGACTGGAAGTGCAGAGTCTTAATCAATGGATCACCAGGGAAGTCCTGCATCAATATTCTTTAAAGTATTTTTCAAATATAAACTTTCTTCTAACTCACTGTGTGTTTAAAATTTTCTTGAAATTCCAAACAGTTTTTCTTTTGCTAAGGATCCTGTCTTCTCTGAAAAGATCTGATTGTTTTTTTCATTCTCGACTTTGAGATGCTTTACCACTCCATTTATCTATGAGAATTAAATGAAGATCTTGTTTTCCTTAATCGCCCTTTAAGTGTTGCACTCATAGGTTGTGTTCTTGAACTATTCGTATGGGGAGGTGGTGGATTGGCACAGACATGCAGAGTGCTGGGTAAAGTCACAGCTGAGTCTGATGGACTTTCCATCTTGGAAATGAAGTCTTGGTTTACCTGTGCCTCTGTCTTCCCTGGAGAGTGAAAGAGTCTATACGATGAAATTTTATCCAGCTGTGTAAAGAAATGCAGTGCCGATACATGCTACAGATAAACCTTGAAAATATTCTGCAAAGTAAAAGAAACCAGACACAAAAAAGACTCCATATCAAATGATTCCATTTATTAATATATGAAATATTAGTGTTAGTCTCTCAGTTGTGTCTGAGTCATTATGACCATGGACTGTAGCCCGCTAGGCTCCTCTGTCCATAGAATTCTCCAGGGAAGAATACTGGAGTGGGTGGGTAGCCATTCCCTTCTCCAGGGAATCTTCCCAACCCAGGAACTGAACCCAGGTCTCTGCACTGTAGGCAGATTCTTTACCATCTGAGTCATCAGGAAAGCCCATATGAAATACTGAGAACAGGCAAATCCAAAGAGAGAAAGCAGATTCATGGTTGCCACGGGCAAGAAAAGGGAGTAACCGCTAATGGGCATGGAATTTCCTTTTGGAGGATGAAAATGCTCCGGAGCCAACACTGTAAGGGTACTATAAATGTACTGAAGTCCATCGAGTGGTACATTTAATTTGATGTCATGTGAATTTTACCTCAATTAATCAAATGACAACAACAAAAGGAAGCCCAATGAAACAAACCCAGAGGTAGAAAAGGAGGAGGAAGAGAAAGGTGAGGAATCTAGAACACTTCTCCGAGCTGAGTGTCCTCACGTATAACATGGTGATGCTAATGTTCCCATACCCCAGCTGGCATGAGTAGTACGTGAATTAGTATTCCATAAAATGCTTAGCACAGTGGGCACTCGGAATAAAAATGTTAGTTGCTTCTTCTCTGTTTCAGTGCCTAAAACTGGTCGTCCTAGTCATTACCTTTATTTCTTGTGACTGGTTCGTGGCTCCAGCCAGACCGTTTGTTCTTGTGAGGTCTTCTCTCCTCACTGCATGCGGCAGCTGCTCCATCTGGTATGTTGTCCTGCCTCCCACGTTAAAGGCCAGCGTGCTTCTTGGGCCACTGCCACAGAAACCCCTGAGGGACCCACCTACTGAATCAGACTCCCTGGAGATGTTTGGTCTGGAAAATCGGGGTGGGGGAGTCTGCAGTTTTAATGTGTTCCAGGCGCATTAAAGTCTGAGACAACTGTTTCAATTTATTCCTATCTTTGCCATCTCTTCCGGGGGACGTCTGCTCAGACCCCTCCCCTGAGAATTGCTCTGATACCCAGAGTGCTCCTTACTTGTGTCTGGTTCTGAGTGTCTGGGTCAAAGTCACTTTGGGCTCTGCTGGCTCTGCTCTTTCCCACTGGACTGGGGAACTCCCAGGGATAGACGTCTGGCCCCCCCATTCCTCCTGTTACCCTGGCTCCTCCTGAGTGTAGGTTGTCCTAGGGTGCTGCAGGAAGTCAGACGTTTTAATTTTAAAATCCTTAGAATCCTATTTCCTTCACTTCTACACATACCTGAGAGAACTTAGCTTCTCTCTCTTCCTACCATTCTACTTCTGACTTTCTGAGATGATATGGAAATTGTCTTAACATTGTCACATCAGCCTTTGCTTTTCCCATCTCATCTCACCCTGCAGAATGTGTAGGTGTGGGCCAGCCCCCACCCCATCCTGACAAGTGACCATGGATCCTGGAGCCGGGCCAGACTCATCTCTGACTGTCAATGAGCAGGTATCTTTTGGAGCAGGAAGAGGTGGGGGTGGGGAGGGGGAGGGTGATGGACGGAGGGGTGTGGGCAAGGAGGAAAACTCCATAAAGCGCCTTGTTGTCTGTTCCTTACCAACGTTCGTGGTCACTTGACCCATCCAGATGTGGTTGCCAGCTAGGATTTTTCAGGGGCTGGGTTTGGGGACTTTAGTGGTGACTTTAAAAAGTGAGATATGTATAAGTTAATATGGGGAAAGATTTGGATATCAGGGAACTTATTTATTTTTCTTGGTTATATATCATTTTCTAATTTTTCCTTCAATGACCTTTTATTACTTATGTAAATTTTTTTAAAAATTGGCCATACCTGTAGCTTGCAGAATCTTAATCTCCCAACCAGGAATCCAACCCAGGCCCCTGGCCATGAGAGTACCAAGTCCTAACAACTGGACCACCAGGGAATTCCCTTATGTATTTTTTATGCATTTTTAAAAGGAGAAAAAAAGATTAACATCTCTTAAAATGTAATTGGAGTAAAGTTTCTCATAGTCAGGTTTGAGTCAGAAAGGAAACTGCTCGGGAAGGTTATTTCACCCATACTCCCCTGATGGGTCACATAGCTGCTTTTTTCCAACAGAGTCTCTGGCTGGATCCAGTTTTCAGTCCCAAGGAGTGTGTTGTGGGAGTGGCTTTGGCCCCAGGAGAATCGCAGGGAAGGCCTGATACAGAGCTTTTTAATGTACAGGGTGTCTCTGATTCTTGAAAGACCCAAGTGGAAGCATGTCAGTGCTGGAGGTAAAGCACTAAGCTGGCTGAGCAGGAAGGAAGACCCAGTGTTCCAAGGAGGCCCAGGGGCCACCCGCATCGCTGGGCACAGGGGCTCCTCTCGAGGAGGTGCAAGGTTAGAGCATGCACACACCAGATGGCACGCTGGAGCCGCAGGTCTACAGGGTACAAAGCTCCAGTCCAGGAGGGCCAGCGACAGGCTGTGCCTTCAGAATTCCTGACCCTCTTGCTTCAAGAAGTTAGCTTGCAAGGAAATCATGACCTCTAACCTCAGGGTTTTGGACATTAAGGAACCATGAACTTCAGAAGTTCCTCAGCATCCTGGAGCATTCATTTTCCATTCCTGTAATGTTTAGAGGGACATGCAGAGGGATTCCTGTCTTGTCCCAGCTGAAGCTGTGGGTCCTGTGTTAGGGGTCATCGAAACTACACTCCAGTATCCTAGCAGCCAAGAAGACATCCTGGCAAGGTTGTGAGTGAGGCCATTTACCAGTCCCTGAACTGAGAGCAAGAGAGAGAGCAAATAGAAATGTCTTCAAGTGGTTTCACTCAGTGGGACTTTTTCTAGCTTGTGTTAGACCCTTCCCCCTGTCACCAGGGCCTGCTCTCTCCTAGCACTTCCTTCCCTGGAATCAGGGAGCTCCAGGCTCTGGGGGTTCTCACAGAGCACACAGTCCTCAGGACAGGAGGTCTGCAATCTGAGATACTCCGTCCTCTTTGCCTCAGTCACACCTAGAGCTCTGGCTCCCCGGAGGCTCTATCAGCCTCTTCCCCTCTCCTCTGTTCACAGGTCATCGTGATGTCAGGCCATGAGACCATCCGAGTTCTGGAGGTTGGAGTGGATGCCCAGATCCCTGCTGAGGAGGAGGGCAAAGCGCTGGAGGCTGTGGGCACGGAGGGCTCCCAGAGTGGAGGCCCTGCTGAAGCTGGTGAAGCTGCTGGTGAAGCTGGCCCAGACAACCCAGACTCCTCCGTGGAGGCAACTGGTACGAGGCCACTGCTCCCAGGGGCCATTGCTCCACCTGAATCCCTTCCCGTGTTCCCCCTGGGGAGCCAGCATGAATCCCAGGGGGCTAGGTGGCTTTAGGTGGGTGTTGTCTTCCTATCCACTGGGCAGGCCTCTGGTCACAGCCTGTGCTGCTGTTCAGCTCCTAGGCCACTCCTCAATTTTTGGAATGAGGGACCATTTTCAGTTATTTACAGACCTAAACTGGGATGGGTCAGGGTGAGGTGGGAGGAGAGTGGTGGGGCTCAGCTGAGGGGATTGCATTTTCTTTACTTTCAGACAAGGCTTTCCTGGGGCCCCTGCTACAAGCAGAGGGAAGCGAGAACAAGTAACAGGTTCCCTTGCTTGCTCGCTCCCTGAGGGAGGACCAGCTTGTTCCTTACATGGGGTGAAGGTAGGGATGTGTCCAGGGGTCAGGCTGAAGGGGTGGCTTAGGTATTTTGCCCATCCCTTAGGTGGTGTGTGCAGGGGGCATGCACAGTCCTCTGCTTTTGCTCTAAGCTCTTCAAAAGTGGCAGTTGGGTTTTTTGATCTCTTTGTATTTTTTGTTCAGAATTTGCCGTAACTTCACATCCACACCAAGGGGATTGAGTAAACCTCGGAGAAGACTCCCAGGTCTAAACCAGACCCTCAGGCTCAAGGCAGAGAGGACTTAACCTTTAGGGTACTACCAGCCCTTGCAAATCAGTACCTTTTATGGTAGAGCTGGGAGGTGCCAGGAGCTGGGGATGGAATGGCATCTTACCCACATTGGGCTAAGAATGTGGGTTAGGGAGGGCCTTGTAGAATCACAGCTTCTCACTCCTGGCTAGACTGACACATGTCTAGCCTGGTGGGCTTATCTGGGCTGTTTTTCTCCAAAGGTGACTTTAGGGCATGAGTTTGATTCTCCTGCATGGGGAATGGATGTGGCTGATTGACTCACACTGTGTCCCCTAATGACCCTGCAGTACAGCTGTGAGACGGCCAGGCTGTTCTAAAAGCTGGCACTGGATGTAGGCACTGCTTTCTGGGCACAGGGTACCCTTTCATTGACTTTCCTCATTAACACCTTGCAGAATAGACATCTCTTTTTGCAGAAAGCCTGGGGCCTCCTTTGCCAGTTCCCCCAGAAAGCCATGGTTCATCTCTCCTTGCCTTCTGCTGAACTTCACTGCTTCCCTAGATTGGTGATCTGGTTAGGGGAGGTGGGGTGGGCAAAGAGGAAGAGCCATGAAGAGAGCAAAAATAACAGAAAACAGGCAAAAACACTTCAAGATCTCACCTCCCTTGCTGTACTTGCAAATCAGTATATAGATCCATTTGGGACCCTGGTATTTTATTTTTTCTCCTTTTGAGTAAGGGAATGATAAGACACATGACCATTTTCCCTAGCCTGGCAATGTTCTGCTTCCTTGTTGAGGAAGTGTCCTGGGCCAGTGTCCTGGTGAGCAGGCAGGAAAAACAAGGATTCTCCATCTCGGCTACCCTTTCCATTCCTTTCCATTGTGGGGTTGGAGCCCCTTTTCAGGAAATCTGGGAGGTTTTCCAGGTTTGTCCACAGTTCTTGTGTGTGTGTGTGTGTGTGTGTGTGTGTGAAGTTGCTTTAGTCATGTCCAACTCTTTGTGACCCTATGGACTGTAGCCTACCAGGCTCCTCTGTCCATGGGATTCTCCAGGCAAGAATACTGGAGTGGGTTGCCATGCCCTCCTCCAGGGGATCTTCCCGACCCAGGGATTAAACACGGGGTCTCCTGTGGCTCCTGCACTGCAGGTAGATTCTTTACCACTGAACCGCCAGGGAAGCCCCCCACAGCACTTCCCTTTCTTTTTAACCTTTTTACCCATCTTCTGTATCTCATTTCCTCTAGTGCCTTAATTCTATTCCTTACCCAAAACGTACTCTCAGAAATGGAACCAAAACCAGTAATTTACATCTTGGCATGAGTGTTCATGGTAGTGTGCATCTTCTTCCAGAAGTTTATCTAATTAAGCCTTTCATTAAAGTCCTCTTTGTAAAGGAATTTTAGTCATGGTCAAGCAGGTAGGGGAGGTATGTTGGTAGTAATTCCTAAGAAGTTGTCAGCTTAAATTGTAGCTTTGATAGAATGTTTCTGCATATTAAATATTGAGAAGGGTTTCCTCTTAAAACTAAGTAATAGGAAACTTTTTCCAGATGAAAAAAGAATCTAGTGATTTGTGCTACTCCATTCCCCAGACCTTGTCACACATACATATTTTTATACGTGTGGTCCCTGAGGACAGGCTAGGTAGTATGACACCTACCACCATATTATTTCATATTCTGTGTCCTTTATTAACAGATTCACTCACTGATTTTGGCTTTGGCTATTATCAAACTCCCTGGTTTTTTCATTGTCATAAACAGCTGCTTTGAATGGCCCTTTAATTCTATTTTTCTTTGAGGTGTAGTCCACTCAAATTCCTTTTGAAGAGAAATGAATTGTTTACACAGTAGGACATCATTACATGGAAAAACACACAAAACCTCGCTATCAATGAGAGGAAAAGTAGTCGGCCAAGAGGTACCATCTGTGCCTCTGAAGCCAGAAAAAGAAATCATGATAAAATCCAAACAGGCTGGTGCTGTGGAGAAACAGGTACCTTGTTGATGGTTCCGCAGACTGGTTCCGTCTTCCTGAAAAGCAGTCTAGCAGGAAGCAAAAACCAAAAACCTAAATGTAGGTGAATCCTAGGCCCCATAGTCCCACTCTGGAAACGTATCCTAATGAAATGACTGACTTCTTCAGGTGGTAAGCTTTCTTCACTCATGCTTGTTACATGTCCATTTCCTCAGTTTCCTTTATAGGTTTCATCACACTTAAAAATAAACGATAGCTGGTATTGTTGCTTGTTTTTATTTATTTATTTGGTTGTGTTGGGTCTCAGTTGCAGGACGTTGGAGCTTCGTTTTCCTTCACTGTGGTGCATGGAGTCTCTAGTTATGGCACACGGGTTCAGTAACTGCAGTGCCTGGGCTTAGTGTCTCCACAGCACTTGGAATCTTAGTTTCCCAACCAGGGGTTGAGCCCGCATCCTCTGCATTGCAATGACACTTTGTCAAGTGAAATATTTTTTGAATTCTCAGAGGTCCAGATTATCCTTATCTTCTCTGATTTTTTTTTCAACAGTTAGAAATATATTTCCCCTTCACAGTGGACATAAATCTGCCCTTTGGTTTTCTTTGGTATTTTATATGGTTTTTGTGGTTGCTTGTCTCTTTCATCCTTGAAGCAATCTGGATTTTTAAATTGTATACTGTGAATAGTCCTGGCTTAGGTTGGTGCCTTTCCAGATTAAAACAAGAGCTGGGAATGCAGGCTTGGAAGGTTCTGTAGTTCAGTGGTTCCCATTTTGTCCGTGTGTATCACAAGGGAGCTTAAAAGAAAGAGAGAGAGAGGTGAGGTTCCCGGGCTCCACTCCTGGACATTCTGACTCAGTTGGCCTAGAATAGGGTGTGGAAACCTATGCCCAGCCAGCATTAAGAAGCCACTCATCTGGTCTAACCCCCAACACCTAGACTCCCTGTAATGTCTCACTATATATTAAATAACCCTTCTCCATATTGTTATGTGACTTTGAAGAATTTTTCTGCTAGGGGTCCCTACCTAACTAACTCCAGGTAGTGAGAGGAAGCTCTCACTTGGTTGAAAAGCTACAATTCATGGGAAGCTCCTTTGCTACTGCTGCTGCTGCTAAGTCACTTCAGTCGTGTCCAACTCTGTGCGACCCCATAGATGGCAGCCCACCAGGCTCCCTTGTCCCTGGGATTCTCCAGGCAAGAACACTGGAGTGGGTTGCCATTGCCTTCTCCAATGCATGAAAGTGAAAAGTGAAAGTGAAGTCACTCAGTTGTGTCCGACTCTTAGCGACCCCCATGGACTGCAGCCCACCAGACTCCTCCGTCCATGAGGTTTTCCAGGCAAGAGTAGTGGAATGGAGTGCCATTGCCTTCTCCAGGGAAGCTCCTTTAGAACCTCCTAAAAGCTGCTCATCAGACTTCAGACCTCAAGGAACGGCAGAGAAAAGTTATCTGGCCTGGAGAGCCCCAGGATCCTGAGTGTGGCCCTGACATGTCACTTCCTAGGCTTCACCCTGCAGAAATCCTGCCCCTTCCCTGAGCCAACACTGCATCCCCAAAGTAGCCTGGGGGTAGAGTGACCATTGATCCAGTTGCTGGATGAGCCAATCAATCCCATTGATTTTGGCACCTTCTCTCCCTGACACATGTTCATTTCTACTGCTGGTTATGTGATAGGTCCTACCATCCTACCAAGCCAGATGACAGGCTGATACCCAGCTGTGCCTGGGTCTGCATTTTCTTCATCTGCATGTGTGATGAGGGTGGTGTACCTTCCAGGTCTGGCATAGGGCTTTGCAGCCTCCCATGCTCACTACCAGTAACTTTGGGGAAACTCCCTCTTTGGGCCAGGCAAGACCAGAGATCGGCCTCGGGTTGTGCAGAAATGCAGTGCGGCCCTGAGAGTCGTCCCACTCCGCCAGGTTCACTCCTTGTCCCTCTCTCTCCCAATGCTGCATGAAGTGAAGTCACTTCCGGGGATGCCTTCGAGCCCTGCCCCTGCCGTTGCCACCTTCAGCCAAGCTCCATGCCAGCCTCAGGCATCACAGACCCTGACGCCACTGGCTGTACAAGCTGCCCCCCAGGTAAGGGCCACCCCAGGGAGCTAGACAGAGGGCAGTGGGCAAGAGCAAGGCATGGGATAGCCAACATGGGCTGGCCATGGTATCTGGGAACTTCATGAGGCAGGACAGGGAAGGGGCTGTGGCTTGAGGGAGGGAATCTCCTACTAGGGACCCCTGGCCTTTCCCCTATCCCAGATCAGGCCCCCTGGGAAAAGTAAATCTACATTTGTCAGGTAATCCCCTCAGGTCCAGCAAGGATTATAAGATTACAGTAACTCTTCAAGTCATCTAATGATTGAATGAGTGAATACCCTTGTCAGTCCCTCTAGGGGGTGCCTGGAAGAGTTAATGGCTCCTCATTTAGAGCAGAGGGCAGCCCCAGCACAGCGAGAAGCTGCTCCAGGGGCCTTCAGGCAGACTGAGCACCCTGTGACATCTTTCACTGCACACACACATATCCAAGGTGTCCATCAGGAGTGTCCTCTGTCATAGCTTCCCAGAGGCCTCTGTGGGCCTTGATGACTCAGTTCCACCAGCCCCTGCCCCTGCTTCCTGGTCACAAAGCATCGGTCCCGTGGGCAAAGACCCAGGGAAGGCTTGGGAGACAGCCGAACATGGTGGGAGAGACCTGTGACCCTTTCTGATCCTTGGGCAGGGCTGGGCCCTGACCCTGATGTGGGCTGCTTCTCCAAGGATGGGATAGTCCAGTTCAGGTCCCTCCTCAGGGATGGGCCTCCAGCTAGGGCTCATCCCTTCCCCGCCCTCATGCAGCCTTTTCTCCCCTCCCCTCAGAATGCTTTGTGTGTGGTCAGCTGGGTCTAAAAGACCCAGCATTTGCGCTGTTGATGTTGATTTTTTATTTTTTCTTTTCTTTTTTGAAATCTTGTTTGCTTTTGCAGGTCTTGACTCAGGAAAACTTAGCCACAGTTCTGACAGGAGTTATGGTTCCAGCAGGGGCAGTTACTCAACCTCTTCTTATCCCCATCAGTATTGCAGGTCAAGTGGCTGGTCAACAGGGGCTGGCCGTGTGGACAATTCCTACTGCAACCGTGGCTGCCCTCCCAGGACTGACCGCTGCTTCTCCCACGGGGGGAATTTTCAAGCCACCTTTAGCCGGTCTCCAAGGTAACGGCAACTCTCCCCAGGACTGCACCAGGCCCCCGCCACCTTCCACTACCTTCCCTGCTTGTGTGTTTGCCATGTTGGACTCCGAACCCGCGGCCCTCCCAGGTCAAGAGCCCTGGAGTCTGGATCTGGTGCCCCAGGCCCCCAGCCACAGAGCTGCTGCACCACATCAGGACTCTAGGCCAAGACACCACGCTGGCCCAGCAGGCCTGTCTTCATTCAGCCAACTGTCTGGGACTGCCCTCCCCCCTACGCCAGACCTCACCCTGTGACCAGCCTCCTGAGAAGGACTGCAAGAAGATTCCACTTCTGGTTCTGAACCTACACATCTCCAGGCCCTAGGGAGGGGGGATGAGAGATGTTGGCATGTGCCACCCCTGCAAGGATCAAGGGAATCACAGCAGCCTGTGCCCCCACCCCAATGCCCGACCCCCGTCTCGTTCTTGTACCAGATCCCTTGGGATTGGAGCTGCTCTGGCCCACAGCTAGGCATTTGAGCGCCTCTGTCTCTGCCTTGCTCCATAGCAGCTGCCGTGCTGAACACCGCTCTCCCGGCGCCTGTACAAGCCGCCCCACCGGCCCAGCCCTCCTCGCCTGCCCAGCCCCGACCACCGGCCCAGCCCCAGACGCTGTTCCAGCCCCAGCCACTGCTGCAGACCACACCAGCCATTCTACCGCAGCCCACTGCTGCCACCGCCACTGCCCCCACCCCCAAGTCTGTGGACACCCCCACACAGATCACCGTTCAGCCTGCAGGCTTCGCATTCAGCCCGGGAATCGTAAGCTGCTGCCCTCACCCAAGGCTCACCGGGGATGGACTGGATCTCTGGCCAAGGGTGAACCTGACCCTTCCCACGGGGCAGTATGGAGGTGGAGGACCAGCCCCCTGAATGCGGCTCTTTTCCAACACTTCGGCAGAGATGGGCTCCTTCCGAGGCAGCTGCCAGCCCATGCATCCCAGCCAAGAGCAGACAACCTCTGCCAAGAGGGCTGGCCCAACCTTCCAGAACCTGGACCATGGACCAGCCTTGGAGGGTGGGATGATGTCTGGGGATGCAAACTTGTGAGCTGTCACTAACGTGGCGCTAGAGGCTCACGGCCCCCAGTGTCCATCCAGCGTGGCTCCTGGCTTGGTAGTGGAGCTGTTAGGCATGAGTAGATGGCCTCTAGTTAGATGTGGCTGGAGTCACATCAGCCTCTCCAGCCTGGCCCTTCTACTGTCCCAGGGCTGGCCTGAAAGATTAGCCAGAGGTACTCCTCCATGACTGTGGCCCCGCCCTTCCCTGCTCACCTTCTGCAGCCCCTGGCCCTGGATACCATTCAGTTGGTGGACTTGGGCTTGCAGCCCACACTCACATCTGCCCAGCATCGGTTACCCCCACCCCTGTCCCAATACCCTCAGCATCGGTTACCCCCACCCCTGTCCCAATACCCTCAGCCCTCTTCCCTCTGCCTTGGGCTCTTTCTTGCCCGGTTGCCTCTGAGCAAGGCTCTTCCTCCACCCACAGATCAGTGCTGCCTCCCTCGGGGGACAGACTCAGATCCTGGGCTCCCTCACCACAACTCCGGTCATTGCCAACGCCATTCCCAGTATGCCAGGGATCAGCAGTCAGATTCTCACCAACGCTCAGGGTCAGGCAAGTGGTCAAAGCCAGGCGGAGGGGTGGGGACCGTGGAGATGCTGGATGTTGGGGAGGGGCAGGACTGGGTCATAGAAACTCAACCAGGGTGAGAAGCTGCTATTCATTACTGCTTGTGTGACAGCTCTCTGCTGACACTGAGGCCAGGCAGGGGCATCGCCCCCACCCCGACCCTGGCGGTACTCACTCTAGTTGGGGGTTTTCATTTAGGGAGCCCTCGCTTTGTGGCCATGTTCTGTGGTAGGTGCTTTCTCATACACTGTGCCACTTCATTCTGAGTACAACCCATTGGGTGGAGATTTTTGTTCCCATTTTACAGGAGAGAAGGCTGAGGTTTGGAGAAATTAAGCTAGTTAAAGTGTGGCAGAGCAGGGCTTCACATGTAGGCCCCTCCTGCTCTCTCACGGCTCTGGAGAGAGAATAGAGAAGCAGCCCCCAGAGTGTGAATCCTTCACTTTACTGAGAGGACACGGAGGCCCAGAAGGGTTAGGTGATTTGTCTAAATCCCTTCCTGCCAGCGTAGGGGTTTGGGTTGGGGGTGGAGCTGGACGCTGCCCTCACACTTGGGGTCCCTGTGTTTCCTCCCAGGTTATTGGAACACTTCCTTGGGTAGTGAACTCGGCTAGCGTGGCGGCCCCAGCACCGGCCCAAAGCCTGCAGGTCCAGGCTGTGACCCCCCAGCTGTTGTTGAACGCCCAGGGCCAGGTGATCGCGACCCTGGCCAGCAGCCCCCTGCCTCCTCCTGTGGCTGTCCGGAAGCCAAGCACTCCTGAGTCCCCTGCTAAGAGTGAGGTACAAGGGCTGGGTTGGGGGAGGGTGGCAGGCAGTGCTGTCAGGCATGAGCGGCCTCCCTCCAGAGGCTGGGCAGGACAACATTATTTTCCAAAGCCCCTGGGAAAGCAGGACACCTCCCCAAAGTGGAGGGAGGCTGAAGGTAGAAGGTCCCTTTGGTTCACACGTGCTATGCCCGGAAAAACACCACCACCACCCCGCTCCTTACCCCCACACACCAAACATGTGTATATGTGCCCTCAGAGGCCAGTGCCACTCTGAGAAGGCCAGGGAAGGGTGGTCAAAGTAAACTGGGCCTTGGGACTTCCCTGGTGGTTCAGTGCTTAAGACTCTGTACTTCCAATGCAGGGCATGCAGGTTCAATCCTTGGTAGGAGAACTAAGATCCCACATGCTGCAGGGTGAAGCCAAAAAAAAAAAAAAGTTAATTGGGGCTCAATCAACTCCAGGGTGAACAAATTGATGGAAAGGCCCTGGGAGGTTCGTTCTGCACCCTCCTCCTCTTCACCCCTTCATCCCTCCACCCCTCCTCCACTCTGCACTGTGGCATCGATTATTCACTCACATGTTCATTCTAGGAGCAGTTTTGAGTGCCTACTATATTCCAGTGCTGAAGATATGGAGATGAATAAGAGCCCTTCCTTGCCTTAGGTAGCCCAGCGTCAGAGACTATTAATGTCAGTGTGGCAAAGGCTTGGGTAGGGGCAGTATAAGGTGCTTTAGGAACCCACTCTGCTGACTGAGGAGTTTGACAAGGCTTCACAGAGTGCGACGTTGAACTAATCTAAACGAATGGGTTGGATGGGAGATTCTTCTACTTCCACAGAACTGCAGGAAGTACAGTGTGCCAGAGCAGGGGTTCTCAAACTTGAGTGTGCTGAAGAACCACCTGGAGGGCATGCTAGGATGCACATTTCCAGGCCCCACCTTGAGTCTCATACAGTAGGTCTGGAGTAGGGCTGAAGGATTCACATCTCTAACAAGTTCCTAGGTGATGTTGAGGCTTGTGATTCTCAAATGTGACATGCTGCTTCCCAGCTTCATTGAATAACCTCAGCCTCATCTATAGAAGGAGAAGGCAATGGCAACCTACTCTAGTACTCTCACCTGGAAAATCCCATGGACGGAGGAGCCTGGTAGGCTGCAGTCCATGGGGTCGCTAAAAGTCGGACACGACTGAGCAACTTCACTTTCACTTTTCCTTTCATGCATTGGAGAAGGAAATGGCAACCCACTCCAGTGTTCTTGCCTGGAGAATCCCAGGGACGGGGGATCCTGGTGGGCTGCTGTCTATGGGGTCACACAGAGTCGGACACGACTGAAGCGACTTAGCAGCAGCAGTAGCATCTATAGAATGAGAATGATAAGATACCAATTTAAGTTATGAATGTTAAAGGATACATTACACGGAAGGTTGGTACACAAAGTGAAATGTGTGTAACATGTATAAAAAATGGTGCTCTTATTGTTATACTAGGGAATGGGGAGTCACCGAAAGGTTTTTAGCAGGGAAGTGGCTAGTTAGATGTGTATTTTTAAAATTCCCTTTATTATCCAGGTGGAGCCAAGAATTGGACTGTGCTGAGACTTGAGTCCTATTTGTTGTTGTTCAGTCGCTCAGTCGGGTCCAACTCTTTGCGACCCCATGGACAGCAGCACGCCAGGCTTCCCTGTCCTTCACCATCTCCCAGAGTTTGCTCAAACTCATGTCCATTGAGTCCGTGATGTCATCCAACCATCTCATCCTCTGTCGCCCCCTTCTCCTCCTGCCCTCAATCTTTCCCAGCATCAGAGTCTTTTCCAATGAGTCGACTCTTCCCATTAGGGAGCCAAAATATCAGGGCTTCAGCTCCAGCATCAGTCCTTCCAGTGAATATTCAGGGTCAATTTCCTTTAAGATTGACTGGTTTGATCTCCTTGCTGTCCGGGGGACTCTCAAGAGTCTTCTCCAGCACCACAATTCAAAGGCATCAATTCTTCAGCCCTCAGCTATTAGGAGACAGCTTAAAGAATTCTAGCCAGAGACAAGGAGCTCCAAACAAGGCCCTGGGGATGACGAGGGAATGAATTTTTAAGCTATTAGGAGGCAGAATGCAGGGGGAACAAGGCCCATCCTAGAGAAATCTGCACTTTCAGGAAGCTTAAAAAAAAATCACACTACAAATACTGATTTCATATATTTATAGTTTATCCTGATTGTAAATATAAGTTGTTTATTAAAATTCCAACATTATGTATGATGTCAAAAGTAAAAATCCTTTCTAACTCCACTTCCAGAGATGACTTCTGTTGACACTTTGCTTTATATGACTCCAGAATTTTTTTTCTTGGAAATTTGTATTTTTTTAAAGGAATTATTCCATAAAAATTGTTTTTCACCTTACTTTTTTTTTTCTTTCACTTAGCACTGTGACTCAGAGGTCTTTCCATGGCAGTTACTAAGAGATATTCTTTTTCATGGCTGCACAGTGTCTTACTGTAGCGAGGTCCCAAAAGTCATTTGCCAGTTACCTATTAATGGGTATGGGGTTTTCCCGGTGGCTCAGAGGTAAAGAATCCACCTGCAATGCAGGTGACGCAGGAGACGCTGGTTCAGTCCCCAGGTAAGGTAGATCCCCTGGAGGAGGGCATGGCAAGCCACTCCAGTATTCTTGCCTGGAGTGTCCCATGGACAGAGGAGCCTGATGGGCTACAGTCTATATGGTTGCACAGATTTGGAAACGACTGAAGCGACTTAGCACACATGCTCGCATGCATTAATGGACATTTGGGGTGTGGTGGCTCTAGAATCAGGTTTAGGTTTCTCCTTTGAGGGCAGAGACTTGAAAGCAGTTATCTCAAGGGCGGATACTTGGAGCTTTGACCAAGTACGATGAACCTTTCTGAGCCTCTGACTGCCCGGGTCATAGACACCTGCAAGGCCTCAGCTCGGTGGGGCACATCCTATGCTTGTTTTGGAGGTCATCATCATTCAGTTCAGTTCAGTTCAGTTGCTCAGTCGTGTCCGACTCTTTGCAACCCCATGAATCGCAGCATGCCAGGCCTCCCTGTCCATTACCAACTCCCGGAGTTTACCCAAACTCATGTGCATTGAGTCGGTGATGCCATCCAGCCATCTCATCCTCTGTCGTCCCCTTCTCCTCCTGCCCCCAATCCCTCCCAGCATCAGGGTCTTTTCTAATGAGTCAACTCTTCATGTGAGGTGGCCAAAGTATTGGAGTTTCAGCCTCAGCATCAGTCCTTCCAATGAACACCCAGGACTGGTCTCCTTTAGGATGGACTGGTTGGATCTCCTTGCCTGGGTTGATGCTAATGCATAGCTTCTAGTCTTGCCTTTTGATGGGGCACAGGTAAAAGTGTGCTGGGTGAGGAAGGATTCCATGCCCGCTTTTGCCCTGCCTCTGGACTGCCCACCCCGATGAGCCAAGCAGGTGGGCAGTGGGGGTTTGTTGGCTCTTCTTCTCACAGGTGCAGCCCATCCAGCCCACACCAGCCATGCCCCAGCCGGCTGTGGTCATCGCCAGCCCAGCCCCAGTGGCCAAGCCTGCTGCCTCTGCTCCCATCCCGATCACCTGCTCAGAGACCCCTACGGTCAGCCAGCTGGTGTCCAGTAAGTGGCTCCAAGGGAAGGGTATGGCGAAGGGGTGAGGCATTTATTCAGACACCCTGACCACATTAGATGATTCTCCCCTTAGTAAACTTTCTGGAGTCCAAAAGGGAAGAGCACAGGCCCATTGCCAGGAACTGACTTTCTTATTCTCATTCTATGGAGCTGGATCCTGTGCATGACCGTGGTGGAGGCTGCTTAGCCGGCTGTCTGGCTGCTTCTCTGAGAAGCCAAATCATTGGCTGTCTCTCCTATGGTCTCTCACCAGTATTTGAAGAATGTGGGTAGCTAACAGGTGTGCGTGGGGCCAGCCTGGGGAGAATCAGGGAGGGTCAACAGTTAGAGCTGGAAGAACTTAAAATAGACCTCTATCTACAGGCACCTTGGTCCTCGCCCATTGCTCCCATCTTATTTGTCTTGGAGACAGGAATGATGAAGGTCTTAAGGGTACACAGGCTTTTTGTCAAATGTCCTGATCCCTCACTACTCACCAGGGCTAGGCCAATGGGTGGGGTAAGCAGTGATGATTGTCTGTCTTACACACTCACCCCTGCCCCCTTCCTCTGGCCTAGAGCCACATACCCCAAGTCTGGATGAGGACGGGATCAACTTAGAAGAGATCCGGGAGTTTGCCAAGAACTTTAAGATCCGGCGGCTATCCCTGGGCCTCACACAGACCCAGGTGGGTCAGGCTCTGACTGCAACGGAAGGCCCAGCCTACAGCCAGTCAGCCATCTGCCGGTGAGTAAGACTGCCTGGACAAGAGCAGGACACTCACAGGAGCTCAGGTATCTGGCACTTAGACATGAACACCTGGAGTAGTCAAAAGTCTTTCTGGGGCCCTCTGAAGTTTATCCTCCAATCCTGAGCATTTATATTATCTATTTAGGAGGAATCCAAGATCCTGATCCAGTTAGGAATCCTAGAGGGACAGGAGTACAGCTTATGAAATTAATCACAAGAGTGGGAACTTCAGTTCTGGCTTGGTTCTCAACTATAACCGACCATCACCTCTATCATGCTTCCACCCCCTCATCTTGTGAGACATGACTCTGAAGTGATGTAACTGACTTTTCTGTATGCAGTGTACAGACTGGTTCCGGTGCCTGTATTATAGTTGATTGTAAAGTGTAAATCAACTATACTTCAATTTTTTTTTAATGGTGAAAGAAAGATAAAATAAAAAGCACATCCCTAAGCCATGTGCTTTTTCTAAAAAGTAGGTATGGCCAAAAGGTTTTATCTGTTTGCCAACTCTATATATTAGACTAGAGTGACTACTAAGCTACAATGTCATGTTGGGAATTCTGTAGTCTCATCTGGGCTCAGCCAGAAAGAGTATTCTGACTTAGTGATGTTGCAGTTGGAGGAAGACAGCACTTAGGACATCTATTTGCCATCTTTGGAGGCCTCTCAACATGATTCCTCAAAGGACCTCACCCATTTGGGTGTGAAAGTTTTGGAATGGTGTTCATAAAGCAGCTGCCCTATTATCATTGCACTGTAAACAGGCCATGGGAATGGTCTCCCTGTTATGACCTGGGAGACAGGACAATCTGAGGAGTCTGGGCTGGGCCGAGCCAGGGGATCTTAGTAGGGGTTGTGAGGGGAGCACAGGTCTGCCAGCCCCAGGAGGAGCAGCCCCCTGAAGCCAGCACTCACCCCTGGGGTGGGGAGTAGGACACTGTCACTGTCCCTTCCTGGGCCTGGGTCACCCACAGGTTTGAGAAGCTGGACATCACGCCCAAGAGCGCCCAGAAGCTGAAGCCGGTGCTGGAGAAGTGGCTGCATGAAGCTGAACTCCGGAACCAGGAAGGCCAGCAGAACCTGATGGAGTTTGTGGGAGGTGAGCCCTCCAAGAAACGTAAGCGCCGCACCTCCTTCACCCCCCAGGCCATAGAGGCTCTCAATGCCTACTTCGAGAAGAACCCGCTGCCCACAGGCCAGGAGATCACCGAGATTGCAAAGGAGCTCAACTATGACCGGGAGGTCGTGCGGGTCTGGTTCTGCAACCGGCGCCAGACGCTCAAGAACACCAGCAAGCTGAACGTCTTTCAGATCCCTTAGGGCTCAGCCCCCAGCCCTGTGTTCCAGCACTTTGTACCTCCCTTGGCATCCGGCTCCGGCTGCCACCCTGCGGCATCCGTCATTCTGCTGCCTGTGGCTGTGTTTGTCCTGGGTTGTGAGACTCCACCGTGCACCTGTGCGTCAGCTGCCTCCCTCCTCTTCCCCGTGTCATCCGCATCCCAGGGAGGGCAGTGGGGCCCACCTGAGACCTCCAGGTTTGGGTCTGGTCATGCCGAAGGAGGGGATTTGTCGTGTCACTTAAAGAAGCACTTTGCTGATGTGGGTTTTAAAGGGTGAATTCTGGTTGGGAACCAGAGGCTCCCCATCTTTGGGACGGGGCTGTAGTAGCCTCTAGGACCACTGGCCATTAGCTCTTGTTTTCGATGGCACTCTCTCCACTGTCTCTTCTCTGTTCCTCTGTGTGACCGTGGCAGGTACAGCGGCTCGTCCAGTGGAACCACAGCCTCACCCACCTACCCTCTGCCTGCAGGCACACTGTCCCCCAACAAAATCCAAGAGATCTTGTTCTGAAAAGTGTGATGTGCAGCTCAGAAAGTCAGATTCCATGTATGCCTCGACCTCAAGGTCAGAAGGTTTCCATAGACCTGGGGCCAGAACACATGATCACTCCCATCTCTCCTTGGCTCCTATGTAGGGGAAATTGCACTAAAGCAGAATTTTTTCTTTTATACATCATGTCGGAAGAAATCAGCAGTGAACTTGAGCTGTCCTGGAGTTGACCTGGGTCTATAGCAGGTTGTGAAGTGAAAGTCACTCAGTTGTGTCCGACTCTTTGCGACCCATGGACTGTATAGTCCATGGGATTCTCCAGGCCAGAATACTGGAGTGGGTAGCCTTTCCCTTCTTCAGGGAATCTTTGACCCAGGGGTCAAACCCAGGTCTCCTGCATTGCAGACAGATTCTTTACCAGCTAAGCCAGCAGGTTGGGAACTTGATAAATAAGGCATCTCTCCCAGATTTTAATCTGATCTCTGTCCGTGGCCATCTCCGCATCAGAATGATGTGGTTAAGAGAACTTGCAGCCTGGAAAACCCCCTTGCCCAGATAAGCAGGCACTTGGTGGGGCGGGGGGAGAATGAAGATAGGAATGCTGAGTCTCTCTTGCCCTCACACTCACCTCCCACCCAGTCCTGGGGTCTTCTCATAAGCAGCAAATGAAATGACACCAGACGGGAAGGTCCTGGGAAAAGCCCACATCCAGAAAGAGCAGACAGCAGCCTGTGAAGGTCCTCTGTGGAAGGTGACTTAACTAATTTTCTTTGTAACTTGCAGTCTTGGATACCAGAGGAGAAATCTAATTTTGTCCAGAGTCTTAGACCATGTGTTTGTGTGAACAAGCCCCCCAGAGTGCTTCTGAGTTAAGAATACCCCAAGAGCAGGCTGGGTTTTGCCTTTAGAGAGGATATCTGTGGTACACTGGAGCTTGGCATCTCCTGCAAGATGTTCAGTGAGTTTCCCAGCCTCCCTGCAGCTGGGCGTCCCCTGGAACTCAGTATGTGACTCCGGGAGGTCAGGAGGGCACTGGGAGGTTTGCTAGAGGAGCCCAGACCTGCTATGTAGACTAGACTTAAAGATCACGCACAAGTCACAGGGGTCAGCCGCCCTCTCCTTTCACAACTCCTGTCCTTACAGAACCTGGTCTCTAGCAGCTACCCTCACACAATAAACCCTGAAGAAGTGACTGCCAGGTGAGGGCATGTCGCCACCTCCATGGGACACTGGTGCAGAGCCCAGCCTTGCTTCCTCTGGAAGACTGGGTTTCCTTTCCTCCCTGAAGCTGGTGCGTCCCAGGCCTTTCAGGGCCACTGTGGCCGTCGTCTTGGTGGCCCTGCCAGTGAGAGGGCACTTGTGTGTCAAATTGCCACATACACACACACACCCACCCCACACCACTGGATTCTGACCAACCAGACTTGCTCAGGTGTGGTGGGGAACGAGGAAGCAGGTGTGCACCTCGCTTGCCACAGCCTCCCAGCAGAGAATACGTCTCCAAGGGTAAGTCTGCACACTCAAGTTCAAGGTTATCCACCCGACCCAATGAGGTGACAGGCTCACTTGAGAGGGGCACTTGAGAGGGGTGTCGTAAACAAGTTTTCAGGGAGAATCAAGTACCAGAGTTTGTGAAGGATTCAGTGATTTACAGTTCAATTAATTAGAGAGATACAGGTTTTTACCCTCAAGCCTTTGCATTCAGATATGCTTTCTTTCTTGCGAGAGACAAGTGGGTCCTGGCTGGTGCACACAGGAGTAGCATGCGATCCAGGGCGTGTCCATGGCAGTGGATATGCTGGAGGACACCATCTGTCCTGAGTCACGGCAGGAAAAAGCTGCTCTAAATTAGGCCTGGCCATGCTTTCTTAGCTCCTCCCACATCTAAATCTGTCTTCCCAAGGCTGGGTAGAACGAAAGCTTTTCTTCTGCTGGAATGATGGGTTGGTCTTTCAGAGAAACAAGCCCAGGGGGAGGGGGGCCAGAGTGTTTGCAAGCTGAATTCCCCAGGCAGGGGCTACAGGGTGTCCCTGAAGTACGCACACAGCGGAGCTCACCAACTTGATCTCTGCTCTTACTGCCCCACCGTAGGGCCCCCGGAAGCAGCTATGGCCCTCAGGTGGGGTTTTGTTTTGTTTATATCCTTGTTAAGAGCAGCATCAGACTCTGAAGGGAGTTGATACTGATTTTGTTTTAAAAGCACCTTTCTGGTTACCAGCCAGAGCTCAGTGGCTCCTTTGCCATGGAAAGGCAGGCGAAAGGGCAGAAAAAGCTTCACCGTTTGCATGTGGTTTTGTTTTTGTTTCAAAGACCAAAATGTTTTATGGCTTAATGAATTGGCTGGGGCCTTTGACCCTGCACTAATCATGACATTTTATCCAAGTGGGGTTCAGGGAGAGAACTCAGCCAAGTGGATTAAAGAACCTGTTTGAATTTGGAATGAGAGGCCCTGGCATTTTTGTATGTCCTTGGAAATGCAATCACCTTCCTATGCCTAGATTCCCTTCCTGTCTCACAGGCCAGGCTCTGACACTGAGGTTCTAACTGTTCCTGGACATGGACAAAGTCTGCTGAGAGCTGGAGTGAGGGGTGGGGTGGCGAGAATGGGGGGAGGGGGCAAGCACTTGGTGTAGTTGTGTGGAATAAACAGTATTTTTTCTTTTGTACTGGTCTGCTTGTTTCTCTCTTACCTCTCAGATGTAAGAAAATCAGGGTCAGAGACCAGGGGATGAGCTAGCTGCCTTTGCTGGCAGAGCTTGTGGCCTGGAAAATCCCATTGCAAGAGGAGGAGGATCAGTGCCCTGGACTCCTGCTTCCCAGCCATGATCTCCCTGTGGGGTACAGGGTCAAGCGGGTGTGACCTTTCTCTTTCTAGACCACCCCTGATACCTAGGACCCCAGAATTCCCTGCCAGGGGGCAGCTGTTGTCAGAAAGCTGGGTGGACAGAGCTTGGCCGTGCAGGCTGGATGCATATGCTCAAAGCCCTTTACAGTGTGAGGTGGAGCTGCGACGGGGTTCAGAGGAGGCAGGCTGGGGGCCAGGACTGAGGCGCATTCTAGCACAGAACTGGAGGGAGCCCTAGAAGTCCAAATTCAAACCTGGCCTTCCGGGCCATTATGCAGTCATGCTTATCGTGATGAGAGGCTAGAATAGTCACAGTTAGGTTGATTTACACTTTCCCTGGAGAAGGGCATGGCAACCCACTCCAGTATTCATGCCTGGAGAATCCTGTGGACAGAGAGCCCAGCAGGCTACATTCCATAGGGTCACACAGAATCAGGCCTGACTGAAGCAACTTAGCATGCACCCACATGCTCTATAAACATTTAGATATAGGTAAGAGGATCTTCCTTTGTACTGTTTCCCAGGCCAGCAGATAGTATGAGCAGGCCCACCACTCAAGCTCAGAACTGGGAAAGTATGGCTGTAAAAAGGGTCTCCCTCCTAGGAGTAGGGTTCGTGCCATACCTCCGTGGAACGTGCCCTCTCCCCAGGCCCTGCCCCATCTTCTTGGTATTGATAAGGTCTGGGCGACATAATCTAAACTGGTGAGAACAAGGCCTCACCTTTGATTCCACCCAACCAGAATTCCTGAGTCAGGCACTGTGCCGGGTTCTAAATCATGCTCTTCCATCCCTTCCCCACCCAAGGGACAAGAGATGTCTAAGATACTGATGTTAGGTTTGGGGATCAGAGGCGCTTTACAGGACTTTGAAATAATGAGGCCAAAATGACACAGAAGCCAGCACTTGTCTCTGCATAGATCTCACGATCCTAATATTGACTGTCCACACTAGGCTGTATATTGTCATCCTGCTTATTTAACTTCTATGCAGAGTACATCATAAGAAACGTTGGACTGGAAGAAACACAAGCTGGAATCAAGATTGCCGGGAGAAATATCAATAACTTCAGATATGCAGATGACACCACCCTTATGGCAGAAAGTGAAGAGGAACTCAAAAGCCTCTTGATGAAAGTGAAAGTGGAGAGTGAAAAAGTTGGCTTAAAGCTCAACATTCAGAAAACAAAGATCATGGCATCCGGTCCCATCACTTCATGGGAAATAGATGGGGAAACAGTGGAAACAGTGTCAGACTTTATTTTGGGGGGCTCCAAAATCACTGCAGATGGTGATTGCAGCCATGAAATTAAAAGACGCTTACTCCTTGGAAGGAAAGTTATGACCAACCTAGAGAGCATATTGAGAAGCAGAGACATTACTTTGCCAACAAAGGTCCGTCTAGTTAAGGCTATGGTTTTTCCTGTGGTCATGTATGGATGTGAGAGTTGGACTGTGAAGAAAGCTGAGCGCTGAAGAACTGATGCTTTTGAACTGTGGTGTTGGAGAAGACTCGTGAGGGTCCCTTAAACTGCAAGGAGATCCAACCAGTCCATTCTGAAGGAGATCAGTCCTGGGTGTTCTTTGGAGGGAATGATGCTGAAGTGGAAACTCCAGTACTTTGGCCACCTCATGCAAAGGGTTGACTCATTGGAAAAGACTCTGATGCTGGGAGGGATTGGGTGCAGGAGGAGAAGGGGACGACAGAGCATCCTCTGGATGGCTGGATGGCATCACTGACTCGATAGACCTGAGTCTGAGTGAACTCCAGGAGTTGGTGATGGACAGAGAGGCCTGGCGTGCTGCAACTCATGGGGTCGCAAAGAGTGGGACACGACTGAGCGACTGAACTGAACTGAACACAACTGAACTCAGGACCCAGGCCAAGGGCACAAAACAGGTGCTTGATAAATAGCAGACAGATGACTGAATGCATTTTCTACCCACTTTTTCAAGGAAATCCTAAGAGCTGAGTCCCCGACTTCAAGCTACTGGGAGAAAGCAGGTTCAGAGGCTTTGGCAGTAGCACTGCAAGGTTTAGACTGTGACACAGGGGAGTGAATGGAACCTGGGCAGCGACTGGCCCTGAATGCAGACAGGCATCTCCCAACAGGTCCCGGCAGAAGCATCAGCGGAACCTGTTATCTCCGGCTCAGACCAGTTGAGGATATTTCCTGGCAACTGGCCCCAGAAGGCTTTAAAGGAAGAGGGGTGGGTGTATGGAGGGACTGGAGTTTCTACTGTCGAGTCAGGGATGTTCCTCTGGGTTCCTGAACCTGTGTGTGTGTGTGTGTGTGTGTGTGTGTGTGTAGGCTTCCCCACATCAGCAAGCAATTCTCGGATACTAGCAGTGTCCAAAAACTCAACTCAATTCTGACATTATCTACCTAGAGATGGCATCAGATTCCATAGGTAAAGGGCTCTGTCCCAAAAGACCACCCTTCACTTCAGATGCCTTTTCTCTCAACTGCAGGGTCCATCAAAGCAGCCAGACTGGGCCTCAAAGGTTCTTCGTCTGGAATGTATGGAAGACATGAAGAGTTAAAACTAGATAGTCCCTGAAAAAGGCCTGCCTGGATAATGATCTCTTCCTGTACCTGGAGGAAAATGCCTGGTGATTGACTCGGGACCTCAGCAACAGTGACTGATTCTTAAATGAATGAGAAAGCAAGCCCAGGGGATGGATAGGTGCAGATCCTCCAGAGAGTTTGAGCCCTCAAGCCTCTGACCCCTGGTAGCTCAGATCGTAAAGAATCTGCCTGCAGTGTGGGAGACCTGTGTTCAATTCCTGAGTCGGGAGGATCCCCTGGCTAAGGAAATGGCAACCCACTCCAGTATTCTTGCCTGGAGAATTCCATGGACAGAGGAGCCTGGCGAGCTACAGTCCATGGGGTCCCAGAGTCAGACACGACTAAGCAACTAACACAGACAAGGAATTGAGGCGCAGAGAATACAAGGAATCTACTCCGGGTTGCTTTGTTTGTGAGCAACAGAACTAGGCCTTAAATCAAGATGCGCTGTCTCTAAAGCCTGTGTGGTTAACTTTGTCCCATACAGGGTGGGATCTGGGGAGTGCTTGCTATCTGTCCCAATCTTTTGGGTAGGATTTCCACATTTCCACCTTCCAGGGTAGGTCTTGCTGTGTTCCATCTAAACAGTGTCTAGTTTCAGGACCTAGCCTAGGGAAATTAACGCTTTACAATGAGACCAATGGTTCAGAATACTAAATTTGGAGCTCTGAGCCACAGGTGTTCTGGCTAATCACTCAAATGTATTATGAGTAATGGTATAATAGGAACCATGATTTTTGTTATAGGTACAAAATTTTGATTTCTTGATGGATGCTGCTGGATGTCCAGGGGAACACCTGATGATCTTTTCTTGGGAGGCAGAGCTTCCAGGACTGCTCCTGGAATTCCTGTTTCCAGGCCTGGCATTCCAACTTCATTAGTAGCTACATTGGAGAAGGAGAACATGGGGAAAGTCCACTTCCTGGGGTAAAAGTGTTTACCCCTGAAATGTGGCTCAGCTGGTAAAGAATCCACCTGCAATGTGGGAGACCTGGGTTTGATTCCTGGGTTGGGAAGACTCCCTGGAGAAAGGAAAGGCTTACCCACTCCAGTTTTCTGGCCTGGAGAATTCCATGGACTGTGTAGACTGTGTGACTCTTTGTGGAGTCACAAAGAGTTGGACACGACTGAGCGACTTCCACAGGACTGGAAAAGGTCAGTTTTCATTCCAATCCCAAAGAAAGGCAATGCCAAAGAATGCTCAAACTATTGCACAATTACACTCATCTCACACGCTAGTAAAGTAATGCTCAAAATTCTCCAAGCCAGGCTTCAGCAATATGTGAACTGTGACCTTCCTGATGTTCAAGCTGGTTTTAGAAAAGGCAGAGGAACCAGAGATCAAATTGCCAACATCTGCTGGATCATGGAAAAAGCAAGAGAGTTCCAGAAAAACATCTATTTCTGCTTTATTGACTATGTCAAAGCCTTTGACTGTGTGGATCACAATAAACTGTGGAAAATTCTGAAAGAGATGGGAATACCAGACCACCTGACCTGCCTCTTGAGAAATGTGTATGCAGGTCAGGAAGCAACAGTTAGAACTGGACATGGAACAACAGACTGGTTCCAAATAGGAAAAGGAGTACGTCAAGGCTGTATATTGTCACCCTGTTTATTTAACTTCTATGCAGAGAACATCATGAGAAACGCTGGACTGGAAGAAACACAAGCTGGAATCAAGATTGCCGGGAGAAATATCAATAACTTCAGATATGCAGATGACACCACCCTTATGGCAGAAAGTGAAGAGGAACTCAAAAGCCTCTTGATGAAGGTGAAAGTGGAGAGTGAAAAAGTTGGCTTAAAGCTCAACATTCAGAAAACAAAGATCATGGCATCCGGTCCCATCACTTCATGGGAAATAGATGGGGAAACAGTGTCAGACTTTATTTTGGGGGGCTCCAAAATCACTGCAGATGGTGACTGCAGCCATGAAATTAAAAGACGCTTACTCCTTGGAAGGAAAGTTATGGCCAATCTAGATAGTATATTAAAAAGCAGAGACATTACTTTGCCAACAAAGGTTCATCTAGTCAAGGCCATGGTTTTTCCTGTGGTCATGTATGGATGTGAGAGTTGGACTGTAAAGAAGGCTGAGCACCAAAGAATTGATGCTTTTGAACTGTGGTGTCGGAGAAGACTCTTGAGAGTCCCTTGGACTGCAAGGTGATCCAACCAGTCCATTCTGAAGGAGATCAGCCCTGGGATTTCTTTGGAAGGAATGATGCTGAAGCTGAAACTCCAGGACTTTGGCCACCTCATGCAAAGAGTTGCCTCATTGGAAAAGACTCTGATGCTGGGAGGGATTGGGGGCAGGAGGAGAAGGGGACGACAGAGGATGAGATGGCTGGATGGCATCACTGACTCGATGGACTTGAGTCTGAGTGAACTCTGGGAGTCGGTGATGGACAGGGAGGCCTGCCGTGCTGTGATTCATGGGGTCTTGAAGAGTCGGACATGACTGAGCGACTGAACTGAACTGAACTGAGCGACTTTCAATTTATTTCACTTTCTGAAAGTCACAGAATTCCAGGGGTAAACACTGTCTGACATCTTCTCCCCTCAGGTGGACCTGGGCTCAAGCACCTAAGTCTCAATGCTAATCTGTTCTCCAGCTGATAGGGGGGCCAAGCTTTAGGACTCACTTTTCATTTCATCTCTGTTTTAGAATGGCAAGGAGGACCTTTGTGAAGTCTTTGTTTTGGTTCAGAATTAAAACTTAACCTCAAACCTTTCCAAGAAATATATGTCTTTCTTTTTTCTAAGTATTTCCCAGAGGACAGGGCTCCATGGGATTTCTGGATATGGCTATGTCTTCCAAATATCTAATATGGTTCTCTTCCAAATATTAATATAAATATCTCTTGTTTTATTTTCTTTTAATATTTATGTATTTTGGCATTTTTATTTATTTATTTGGCTGCACTGGGTCTTCATTGCTGTGCCAGGCTTTCTCTAGTTATGGCGAGTGGGGACTACTTTTCATTTCAGTGCAAAGGCTTCTCATTACAGTGGCTTCTCTTGCTCTGGAGCACAGGCTTTAGGCATACAGGCTTCAGTAGTTGGAGCTCGAGGGCCCAAGAGCACTGGATTGGTAGTTGTGGAGCACAGGCTTAGTTGCTGCATGTCATGTGGAATCTTCTCAGACCAGGGATTGAACCCATGTCCCCTGCATTGGCAGGCGGATTCTAATCCACTGATCCACCAGGGAGGTCCCTCTGTTTTATTTTTCAATCTATTCCCTTTGAGCTATTTTACGTTGATGAAAAATCATACTTCATCCAATGTTCCTTCATGGGAACAATTTTTTGAAAACTCGATATTCTCGTCTCCACAGATTCAAACTTCAAGTCTGCAAGGAAGAAAGGATGGAAAGTTGTTGTTGTTGTTGTTTTTTAGGTTATAACCATCCACAGGGGTGTGGCACCATGGTTAGATGCTCAGAGTGTGTAAGGTCAGTCAGTCAGACTTTACCACTGGGTGATCCTGGACAAGTCAGTTAGTTTTTCTAAGCCTCAGTTTCCTTATCTATGAAATGAATCTAAAAGTAGTGCCTTCCTTACAGGAGTGATGTTGGGAGGATGAAATGAGATATCTACACAAAGCATCTAGTCAGGGCTTGGTACCTAGCAAGGGCTCAGGAAATAGTAGCCTGTCATTATTATTAGCTATTATTTGCTCTGTATCTGTACAGTCCCCAGCACTGTACCACCAGCTATTAGGCAAAGGCCAGTTAAGAGAACTAGGGACCTGGACTGTAGTTCCTGGCTCAGATGCTAATTTATGTAATATTTGTTACATATTCAAGAATACATTTTTTGTAAGTTATGAAAAATAATGATGAAACAATAACCCATGGATCTACCATTCAACTTGAGTAAACTACTGCTGCTGCTGCTGCTAAGTCGCTTCAGTCGTGTCCGACTCTGTGCGACCCCAGAGACGGCAGCCCACCAGGCTCCCTTGTCCCTGGAATTCTCCAGGCAAAAACACTGGAGTGGGTTGCCATTTCCTTCTCCAATGCATGAAAGTGAAAAGTCAAAGTGAAGTCGCTCAGTCGTGTCCGACTCTTAGCGACCCCATGGACTGCAGCCTACCAGGCTCCTCTGTCCATGGGGTTTTCCAGGCAAGAGTACTGGAGTGGGGTGCCATTGCCTTCTCCAGAGTAATCTACTACCATGGGTTAAAGCTACTTTTGAGTTCCTCCCCAGCCCACCTCATTGCCTTTTCTTAGATGTGACCATCTATTAATAGAAAGAAAGCTGAGCACTGAAGAACTGATGCTTTTGAACTCTGGTGTTGGAGAAGACTCTTGAGAGTCCCTTGGACTACAAGGAGATCCAACCAGTCCATCCTAAAGGAAATCAGTCCTGAATATTCATTGGAAGGACTGATGCTGAAGCTGAAACTCCAATACACTGGCCACCTGATGGGAAGAACTGACTCATTGGAAAAGACCCTGATGCAGGGAAAGACTGAAGGTGGGAGGTGAAGGGGACAACAGAGGATGAGATGGTTGGATGGTATCACCCACATGATGGACATGAATTTGAGTAGGCTCCGGGAGTTGGTAATGGACAGAGAAGCCTGGCGTGCTGCAGCCCATGAGGTGGCAAAGAGTCAGACATGACTGAACGACTCAACTGGTGATCTGAAAATGAGGGTTTGTGCTGGCATCTTCATTTACTGGCTTGGTGACCAGAATAGTCAGTCGTTTAATCTTACTGAGATATAGCTTTTTTATATTTGAAAAATGGGGATAAAACCATACGTGCTCCACCTTCTTCCACGTACTCCATCTTCCTCCTCTGAGGTTTAAATAATGCCCATTCTTTATTGAGCATCAACTATATACAAGGAACTTTTTTACATTATCAATAATCCTGAAAACAGTTGTAACTAGATTTGCAATTCTAAATATAAGTATTAATGACCTTCATTTTTCCAATAAGGAGAGGAGGCTGAAGCCTTAATTTCGCCAGAACTAAATTGGGGTGCCAATCTCAGAGAACACAGGTTCCATCCCTAGTGGGGAAACTAAGATCCCACACACCACACAGCCAAAAAAATTATAAAGCCCCGTTTATAAAGGATTTTGACTATGACACCTCTCTTTTGGTCTCTGAGTTCAATAATAGAGTTGTGTTTATCATTTCATTCCTTTTAAAATGAACATGTATGTATATATAATCCCCTAAATGATATATTATTTAATTTTGCTGGGTTTTGAGCTTTATAAAGTGATGTTATACTGTATGAGCATTTCTGCATTTCCCCCACCATTCTAAGACTAATTTATTCCTGTATTTGCATATAGCTGTATTCATGTTCACTGCTGTATAATAATCTATTACACTCCAACTCATCCTTTCTCTTGTTGGCACACATTTGTTCTGTTTTGCTGCTGTAAATAGTGCTGCCATGAACATTCTCATACAAGATTCCTGGTATGTGTGTGGAAGAGTTCTCTAGTGTATATATGAAGAGTGGAGTTGCTGAAGCACAGAATAATTTTCAGGACAATTTCTAAAGAGGTTGTAGTCTGCAGAGAACACAGGTTCCATCCCTAGTGGGGAAACTAAGATCCCACACACCACACGGCCAAAAAAATTATAAAGACCTGTTTATAAAGGATTTTGACTATGACACCTCTCTTTTGGTCTCTGAGTTCAAGACCCCTTCCTTTACACACAAACACATACAACTGGCTCAAGGGAAGAAAAAAAATGTCTTGAAGAGATATTAAATGTCTTGAGAATGAACCAAGACTTGGATGCCAGGCTTACTAAAGAAAGAAGATGGATAAGACAGAGCCCTCAAAGATAGAAGACTCTAGGTGAAACTGGGAGCATGCTGTTAACTTCATGTCAACCTCTTTTCTTTCTATTTTTCCTTTTTTAAATTCAATAAGCATTTAAAAAAAATCTATGAATGTAGGAACTATATTAGGAGATATTTAGAACAGAAACCTGAAAAATATGTATTCTCTTTTCTTTAGGAGGTCATAGTCTAGTGATAAAGGCATCTATCTACTTGTATCTATCTTAAGACATTGTACAAATTAAATAACTGAATACAGTAATGAACCAATACTTCCATACAGGCAATGTCTTGAGTGAAATTGTCCTTATAACTTTATAATAAAATTATCACATAATTCTATAATCCACTCTGAGATTGGCACCTCAATTTAGTTCTGGCGAAATTAAGGCTTCAGCCTCCTCTCCTTATTGGAAAAATGAAGGTCATTAATACTTATATTTAGAATTGCAAATCTAGTTACAACTGTTTTCAGGATTATTGATAATGTAAAAAAGTTCCTTGTATATAGTTGATGCTCAATAAAGAATGGGCATTATTTAAACCTCAGAGGAGGAAGATGGAGTACGTGGAAGAAGGTGGAGCACGTATGGTTTTATCCCCATTTTTCAAATATAAAAAAGCTATATCTCGGTAAGATTAAACGACTGACTATTCTGGTCACCAAGCCAGTAAATGAAGATGCCAGCACAAACCCTCATTTTCAGATCACCACCTTTTAAAAACCACAACACTCTTAC
The DNA here is from genome assembly GCF_029407905.1 of Bubalus kerabau. Classification (NCBI taxonomy): domain Eukaryota; kingdom Metazoa; phylum Chordata; class Mammalia; order Artiodactyla; family Bovidae; genus Bubalus; species Bubalus kerabau. The sequence goes on along the minus strand of NC_073624.1, from coordinate 93,882,955 downwards.
CTATCTCATGCTTTCCTGTTGAAAAGCATTAGAGAATTCGGAAGATAAAAAGACTATCCAGGTAAGTGGAACTTAAGTAGGTTCTTGACCCCAGGAGAGGTGAGTTTAAGGAGAGAGTATTTATAAGCATACAAGCACTTGTTAAGTTAACAACCACGAGTCAGCCAGGGATGGGTGTAGGTTCAGCAAGACTAGAGTTAGAGCTCCACCCACGTCTTAGGGTTTTGATTAGCTACTGAGCGGACGCCAGAAGCCTGGGAACAACTAGGAAAGACGTTTAAACCCGGCCACCTGACGCACTCCAGTCCTCTCCCAGATCGCCCAGTCCATCTCAGGAGGCGGAGAGTCGTGGCGTCGCTAGCCTATCATCATTGCCAAGCTCACCGGAGTCGATTCTTAATTGGCCAATGTTAGGGTGACGTCACACTAGCCGCTCCGACGAAGGAAGAGGACGCCATGATTGGTTGGCGCTGGGACGGCGGGCGGTGGAGGAGCCTGGCTAGTCTGGGTTTCAAACCGGTGCTGGGCTGTCTCCGTCCATGTTTTGAGGCCGTTGGGGGCTGCGGAGGGCGGGGAGTCGGCTCAGTGGAAACCTGGATTTGGTTCTAAGAGCCGTGGAATTGAGAAGAAGTGACCGGAAGTGATCTTGGGACTGACCGGAAGCGAGGCCTGGAGAGGAAAAGGAGAGTGGTTCCCGGGAGGGAGGGGATTTTCAGCGGAAAGGGGCGGGGGAAAGGTGCTAAAGCGGCGTGGGAGTGCCGGCTAGGCAGCGGGTCGCTGCTGCTGATTTGTTTGGAAAACAGCGAGTGACCACCGCGAGCTCAAGGGGAGATCTCAAAAAGAGGGCAAGGAGTCCAGGGTTACCTCTGGACAGTCTGGAAGAGTTAAGCCAAAGGGCCCTCGTGCTCTAGAGACCTGGGTGCGGGGGAGGGATTTTGGAAGTCGGGGCAGCTGAGAGCCAGGAGCCAAGGGTACGGGAGATTAGTTGTGTGGGCAGTGTGGGTGGGGCTTGGGGGTGGCTTGGTGGGTGCTGCGTGGGAGATCTTGGTTTGGAGTTTTCTACAGTCTTGCAGTCTTGCCCCGGTTGGGTAGAATCACGCTACTCGGCTTTGTACAAGAAACTGTCTCCTGGGGCAAGGAAGGAGCCAGAATGGCCTGGGCTCTGAAGCTGCCTCTGGCCGATGAGGTGATTGAATCCGGGCTGGTGCAGGACTTTGATGCTAGTCTATCCGGGATCGGCCAGGAACTGGGTGCTGGTGCCTATAGCATGAGGTGAGTGAGATTTTCCCAGACCCTGCACCTTCTGAGTAACAAAGGCAGGATAGAGAATAACGGGGGAGGAAAGAGGTGTGTTGAGTTAGAGAAGCTCTCCGCGGTTAGAGAAAAGGAACTTGTTTCTTTTTTGAGTGGTGAGCATTGTGGTAGAAATGGAAAAAGAGATTATGGACAGTGTCAAGAAGAATGGCTCTTGATTAGCAACCAAGTGAATATTGAGAGGCTGTTGTGCCAGTGTGGGTGATTTGGAGACTGTTGGGGTGTGTGTGTGTGTGTGTGTACGTACGTGTGGGTAGGTTGCACTGGACTTGTGTGATTAAGAGGCCACATTGAACATGTGAGGTGTTTAGGGAGTTGGGACTTAAATGATAAATATTGGTTGACTGCTTTTGGGGAAGAAATGTGAGATCCTAAGTCCACACGTCTGTATTTTAACCAGCTTTCAGGCTTTACTCAATTCTGGGGTTTCTGACTTTTGAAACATAAGCTGTGAAATGAAAAAGTGTCAACAAGAAGTTTTAGATGCTTCTAGACCTTCGTGTATCAAGTTAAATGTTTATAATAAATAAAAATCTCCTGTGAAAGCAACATAACCTGCCATGTAATTTATTTGCATGCCTTAGCAACTTCGTTCCCCCAATACAGTTTGTTTCATTTAAAAGATGTGCAAGAGCCATGTCTGGAAATGTTGAAACATCTGCATCTTAATGTTTGATGGAATATAACTGGGTTTCCAAATGGATAATAAGCTTAATCTAAATAAGTGAGTCAAAGAAACTTTAGAATTTAGCACTTTTAATTAGGTTTATGAGTTTATAATGGGAGGATGCCTTTTATGGTGAAAAGTGGGCAAATTTTGTATTCTGTTAGTGAGCATCTTTGAAAGTTATAAAAGTGAACTTCCTTTCTTTAACCCTGCTAAGTCAAAGTGAACTTTACTCATTGAAGTAAAATTATGAGTTAGAACTTAATACTTCATTTTCAGAAATCTTTGCTTACAGTTAGAATAATAAAGGCCATCCTTGAATACATATTTTAGTTTTTTACAGGGAAATTTGAGTTCTATCATGTAGTGCTCTTAGCCTTGAGAAATTTAATTTTGTCTGTTCTTGTTAAAGTAAGTCTTACCATAAAAAGAGAGATTAACCTGGTCTGAAAGTTAAATGTCCTGACCCTAAGCTTGTGCGTCAGTACTGACATAATATTTGACAATTTATGGTGGTGTTTGTATAAAGATTACTACCACAAAAAGTTAAGTTTTGTCTAGGTTATCACAGTTAAGGATGGAGATAATTGAATATAGCTGTACTTGGTATAAAAATAGTTTAACATCATTAGCAAACATTTGGGTATCAACTATGTGCTCTCTCTACCATGTGACCTTACCTTACATTTATGAATGCTTTCCTATTCATACCCTGAGTGCTCCTCACATGTATTAGTAGAATGCCTTGTATATTTACATGTTTGGAATTTTTTCCAACATTAAATCCACAATAGTTTTCAAACATCACTTTATTTTTTCTCAATAGCACAATGTGTAAAAAATGTTTTTCAAGTATTTTTTTCTTTGTTCTCTTTCACCTTCCTCTTTTTCATGCACTTTGCTATTGTCATGATTCTCTTGTCTCTTACACACATTTAATCATGTGCATTAATTTGTGTTAGATATTAGTTCTCAAACTGTAGTATTAGAGTCATCTGGAAACTTATAAAAAATAGTTTCCAGCATCCCATCTTTGGTGATTGTATGGGGCACAGACTAAAAATCTGATTTTTTAAAAGCAAGTTCTCTGGTGATTTTGATTCACATAGTCCATGGACCACATTTTGAGAAACACTGGAGGAGGTTTTATTCTCAAAGACAATGATTCTTTGCTCTCCCTTTTTCTTCTTTTAAGTAAACCTGAGATTACTTTTCCTAAATCTTTGTTAGGGAAATGTTCGCACTGACAGCAATTTTTAAAAGAATTTTTATGTGTTTATTTATTTTGACTGCTCTGGGTCTTTGTTGCTGTGTGAGGGCTTTTTGTATTATAGTTGGGGTGAGCGGGACCTACTCTCTAGTAGCAGTGTGCTGGCATCTGTTTACCGTGGCTTCTCTTGATGCAGAACTTGGGCCCTAGGGCGTTGCAGGCCTCAGTAGTTTAGAGGGCAGGCCCGAGCAGTTGTGGCCCACGGTCCCTGCTACCCCACGGCATGTGGGATTCTCCCGGACCAGGAATCGAATCTGTGTCCCCTGCACTGCCAGGTGGACTGCCAACCACTGGACCACCAGGGAAGCCCCAACAGCAGTTTGTTTTATAAAATATTTTCCTAACATATTTGTTTTACTCTGACTTGCTTATTTCTACTGCATCTTAAAATGATTTCATTTATACATCTGTTGGTTTATACTTTATAAATGATTTACCTTAGTTGGATGTTTTGATTCTTCATCTGCCATTGCATTCATTAACTGTATTATTTTCATAAGTGGTCCTTTAATAGTCTCCATATTTTTTCCTTACATCTTAATACATGGCACACACTTTATAATTAAAATAAAGGAAGTTCCCTGAAAACATGCTGAATAAAAGAAGCCAATCACAAAAGACTACATATGATTCTCTTTCTTGGGAATGTCCAGAATTGGCAAATCTATAGGGACAGAAAGTAGATTAGTGGTTGACTAGATAGTTAAGGACAGGGTAGCCTGGTGTCCAGGGGGTTGCACTGAATAACATATCTTTGTGTCAGTTTCCTTATCCATTCAACTACTGAAGGGCATCTTGGTTGCTTCCAAGCTTAGGCATTATAAATAAAGCTGTTATAAACATCTGTGTGCAGATTTTTGTGTGCAGATGGTTTTCATCTTTGAGCAGATACCAAGGAATGCCATTACTGGATCATATGGTATGAGTATGTTTAGTTTCATAAAAAACTGCCAAACCATCCTCCAAAGTGGCTGTACCATTTCGATTCCTACCAGCCATGAGAGAGTTCTGGTATTACTCCACACCTTGTCAGAATTTGGTGGTGTCATTGTTCTGGATTTTGGCCATCCTAAAAGGTGTGTAGTGTATACTTAACTTTTTCAAGATCTGCCAAGCTGTTTTACACAACAGCTGAACTATTTTGCATTCTCACCTGCAATGTTAGAAGGGGTCATATTTCTCTGCATCCTCATCAATACTTGTTTTCTGTGTTTTAAAGTCATCCCAGTGAGTGTGAACTAGGATCTGATATTATTTGTTTTGTGTTCCCTTGATGACCATGATGTTGAACATCTTTTCATGTGCTTGTTGGCCATTCATGTGTCTTCTTTGGAAAAGGGAGGGTCCTTTGTGAAAGTGAAAGTTGCTTAGTCGTGTCCGACTCTTTGCAACCCCATGTGCTATACAGTCTATGGAATTCTCCAGGCCAGAATACTGGAGTGGGTAGCCTTTCCCTTCTGCAGGGAATCTTCTCAACTCAGGGATCAAACCCAGGTCTCCTGCATTGCAGGCAGATTCTTTACCAACTGAGTCACAAGGGAAGCCCATTTGAGTCCTTTGCCCAATTTTAAATTGGGTTGTTTTCACATTGTTGGGTTGAAGAGTTCTTTGTGTATTCTGATTACTAGATCATTAGGCTTCCCAGGTGGCTCAGTGGTAAAGAATCCGCCTCCTGTTGCAGGAGATGTGGATTTGATCCCTGGGTGGACAAGATGCCTGGGAGAAGGAAATGGCAACCCAGTCCAGTATTCTTGTCTGTAAAATCCTGTGGGCAGAAGAACCTTGCAGGTTACACTCGAAGGGGTCACAGGAGAGTCGGGCATGACTTATGGACTAAACAGCAGCTACAACAAGATTATTATCAGGTGTGTGGTTTGTAGGTGCTTTCTCTAATTCTGCATGCTGTCTTTCACATTCTTGACAGTGTTCTTTGATTCACAAAAGTGTTTAATTTTTAAAAAACATTTATTTTTATTTATTATTTTATTTGACTGTGCTTGGTCTTACCTGCAGTATGCAAACTCTTAGTTGTAGGAAGTGGGATCTAGTTCCCTGACCAGGGATTGAACCCGGAACCCTGCATTGGAAATCCAAATTCTTAGTCATTGGACCACCAGGAACGTCCCCAGCTGTGTTTACTTTTTATGAAGTCCAATTTATTCACTTTGTTGCTTTATGCTTTTGATGTCAGCTCTTAAGAATCTGTTGCTAAATTCAAGTTATGGCCATTTACCCTGTGGTTTCTTCTAAGAGTTTATAGTTTATGCTCTTATGTTTAGGTCGTTGATCTATTTTGAGTTAATCTTTTAATTTAAAGTGAGATAGGGGTCCAGCTTAATTTGTTTGTATTTGGATAGCCAGTTGTCCCAGCTATTTGTTCATTTCCATGGAATGTTCTTTGTAGTCCCATTGAAAATCAAGTGGCCATACTTGTAAGGATTTATTTGTGGACTCGATTCTGTTCCATTGGTTGATATGTCTTTTTGCCAGTACCACACTATTTTGATTACTGTAGCTTTGTAAAAAAGCTCTGAAATTGGGAAGTGTGATTCCTCTTATTTTGTTTTTCTTTTCCATTATTGTGTTTTTGTTCTTCAGGGCGCCTTGTAGTGCCATACAAATTTGAAGGTAAGCCTTTCTGTTTCTGCAAAACAGGCCATTGGAATTTTGATAGGGATTTCATTAAATCTGTAGATAGCTTTGGGAGTATTTCCATCTTAATAATACCAGGTTTATCAGTTGATGAACATGGGGTGTCTTTCCATTTATTTAGGTCATCTTTAATTTCTTTAAGCAGTGTTTTGTGGTTTTTAGTGTACAAGTCTTTCACATCCTTGGTTAAATTTATTCCTACATATTTTATTCTTTTAGAGGTTATTATGTGCTCAGTTGCTCAGCAGTGTCTGACTCTCTGTGGCCCTATGGACTGTAGCCCACCAGACTCCTCTGTCCATGGAATTTTCCAGGCAAGAATACTGGAGCATTCCCTACTCTGGGGGATCTCCCTGACTCAGGGAATCGAACCCGCATCCCTTGCATCTCCTACAAATGGCAGGCAGATTCTTTACCACTAGTGCCACCTGGGAAGCACTGGAGGTTATTGGGACTGCTATTTTTTCACTTAGTATAGTGACTTCAAGGTCATTTTCAATGTTTCATGAAAGGATGTTGAATTTTGTCCTGTGCCTTTTCTATCAAAATGATCATATGGGGTATTACATTGTGATTTCCTTACCTGAACTATCCTTAAACTTCTAAGATAAACCTCACTTAGTCATAGTTTAGAATCATTTTAATGTACTATTGGATTCAGTTTGGTAGTATTTTGTTGGGGATTTTTGTGTCTTTATTCATAAGGGATATTGGTCTGTACTGTTGTTGTTTCCTTTTCTGGCTTTTGGTATCATAGACTGTTAGGAAGTGTTCCTCCCCCTTTTTGGGAAGAGTTTGAGTTAGAATGGTGTTAGGGACTTTCCTGTTGGTACAGTGGATAAAAATCGCCTGCCAGTGCAGGATTCATGGGTCCGATCCCTGGTCTGGAAAGGTTTCACAAGCCATGGAGCAACTAAGCCCATGCGCCACATCTACTGAGCCCGTGTTCTAGAGCTCACAAGCTGCAACGATCATATCAATACTGAAGCCTGCACGCCTAGAGTCTGTGCTGCACAGCAAGAGGAGCCACTGCAGTGAGGAGGCTATTCGTCTCTAGAAAGAGTAGCCCCTACTCACTGCAACTGTGTCTTTGTATGCTTTGTAATTTAAAACAGTGGAAGTGCAGTTGATTTATAATATTGTGTTTGTTTCTGGTGTGAATCAAAATGATTCAGTTATATATATATATTTCAGATTATTTTCTATTATAGGTTATTATATGTATTAAATATAGTTCCCTGTGTAATACAGTAAATCTTTGTTGCTTATCTATTTTATGTATAGTTTGTATCTGTTAATTGCATACTCCTGATTTACCCCTCCTTCCTCCCTTTCCCCTTTGCTACCTAAAGTTTGTTTTCTTAGTGAGTCTATTTTGTATATAGATATATTTGTATTATTTTTTAGATTCCACATATAAGTGATATCATATAATATTTGTCTTTGACTTATTTCACTTAGTATAATATTCTACAGGTTCATCCGTGTTGCTGCAAATGGCAGTATTTCATTCTTTTTTATGGCTGGGTAATATTCCATTATAATATATATGTATATATATAATATTCCATTATTTTATATATATTTTTTGATATATATATATATGTATGTGATATATATATATCACATCCTCTCAAACCAATCAATCATCTGTTGATTGGTACCTGAGTTCTTACCATGTCTTGGCTTTTGTAAACAGTGCTGCTATGAAAATTGAGGTACATGTGCTTTTTTGAATTAAAGGTTTTTTCTTTTCTGGATATATGTCCAGGAGTGGGATTTCTGGGTCTTATGATAGTTCTATTTTTAGTTTTTTGAGAAATCTCCATTATCTTTTCCATAGGGGCTGCACCAATTTATATTCCCACCAACAGTGTAGGAGGGTTCCTTTTTCTCCGTACCCTCTCCAGCATTTATTGTTTATAGACTTTTTGATGACAGCCATTCTGACTGGTGTGTGGTGATGCCTTGTTGTAGTTTTGATTTTCGTATTTCTCATAACTAGCAATGTTGAGCATTTTTTTCATGTGCCTATATGCTTTGTAATTTTTTGTTGAGAACTGGACATTTTGAGTATTATAATATGGTAACTCTGGAAATCAGATTCTGCTCCCTCCCTAGAGATTACTGTTGTTACTGAATGAAAGCTGAAATTGTCTATTTGTTTAGTGACTTTTCTAAACTTTTTTTGTAGAGAGTATAGTCATTGCTCTATATAGTCAGTGAAGTCTCTTCTGTTATGTCATTATGTCCATCCTGTCAGTGACTTGACAAAGATTTCCTTAAATGCCTGGATCCAATAAGAAGAGAAAAGGGGGGGAAAAGAGTGTTCTTTCTTTAAATCTCTTAGTCTCATTTTGCTAGGGAAGCTACTTCAGCCGTGGGGGCTGAGACAGTGGTGAGCCTCTTTGCCAGCTCCTCAGCAATCAAAAACAGTGATCAAGACACAAAACTCTGGGAGTTCCCTCGTGGCCTAGTAGTTAGGATTCTGAGGTTTCTCTGCCATGGCCCAGGTTCAATCCCTGACTGGTGAAATAAGATCTTGCAAGCTGAGCAGGGTGGCAAAAAGGGAAAAAAAAGACACATAACCTTGATTTTTGGAGACAAGATCCATATCGCACATCCTAGCACCAGCAAGCTACAGTAGGATCTTGGGCTATTTATTGTTCCCACTGCTTCCTGCCATGGGACTGGGAGCTGAAAAATGATAGGTGCCATGCCAAGTGCTGAAATTAACTAAAACTTACCAGCCTCTTTCTTCATCAAGCGCTCCCTTGGATGCTGAAAGTGTTGACTAGATTCCAGAGTTTCAAAATAATTGCTTCAGGCATTTCTTGCCAGCTCAGTTCTTTTGGTGAAAGACCAATTCCTAGAGCTTCCTACTCTGCTATCTTCCATGACCCCTGTCCTTAATCTACAATAGCCTTTTAATTGGTTCAACTCTGTTTCTAACTCTGCACTCACCACCATCCCCCCACCTAATCTGTTCTCTACACTGAAACCTTTGTAAGTGTGTGGGTATTTTGTTCATTTAAATAAAAAATAATTTCAGACTTGTGAAAGATTTGCAAAAACAGGCCAAGAATTTGTACATAGCCTTCACCCAGATTTCTTAAATGTTAATATTTACTAAATTTGCTTTTGTTTTTCCCCATCTCTCTTCACACACCTGCAGTTATTTTTTTCTGAACTGTTTCAGTTCAGTTCAGTTCAGTTGCTCAGTCGTGTCCGACTCTTTGAGACCCCATGAATCGCAGCACGCCAGGCCTCCCTGTCCATCACCAACTCCTGGAGTTCACTCAGACTCAGGTCTGTGGAGTCAGTGATGCCATCCAGCCATCTCACCCTCTGTCGTCCCCTTCTCCTCCTGCCCCCAATCCCTCCCAGCATCAGTCTTTTCCAATGAGTCAACTCTTTGCATGAGGTGGCCAAAGTACTGGAGTTTCAGCTTCCGCATCATTCCTTCCAAAGAAATCCCAGGGCTGATCTCCTTCAGAATGGACTGGTTGGATCTCCTTGCAGTCCAAGGGACTCTCAAGAGTCTTCTCCAACACCACAGTTCAAAAGCATCAATTCTTCAGCTTTCTTCACAGTCCAGCTCTCACATCCATACATGACCACAGGAAAAACCATAGCCTTGACTAGATGGACCTTTGTTGGCAAAGTAATGTCTCTGCTTTTGAATATGCTATCTAGGTTGGTCATAACTTTCCTTCCAAGGATTTCATGTCTGCAATCACCATCTGCAGTGATTTTGGAGCCCCCAAAAATAAAGTCTGACACTGTTTCCACTGTTTCCCCATCTATTTCCCATGAAGTGATGGGACTGGATGCCATGATCTTCATTTTCTGAATGTTGAGCTTTAAGCCAGCTTTTTCACTCTCCACTTTCACTTTCATCAAGAGGCTTTTGAGTTCCTCTTCACTTTCTGCCATAAGGGTGGTGTCATCTGCATATCTGAAGTTATTGATATTTCTCCTGGCAATCTTGATTCCAGCTTGTGTTTCTTCCAGTTCAGCATTTCTCATAATGTACTCTGCATAGAAGTTAAATAAGCAGGGTAACAATATACAGCCTTGACGTACTCCTTTTCCTATTTGGAACCAGTCTGTTGTTCCATGTCCAGTTCTAACTGTTGCTTCCTGACCTGCATACAGATTTCTCAAGAGGCAGGTCAGGTGGTCTGGTATTCCCATCTCTTTCAGAATTTTCCACAGTTTATTGTGATCCACACAGTCAAAGGCTTTGACATAGTCAATAAAGCAGAAATAGATGTTTTTCTGGAACTCTCTTGCTTTTTCCATGATCCAGTGGATGTTGGCAATTTGATCTCTGGTTCCTCTGCCTTTTCTAAAACCAGCCTGAACATCAGGAAGTTCACGGTTCACGTATTGCTGAAGCCTGACTTGGAGAATTTTGAGCATTACTTTACTAGCATGTGAGATGAGTGCAATTGTGCAGTGGTTTGAGCATTCTTTGGCATTGCCTTTCTTTGGGATTGGAATGAAAACTGACCTTTTCCAGTCCTGTGGCCACTGCTGAGTTTTCCAAATTTGCTGGCATATTGAGTGCAGCACTTTCACAGCATCATCTTTCGGGATTTGGAATAGCTCAACTGGAATTCCATCACCTCCACTAGCTTTGTTCGTAGTGATGCTTTCTAAGGCCCACTTGACTTCACATTCCAGGATGTCTGGCTCTAGGTGAGTGATCAGACCATCGTGATTATCTGGGACATGAAGATCTTTTTTGTACAGTTCTGTGTATTCTTGCCACCTCTTCTTGAACTGTTTAAGTTGCAGATATGCCCCTTAACAACCGAAATACTTCAATGTGTCATCTTTTGAAACAAGAAATTCTCTTACATAACCACAGTACAATGATCAAAATCAGGAACCTGACTCTGACACAATGCTATTATCTACCTATGAAACTTTTTCACATTTTGCCAATTGTCTCAGTAATGTCCTTTATAACAGAGCAATATCCAAGATTATATGTTGATTCAGTTGACTTGTCTTTCTTGTCTTGTTTAATCTAGAATGGCTCCAGAGTCTTTCATTGTATTTTCATGGCACTGACAATTTGATGAGTACAAGCCAATTATTTTGTAGAATATTCCTCAATTTAGGTTTGTTGTTTCCTTATGATTAAATTCAGTTTATACACTTTGTTGTTTAGGTGCTGAGTCATGTCTGACTCTTCTGTAAGCCCGTGGACTGTAGCCCGCCAGGCTACTCTGTCCATAGGATTTTACAGGCAAGAATACTGGAGTGAGTTGCCATTTCCTCCGCCAGGGGATCTTCTCGATCCAGGGTTCGAACCTGAGTCTCCTGCATTGGCAAGCAGATTGTTTACCACTGAGCCGCCAGGGAAGCCCTCAGTTTATGCACTTTGGGTAGTAATACCTAAGAAGAGTTGACTCATTGTAAAAGACCCTGATGCTGGGAGGGATTGGGGGCAGGAGGAGAAGGGGACGACAGAGGATGAGATGGCTGGATGGCGTCACCGACTCGATGCACAAGAGTTTGGGTGAACTCTGGGAGTTGGTGATGGACAGGGAGGCCTGGGGTCGCAAAGAGTGGGTGACTGAGCGACTGAACTGAACTGAACTGAACCTAAGTAGTGATGCTGAGTTCTCTGTGTATCATGTTACATTGTTGTTTTTTAGTTGCTAAGTTGTGTTTGACTCTTTTATGACCCCGTGGGCTATAGCCTTCCAGGCTTCTCTGTCCATGGAATTTCCCAGGCAAGAATACTAGAGTGGGTTGTCATTTCCTTCTCCAGGGGATCTTCCCAGGGATCAAATCCATATCTCCTGCATTGGCAGGCGGATTCTTTACCACTGAGCTCCACCTGGGAAACCCCATCATATTACATAGGACATGCTTGATTGATTCTATTCCTGTCAGTGTCAACTTTGGCCATCTCGTGAAGGTGACCTATACCAATTTTCTTTTTTGGATATTTATTGTCTTTTGTAATTGATAAATATCTTGTGGGGAGATACATTGAGACTATGTAAATATCCTATTACTTTTCAAACTTTTATCTATCAATTTTAGTGTTTGCTGCTAAGTCACTTCAGTCGTGTCCGACTCTGTGTGACCCCATAGACGGCAGCCCACCAGGCACCCCCCGTCCCTGGGCTTCTCCAGGCAAGAACACTGGAGTGGGTTGCCATGTTTATTCTTGCCTTAATCAGCTATCGTTATGATGGTTGCTAATAGATGATTTTCTAACTGTGCCTTTCCTTCTAAATATGTTCATTGGTTTTGTATGAAAGAGCTTTTCCACATACACGTACCCCTGTGTTCATAGAAGCACTATTTACAATAGCCAAGACATGGACACAACTTAAGAATGTCTGACAGGTGAACAGATAAAGAAGATATGGTATGTGTGTGCACAATGGAATATTACTCAGCCATAAAAATGAAATAATGTCATTTGTGGCAACGTGGATGGACCTAGAGATTATCATACTAAGCAATGTAAGTCAGAGAGAGACAAATACCACAGGATACCATTTATATGTAGAATCCAAAATATGACACAGATGACCGTAGCTACAAAACAGAGGCAGACTCACAGAGAGCAAACTTGTGGTTGCCAAGGGGGAAGAGGCAGGGGGAGGGGAGTGTTAGGAGTTTGGGATTAGCAGATGCAAACTGTTCTACATGATGGGTAAGCAGCAAGGTCCTATAGTATATGTAGCACAGGGAACTGTAGTCAGTATCCTACGATAAACCAGAATAGAAAAGAATATGAAATATATAAATATATCTGGATCACTTTTTAAAAAAAATAACCTTTTCTTATTTTTATCAATGTAGCCTCGTTACTTGATAGATTGTAATCATTTATTAATACTATCACAATATATTTTGATCAGTTCCAGATTTGGCTGGAGGAACCCCTTCAAGTTGGCTCCACATAGCAGCCTTTTAAAATGCAAGTCTTGTAACAAGCCTTTTGTCCTGACGTAACTATTGATAGCACCCTCCTTCACTCACCCAAGTGTCCCTGTGTGAATGATAAATTATATGATTGGCTTCCTTGAAATGTAGATCAGATTGTGCTACTTTTCTCCTAAAAACTCTCCAGTGATTCTGCATCTCACTTTGAATAGAACGTTCAGTTCTGGCATTGTTCCACACGTGGTGCCTCTGTACCTTGTCCATATCGACTCTTCCCCTTGCTGCTGACCTCAGCCACATCTAGCCATCTTACAGTCCCTCAAATGCTATGCACACTCCCACCTCAGGGCCTTTTGTATCTGCTGTAACTCCTCCTGAGATAAGACTTATACATTCCTCACTTCCTTTAGGTTTCTGCCTACATGTCACTTTATCAGAGAGGCCATCTCTTACTACCTTCAAAGAACATAGCAGCCACCTCCTTCCTCTCACCAGCACTCTGCTTTCACTAGTCGTTTTTGTCTTTTCCCCAATACCTGATGAGTTATTCATTTGCTTACCTCTTTCCCCAACTAGAATAAATGCTCCTTGAAGGCAGAGACTTTGTTCTGATTTCTGCTGTATCCCTAGTACCTTAGCTGCTAAGTCACTTCAGTCGTGTCCGACTCTGTGCAACCCCATATACGGCAGCCCACCAGGCTCCCCGGTCCCTAGGATTCTCAAGGCAAGAACACTGGAACACTGGAGTGGAGTACCTTAGAAGAGTGTCTAAAAAATAGCTGCTGATCTGTTGAGTGAATGTACTGAACTCACTCTCACTCTTTTTTGTTTCAAAGGCAAGTTCAGTTGCTCAGTTGTGTCTGACTCTTTGCGACCCCGTGAACTACGGCACGCCAGGCCTCCCTGTCCATCACCAACTCCCGGAGTTTACTCAAACTCACGTCCATTGAGTCGGTGATGCCATCCAACCATTTCATCCTCTGTCATCCCCTTCTCTTCCCGCCTTCAATCTTTCCCAGCATCAGGGTCTTTTCAAATGAGTCAGCTCTTTGCATCAGGTGGCCAAAGTATTGGAGTTTCAGCTTCAACATCAGTCCTTCCAATGAAAACCCAGGACTGATTTCCTTTAGGATGAACTGGTTGGATCTCCTTGCAGTCCAAGGGACTCTCAAGAGTCTTCTCCAACACCACAGTTCAAAAGCATCAATTCTTCGGTGCTCAGCTTTCTTCACAGTCCAACTCTCACATCCATACACGACCACTGGAAAAACCATAGCCTTGACTAGACGGACCTTTGTTGGCAAAGTAATGTCTCTGCTTTTTAATATGCTGTCTAGGTTGGTCATAACTTTCCTTCCAAGGAGCAAGCGTCTTCAAATTTCATGGCTGCAGTCACCATCTGCAGTGATTTTGGAGCCCCAAAAAATAAAGTCAGCTGCTGTTTCCCCATCTATTTGCCATGAAGTGATGGGACTGGATGCCATGATCTTAGTTTTCTCAATGTTTAGCTTTAAGCCAATTTTTTCACTCTCCTGTTTCATTTTCATCAAGAGGCTCTTTAATTCTTCACTTTCTGCCATAAGGGTGGTGTCATCTGCATATCTGAGGTTATTGATATTATCTGAGGCCACTGTTTCTCTCCATTGACACTAATTTTTGTTCTTTTTTGTTGTGCTGCTTTCACTTTTTCCCCCTTCAGCTGTCTTCTAAATCTTCATCTCTTTGTCTTAAGAGTTGATCCCGCTCCTTTCCTTTCCCCTTCATTCTGAGTCTCCTATGATGGACAGTGTATTTCGATGAAATCCCTCTATTTGTCACAAAATTTATCCACTACTTTTTAAAAAATGACCTCACTGTAAAAATACAAAGAAATGACTAAGCATGTTTATCTTCAAGTTCGGGATACTCTTGCCTCTGGGAGTTGACTGAGGGATATAACTGAGGAATAAACAGAGGGCTTTAACTATAAATACTCTATTTCTGAAGCTAAGTGGTGTATACACAGGTATTTGTTGTACTTTTTTTTAACCTTTTTATATGTCTGAAGTATTGCATAATTTGGGGGGAAAAGTCTCTACTGCATAATCTGTTGCTGGCTAACTTCCCACATCTTTTAAAATTGTCCTATCCCATTTGTTGGTTTTGTTCCTAAAGGTCTGTAGATGTTTCTTTGCTGTCTTAGTTTTCTTGCCCTCTTATAATTCTAATGGAAGTTGACCTACAACCCAATAATGTTGCCATTCCTCACTTATCCCACTTGTTATATTCCTTTTCTTTCTTCCACCTCCTCTTATCTCCTGCCTTTATCTACCTTGTTGGCAGTAGTTTCCAACTGTAGCCAGAGGTTGACTCCTACTGTGTATCATCTGGCTAGAATCTGGGAGAAAAATTCATTTTGGACTTTTTTTTTTTAATCTTTATTGAATTTGTTACAATATTGTTTCTGTTTTATATTTTGGTTTTTTGATGTTGAGGTATGTGGGATCTTAGTGCCCTGACCAAAGATGAACCTGCATCCTTTGTAGTGGAACGCGAAGTCTTAACCACTGACCACCAGGGAAGTCCCCTTTTGGGACTTTTTAAGAGTTATTTTAAAAACTAATTTTATTTACTTAATTTTAATTTTGGCTGCTCTGGTTGGTGCATGCAGGCTTTCTCTAGTTGTAGCTAGCGGTGGCTACTCTGCGTTGCCGTGCGCCGACTTCTCACTGTGGTGGCTTCTTTTGCTGTGGAGCACGGACTCCAGAAGAGCGGGCTTCAGTAGTTGCAGCATGTGGGCAGTTACCCCGCAGCATGTGGAATCTGCCCAGACCAGGGATCAAACCCGTGTCCCCTGTGTTGGCAGGTGGAGTCTTAACCACTGGACCACCAGGGAAATCCTCACTTGGGACTTTGGATACACAAATCGGTGTTCTGATTTTCCTTTCATCACTAGTCTTTAATTTATAGTAATTTAAAATATATTTTGATCATTATCTTTTGTCTTTATTTGTATAGCTGGTATCTTCTCCCAATGTATGGCTTGTAATGTCATTTTATGTGTCACTGGTTCCAAAGTTTTTAATTTGGTGCATTATAGTTTATCAATCCTTTTCTTTATGGTGTATGATTTTAATGTCTAAGAAATTGTTCCCTAGTCTAAGGCCATGGAGTTATTGTTTTTTTTTCTGGCTGTGCTGGGTCTTCGTTGCTACGTGAACTTTTCTCTAGTTTTGGAGAGCAGTGGCTACTCTCTGGTTGCAGTGCATCAGCTTCTCATTGGCTGGGCTTCTCTTATTGTGGAGCACAGGCTCTTGGGCATGCGGGCTTTAGTAGTTACAGTTCCATGGCTTGAAAGCACAGGCTCAGTAGTTGAGGCACATGAGCTTAATTGTCCCAAGGCATGTGGGATCTTCCCGGACCAGGAATCAAACCCATGTCTTCTGAATTGGCAGGCAGATTCTCTGCCACTGAGCCATAGTGTTATTCTTTTTTATTGTCTTCTAAACGTTTTACATTTTTGCTTTTTACACTTAAACCTTTAATCCATTTAGATAATTTTTTTTTTTTTTTGGCCACACCACGTGGCTTGCAGGATCTAGGTTCCCCAACCAGGGATTGAATGCAGTCCATAGTAGTGAAAATGCCAACTCCTAACCACTGCACTGCCAGGGAACTCCCAGAATTGGTTTTTTAAAAATTGAATTTTGTATTGGGTGTTGATCCAATTTCATTTTTTCCCATGTAGATATCCAGTTTTTCCAACATTGTTTGTTAAAAAGTTCATCCTTTCTTCACTGAGCAGTGATACCAGTTGTCATAAAGTAGATTTTTGTATATGTGGAGTCAGTTAATGGGTTCTGTATTCCGTTAGTTAGGTTAATTTGTCCATCTGAATCAACACCATGCTATCTTAATTACTAAAGCTTTGAAATAATATTTGATGTGAGAGGGTAAATCTCTTTTATGTTTTTTCTCCTTAAGGAGTATCTTGGCTATTCTTGGTTTCGCTAATTGATACAAATTTTAGAATCAGTTTGTCAAGTTGAATCTGTTGGGATATTGACTGGGATTGAATCTGTAGATCAGTTTGGGAAAAATTGCCATCTTTAAAATATTCAGTCTTTCAGTCCTTGAACATGCTGTAACTCTCTGTTTAGGTCTTACTTGAAGATTTCATAAATTTGAAATGTTTCTAATTTCATTACTGATTTAGACTTTCATTATTATTTACCGAGACAGTTGCCTTAGCTTTGAACTGATCTCCCTTTTTTTTTTTTTTTGGCCATGCTGTGTGGCATGCAGGATCTTAGTTACTCAACCAGGGAGCAAAACTAAGCCACTTGTAGGAGAAGCTCGGAGTCTTAACCACTGGACCTCCAGGGAAGTCCTCCTGATCTCCTTATCTCTAGTCTCTTTTTACCAAGAGACAGTCTACCACAGTGAGATCTGGAACTAGATTTAGGAGTTTGAATTCTGGGTCTCTCAGGATTGGACAAGTTACTTAACCTCTGTTGCTATGATTTAAAATAGAAATAATGATAATAATAATAGTACCTACCTCATGAGGTTCTTATGAACATTAAAATAATTAATACATGTAAAATAATTAAGACAATGTTAGACAAGCAGTAAATGCTCAATAAATGCTAACTTATTATTGCTTTGATTTAAATTCTAGTGTCTAACTTCAGAGCCTATCTTCTTAATTCTTGTACTCTATTGAAGAGAAGATGAACGTAAGATACGTTTTACAGAGAAAAATTCATAGGACTTGTTAATGGGCATGAAGATAAGAGGAAAAGTATCAATCTAGGATGCCTTCAAATGTTCTAGTTTGAGCATTTTGATGAATCATTTGCCATCTGGTACAAGGAGGAATAGGGGGTGGAGTGGTAGGCTGGGAAGGTTTGGAGGAAGATCAAAAGTTCACATTTGGACCTGATTCATTTGATATCCCAGAGAGACATCAAAGAGGCAATATTAGATAGGTATTTAAATATGGGATCTGGAGTTCAAAACAGAAGTCTGGACCTAGGTGTGTTTGGGAGTCATCAGATTACTGTGATATTTAAATATATGGGAGTTAATGAGATCATCTGGGAGTGTAGAAAGAGAAGAGCCAAAATCACATCCTGAAGTTTTATGGAGGAAGAGGGGTTGCTACAAGGCAGTTGAGGAGGCATTGCTGGTGAAGTAGGAAGAAAATTAGGAGAGGATTTAGGAGGCCAGAGAGGAGAGTAGCCACTGTAGGAGTTAGAGCTCTGTTGAATGCTGCTGAAGGTTGAAGTAAAATGAGCCTAGAGAAGTGACAGTTGAGTTTGGCTACATGAAAGTCATTGGTGACCACGACAATCACTTTTTATGAGGAGTGAAAGCCTAACTGTCGTGGTTTGAGGAAAGAATCAGAGATGAGAAAATGGACACAATATATATAGATAATTTTAGTTGTGAAAGGTACAGAGAAGCATAGTAGTAGTTGAAGGGAGATGTGGGAAAATTTTTTTTATGAATAAGAGCTAGTCAAACCTGAATATATGCTAATGGTTATAATCCAATAAAAGGAGATTGATGGTACATGCATGGGGACAGTCAAGGGAATAAAGTTCTTAGGAATTAAGAACACATGGATTCTAACTCCATGGGTAAGGATTAGCCTTTCCCAGCAGAAAGAATTTTGCCTTCATTGTATCAGGAATAAAAAAAAAGATGGTTTCAAGAGTAAGTAGGTTTGTAGGTTTGGTTGTTAAAGATGCTTAGAAATATTGCATGAAAGATTTAATTAGTAAAATTGTGTGTGGAGAGGCAATTGTAAGTAACATGGAAATACTCACAAACTCTTTGCAGGAGTGATAGATAGCCAAGTGCTCGATAGATTTTTTTTTTTTAATTTGTATGTATTTATCGGCTGTGCTGGGTCTTTGTTGCTGTGCGGGCTTTTCTCTAGTTGCCAAGAGTAGGCACTGCTCTCTAGTTGCAGTACACGGGCTTCTCATTCCCGTGGCTGCTTCTCTTGTTGCCGAGCACAGGCCCTAGGACACGTGGGCTTCAGTGGTTGTGGCTCAAGGGCTCGGTAGTTGCAGTTCCAGAGCTCTAGAGCACAGACTCGATAGTTGGGGTTTCGTTTACTCTGCAGCATGAGGGATCTTCCTGGACCTGGGATCAAACCTGTGTCTTCTGCATTGGCAGCTGGATTCTTATGCTGAGCCACCAGGGAAGCCTGTCAATAGAGATTTGATAATAAGTGATAGAAGCACTTTCTGGACTATTCATCCACAAGTATAACCCAGTTGTGTTTGCTGAGTTGCCTAAATTATAAAGACCTGGATTTTCTAATGGGATTATTACTATTCCTATTATTATTGTTGTGGTACTCATTTAAACAATATTTATTGAGTACCTACTATGGCCAGGCCTTGTTAAGGTTTTTGTCACTAGGGTGACAAAACAAATGAGGTCTTTGCACTCTTGGAGCTTGCATTCTTATGGGAGGAGTAGTAAATAGGTAGGTATATAGTGGGTTAAGTAGATAGACAGACAAGGTAGCGTCTTGATGAAAATGCATAGAATCTAGGTAGAGTGACCAGGAATGTTTCCCTGTAGACGTGACATTATAGCAGAGACCTGAATGGTGCAAAACAATCTGGAAGTTGAGTTTGTGGATAGAGGAATCAACTGTTGCAAAAGCCCTGAGTCCTTTTAGTGAAATCAGTTCATTGATACTATCATTCTGTTAGTAGGACTTGCACAAATAGCCGTGTGTAGAGAGCTGGTGTGCATCACCTTAAGAAATATCTTTGGAGCACTGAATAGGAGCTCTTGATTACATTTTCCTCAGGAATGTTTTAAACAAATGCAACTTTATGCCGGGCATTGAGTAATAATACAAAAGGATAAAACTTGGATAAAATTTGTTTACTGTTTCTTTGCTGCCTGAAATGGTGCCAAGCCTAAAAGGCTCACAAAATATTGAATGAATGGATGAATAGACTTAGATTTATATTTGCTATTTTCTAGCCATTTAACCATGGGCAAATGTTTTTAACATTTCAAATTACTTCGTCAGTTTCTTCAACTGGCAAATAAGGAGAGGGACACAGTTGCTCCTTGTGTGGATTGAATGCTAATTGACATGTAAAAAATCAGTGGTGGTAGTGGAATTAGAGCAAGGGAAAGGAGCTATATTTTGTCAGCTGGAATTGTTAGAAGAGGGAAAAGAGAGATGAGAAGTATAATGGGAGATGAAACTGAACAAGTAAGCTGGATCCAGTTTGGAAGGGCCTTGAGTGCCCTGTTGAGGAGCTAGTGTTTTATCAACATTTCAGTGGGAAGCCTCTGAAGCATTGTAAACAGAGTAGTGACATTTTAGATCTACATTTTTTTTTTTTTGTTTGTTATATTATTTATATTATAATATTTGTTTTTTTTTTAATTTAATTTTATTTTTAAACTTTACATAACTGTATTAGATTTGCCAAATATCAAAATGAATCCGCCACAGGTATACATGTGTTCCCCATCCTGAACCCTCCTCCCTCCTCCCTCCCCATTCCATCCCTCTGGGTCGTCCCAGTGCACCAGCCCCAAGCATCCAGTATCGTGCATCGAACCTGGACTGGCATCTACATTTTTAAAGGTTACTCTTGACTGTAGATTGGGGGATAATGATAAAAAGCTAGGTATCGTTCCTGAAAAGGATTGAGGCTTAGTGAACTGGGTGTCTTCTGTATATCCTTAGAACTGCAGTTTAATTCTCTATCTATCATGTGTGTATCCATCTATCTACATACCTACCTATCTACTGTCTATCTATAAAAGGGAGCAAAAGCAGTTCTGCCTTGATTGCATCATCAGGCCTAACTTGGGACATTTCCAGGGAATATGTGGCCTTTTTAGAAGAAAAGACCTTCATCAAAGGTGTGGTCTGAAGGAGAAGGCAGAAATTTTTCATAAGCCCTGCCACTGGAAGCATAAAGGGGAGAGAGGTAGCTAAAGTCTTTTGGCCATTTCGTAGGATAAGTATTCTGATACTTTTAGGATTTCCCCAAAAGTTACTAGTGGTTAAAGCGTTAACAAACAGGAAAATGTCTGTCTTTCACTGCAGAGAGGAATGGGGGACTAGCTAGGCTTGGTAGTGGGAATGGAATGGGCAAGGAATAAGAACCCCAGAAGTGGTGAGTGATGCTTGCTAATGAAAAGGGAGGGACGTCTAACTGCAAACAAACAAAGAAAATCAAAAGAACTGGGAGACATTTGGGACCTGAAAAGAAGCTTTGAAGTTTGGCAATATAAGGGGCTCAGTGTGGTTTCCCTTAGTCACAGGAAAACAAACAAAAATGTCTTCACAGATAGGTCATAATGTAATGCTAGATATCAGATCTTTGAGTACTGAAAGTGGAGCTGTATTTTTTATGTCAAAACTGCCAGATTCTCTGGAATATATAACCCATGGTTGTCATTCATCTCCTAAATGGGAAGAGTCAGTGATTTCAGAAATTTAATAAAAGAGCCTGGTACTAATGATGCCACAGGTGATGTTTTCAATTAGCAGTGTTTTAATGAGATTTGTAGGCTGTAAGAGCTAATCCTGTAATGTAGGAAAAAAACTGAGAAAGCAGGGCTATATCTGGCAAATCTCTTGAGGTAGGGCTTTGCTGATTCTGATTTCTTTGATTAAACTTTTAATATCTTACAAGCTCCCTGGAAGTAAATTTGATTCTGATATTGGTCAGATTCTTTTCAGCTTCTAAAAATAAGTAAAGCTTCTAGACAGATTTGAAGTGAGAAGTTTTTAGTGACTTTCTAAGTTAAAGGAAGATAACACATTGCTTATAGAAGGAAATAAGTGGTAATTGGCAAATTATTCAGCCAAGTAGAAATGAGGGAAATTCAAAGATTTGGAGGGAGAAAAGAAATTAGCTTCATTTGGAGGGAAATTTTGAGATGTACTTGATAAATGACATCAATTCAAACCTCTGATCTCCCCTAACTGTGCTGAAGAATGGTCTATTCCCAGAAGCAATTCTTAAAGTGCTTAAAGAACCTTAAGCCCAGTACTGAGATCTGGGAAAAAAGTTCTAGGAACACTGTTCCTAAAGAAAGACTGTCGGATGATCAATCTCTCTTTCACAGATAGCATCAGCATAAAATCCACTTGTGGTGGATTTATCTAGCTCACTTGTGTTTTGAGGTCACACCGAACAGTCTCTGTTCCAGGTTTGAAGTTCAGATTTGAAGTTCCAGAGGCGTAGAGTTAAGCTACTGAGGGCAAAATTGTATATAAAACACCTACTGTAAACATAGTAGGCCCTTTTGAGTTACATAATCTTTATTTTTAAATAATTCATTTATGCTTCCTCAAGTATTAGTCATACTTTAAGGGCAATGAACTGGAATGTAGAAAAACAGTAGGTGTTTGTAGAATAGTAAGATTTGTTGATGTGCAGAAAGAGAAATTTAGATGATAATGATGCTTTTTGCTCTGTAAGAGGATCTTATCTATACCGTGTTTATTACTATCTCTTCCACCTGAAAGAGGGCCCAGAACATAGTAGGTGCTCAAAGACTAGTGAAAGTTGCTCAGTCGTGTCCGACTCTTTGTGACCCCATGGACTATACAGTCTGTGGGATTCTCCTGGCCAGAATACAGGAGTCAGTAGCCTTTCCCTTCTCCAGGGGATCTTCTCAACCCAGGGTTCAAACCCAGGTCTCCCGCATTGCAGGCAGATTCTTTACCAGCTGAGTCAAAGACTATTGGATGAATAAATGAAGGGAAAAAAAAAGTTTTAAAGAAATTTACTAATTCAGTGTCAAGGTGAGTGGTTTCTCTCCAGTAGTGGTGATGGAGTTGCACAAGTCTGAACAAACTCCCTTACCCTTAGTGCTGATGTTTCAAGATGGCTTGCTGAGGTCCTCTGTAAAGTCAAATCTTGGTGCAGAAAGTTGGTCATCCTAGATGACACTGAGATCAAACCCTTTACTTTGGCTTAGACTGGGCACTAAGAAGTTAAACTCACCAAACTCTCCCCCACCAGTTCAGATTTAGCTGGCATGGGATATGGCCTGGAAGGGAGTTTTAAAAGCTCCCCAGGAGATTCTTAATATTCAGCTAAGGTTGAGAGCTAGTGATGTTCATATGCCTTCTGTACAGACCTTTGATTTAGTAATGCAGTCTACAAATGTGACAGAAGATGACTTGAAAACTATCTTATATTTCCAGTATTTGGACTACAATTTTTAAGATATCTTCAGTGTGAATATGTTGGCTGTTAGATTTCGCAGCATCCTTAGTTGCTTTATATTGGAGAGTTATGTACTATATGAGTTAAAAAATGAGAGAGAGTGAGAGAGCCAAAAGTGACCCAATAAAGATGAGTTGAAAGAAGAATGATTTTTCTGTTGAGTACGATCTGTTTACTCTCTGGGTATTTGTTTAACTAAACAGATTTAATTTAATTTGTTTATTAAAGTAGATAATATAGTATTTTTGGTTTACTCCCAAGCAGTTAGATGAAAGTTGTTTTTTAAATAGCGCTATTCTAAGAAAGGTTGATTTAATATCTTCCTGTATATAACCACCACTACTATTAAGTTTTATTGTAAAGAATTCTTTAGAAACATTGGAACAAGGGCATTTTCCTTTCTTTATCTTATTGGCTTAACAAAAGAAAAAAGAAAGTGAGAGTGAAGTCACTCAGTCGTGTCTGACTCTTTGAGACCCTGGGAACTGCAGCCCACCAGACTCCTCTGTCCATGGGATTCTCCAGGCAAGAATACTGGAGTGGGTTGCCATTTCCTTCTCCAGGGGATCTTCCCGACTCAGGAATCGAACCCAGGTCTCCTGCATTGCAGGCAGACACAGGCAGACACTTTAACCTCTGAGCCACCAGACTTCTCGTGGATCTGAGGATTGATTGTGCAGATCTGCCTCGTGTGGTGTCAGCTGAGGTTCTGTGGTCATCTAGGGGCCTGGGCTGGAACATCACAGTCTAATGCTAGGTTCTTTGGGACCCTGGGATGGCTGCGTAACCACCACCACTACCACATCGTACATCGCTACCCCTACACCCTGCCCCATAGCCTCGGCCTCTCTCTCCACTAGCCACTCCCTGTGATCTCTCCAGCAGGATGGTGGTGATGGTTTAGTCACTAAGTTGTGTCTCTTGCGACCCAGTGGACTATAGCCAGCCAGGTACCTCTGTCCATGGGATTCTCCAGGCAAGAATACTGGAGTAGGTTGCCATTTCCTCCTCCAGGGGATCTTTCCGACCCAGGAATTGAACCTGGTTCTCCTGCATTGGAGGTAGATTCTTTACTCACTGAGCTACAAGGGAAGTCCAGCAGGGTAAGCAGACTTCTTATGTAGACCAAGTATAACCAATAAACAAAAGCAAGGAAGGCAGACTTCTGATTTATTTATTGGTTGTGCTAGGTCTACCGTGCTGCGGGCTTTCTCTAGTCGTGGGGAATGGGGGCCACTCTCCGTTGTCATAAACGGGCTTCTCTGTGGCAGCACAGGCTCTCAGGCAGGTGTGCTCAGTAGTTGAGGCTCCAGGGCTCTAGAGCACGGGCTCAGTAGTTGTGGCATGTGGGCTTATTAATAGTTGTTCCATGGCATGTGGAATCCCTGGACCAGGGATTGAACCTGTGTCTCCTCCATTGGCAGGCAGATTCTTACCCACTGTACCACCAGGGAAATCTGGTAGACTTCTTACCTGGCGATTCAGGGTTCCCCAAAGCACAAAAATGAAAGCTGACAGTCTTTCTTAAAGATTGGCTCCTAAGCCAGAGCTGGCACACAGCTATTTCCTGTACATTGCCTATGTTAGAGCAAATTACTAGCCCAGATTCAAGGGGTAAGGGAGCCACTGAAGGGTGTGAATACCAAGAGATACCCGTCATCAGAGACCATTTCAGGAGATTAGTTACCAAAGGGACATTTAGCAGCCGAATTAAGAGATCTCATGCAATTTTACTGGTTTATAAAACTTAAGGCTATACTTGGGTTATTTAGATTTTACTTATTTTCATTTTTTTCACCAAACTGTTTCAGGAATTGCCTTGTTACAGTTAGATAGAAACTGTCTGGCCACTGTTTAGCTAAAAGTGAGATATAAATGAAAAGAACTTAGTAAGTTGTAGACTGATTAGGGGAAAGTGAGTACAGAATGGGGAACAATGTCATAAATTTTATGTTAGAAAAATTAATAGTTTTCCAGCAAATCTGGAAAACTCAGCAGTGGCCATGGGACTGGAAAAGGTCAGTTTTCATTCCAGTCCTAAAGAAAGTTCAAATTATTGTACAATTGCACTCATTTCACATGCTAGCAAGATTTAGCTCAAAATCCTTCAAGCTAGGCTTCAGCAGTACTTGAACTGAGAACTTCCAAATGTACAAGCTGGATTTAGCAAAGGTAGAGGAACCAGAGATCAACTTGCCAACATCTACTGGGTCATAGAAAAAGCAAAGCAATTCCAAAAAAAAATCTGCTTCTGCTTCATTGACTACGCTGAAGATTTTGACTATGTGGATCACAAAAAACTGTGAAATATTCTTGAAGAGATGGGAATGCCAGACCACCTTACCTGCCTCCTGAGAAACCTGTATGCAGGACTAGAAGCAATGTTAGAACTGGACATGGAACAACAGACTGGTTCAAAATTGGGAAAGGAGTATTACTCGTCAAGGTTGTATGTTGTCATCCTGTGTATTTAACTTATTTGCAGAGTACATCATACAAAATGCTGGGCTGGATGACTCACAAGCTAGAATCAAGGTTGTCAGGGGAAATATCAACAACCTCAGATAAGCAGATACCACTTTAATGGCAGAAAGTGCAGAGGAACTAAAGAGCTTCTTGATGAAGGTGAAAGAGGAGAGTGAAAAAGCTGGCTTAAAACTCAACATTGAAAAAACTAAGATCATGGCATCTGGTCCTGTCACTTCATGGCAAAGAGATGGGGAAAAATGGAAACTGTAAGATTTCATTTTCTTGGGCTCCAAAATCACTGCCGATGGTGACTGCAGTCAGGGAAATTAAAAGGCCCTTCCTCCTGAGCTTCCCTGGTGGCTCAGATGGTAAAGAATCTGCCTGTAGTGTGGGAGACCCAGGTTTGATCCTTGGGTTGGGAAGATCCCCTGGAGAAGGGAATGGCAGCCCACTCTAGTATGCTTGCCTGGAAAATCCCATGGACAGATGAGCCTGGCAAGCTACAGTCCATGGGGTCACAAAGACTTGGACACGACTGAGCAACTAACACTTTTGTTTTCTCTTTCCTCCTGGGAAGAAAAGCGATGACAAACCTAGATAGCATATTAAAAAGCAGAGATATCACTTTATCGAGAAAGGTCCATATAGTCAAAACTATAGTTTTTCCATTAATGATGTATGGATGTGAGAGTTGTACCATAAAGAAGGCTGAGTGCTGAAGAATTGCTGCTTTCGAACTGTGGTGCTGGAGAAGACTCTTGAGAGTCCCTTGGACTGCAAGGAGATGAAATCAGTCAGTCCTAAAGGAAGTCAGTCTTGAATATTCACTGGAAGGACTGATGCTAAAGCTGAAGCTCCAATACTTTGGCCACCTGATGTGAAGAACCAGCTCATTGGAAAAGACCCTGATTATGGGAAAGATTGAGGGCAAGAGGAGAGAGGAGGCTACAGAGGATGAGATGGTTGGATGGCATGGACATGAGTTTGTGCAAACTCAGGGAGATAGTGAAGGACAAGGAAGCCTGGCATGCTGTAGATCATGAGGTGGCAAAGAATTGGACACGACTTAACGTCTGTACAACAACAGCAAAAGAGACACCATTTATTGACTGCTCTTGGGCTTCCCAGGTGGCACTAGTGGTAAAGAGCCCACCTGCCAATGCAAGAGACAAAAGAGAAATATGTTTGACCCCTGGGTCGGGAAGATCCCCCAGAGGAGGGCATGGCAACCCACTCCAGTTTGCTTGCCTGGAGAATCCCATGGACAGAGGAGCCTGGCGGGCTACACTCCACAGGGCTGCAGAGTCAGACTGAAGCGACTTAGCACTGAAACATAAAAGTCCAAAAGAAAGAAAAATATAGGAAAGAAGAAAAATAATTTTATTTTAAAAGTTGATATGTAGTTTTTAGTACTTAGAATAGTCTGTCTGACACTGCTGCTGCTAAGTCGCTTCAGTCGTGTCTGACTCTGCGACCCCATAGGCGGCAGCCCACCAGGCTCCCCCATCCCTGAGATTCTCCAGGCAAGAACACTGGAGTGGGTTGCCATTTCCCTCTCCAATGCATGAAAGTGAAAAGTGAAAGTGAAGTCGCTCAGTCATGTCCGACTCTAGCGACCCCATGGACTACAGCCCACCAGGCTTCTCCGTCCATGGGATTTTCCAGGCAAGAGTACTGGAGTGGGGTGCCATCAACACTAGTAGATACTTAATAAACATTTGAATGAATGATTGAAGTTTTCTTTTTAAAGAGGGAGTTATCAATACGTCAGGAAACACGTTCTACTTGCTAGCTAGTTCATACATGTTTAGCAGTAGAAGAGTGTGTTCCAAGTAGAATTCATTAGAATCATCTTTGGCCAAAAGAAAGTGTAGATTCTGTTTAAGAATTGAAACTCTTTTTATGTCTTTTGCCAAGAATATAATTTTTAGGAATCATCTATGTTAGGGAAAACTATACTGATGAGTTTTTGGATTTGTTATAAAGAAAATTTAGCGTACCTTGATTTTATCTGTGCCTTTATTATGATTTGTGTAGTACTTGTTTTGTCATGGCAAGTACACAAAGGTAAAAATGAAAAATATGCAAAGGTAAAAATGAAAAATTGTAAAAATATGTAGGATGGTTTATAAGCCAGTTGGTCTAGCCAGCATACAGGCTTTATAGTTATCATTTGGTCATTGCTTTCTGTAGCAGATGACACAGAGTAATATGCTTTGGACTCTAATAGCAGTGAACTTGCGATATTTCTTCTTCTCGAGGGCACTATATGCTGTATAGCCTTTTCTAATAACACATAGCCTTTCTAGGCCTAACCCAATCAGCTTCTAAAACTTGAGCAGGCTTAAGACATTTCATCCTTTTAGAATAATAAAACCATTTAATTGATCTTGTGATTTATTTTTGATTGGCTTAATTTAATGTTTAAAATGAGGCCAACTCTGAACTGATC
This sequence comes from Bubalus kerabau, assembly GCF_029407905.1. NCBI lineage: Eukaryota > Metazoa > Chordata > Mammalia > Artiodactyla > Bovidae > Bubalus > Bubalus kerabau. Next base: position 93,854,990 of record NC_073624.1, on the reverse strand, counting down.
AGTCCTAAACTCTTGAATCTCTTAGTAGACCTAACAAGACTTCTTTGCTTCAAACATCATTGCCTTGACTTACTCTTCAAACAACATGATGTTTGATCCCCTCATTTATTCTCATCTATTTCCTTAGATTTTTAAAGTCTTTTTAAAGTTCCGCATTCAGAGCTAAGCACAGTTCTCAAGTGTAGGCAGTTTGCATAGAGAAGAAGGCCATTTCCCTCCTCAGCCTTTACTTTTAATGAAACATGACTATCAGCATTTGGGGCAGCCATAGCACATTTTGTCTCACTGAAATAGATTTTTTTAAGTCCTAGTCTTTCTCACATATATTGGGCCATTTTGTTGATGTTAATTCTAAGTGCGTGACTTTATATTTATCCTTATTCAAGTTTATCCTGTTCGATTTAGCCTTCTATTCCAGCCACTTAGGATTACTTTAAAAGTTGATTTTTATCATATATGATATTGCTTTCCCATCCTAGTTCCGTCATTTGCATATTTGATCATCATCCAAGTCATTTATTTATAAAAAGCGTCTCAGAGGACAGGTTTCCCTGGGGTCCTGTGGAGCATCACTAACCTTCTTCCAGACTTGCCCTCACCGTAGGTGCACTTGCATATAGTGGTCATCTTAACCACTTAACTTACAGAATTCATATTTTTCACCTTCAACAAAGATCTCAAGAGAGACTATTTTATACATTGCTGAAATCCAGAAGTATTTATGTTTATAGCATTCCTTTGTCCAACCACATTTTAAAAGGAAACTGAGATAGTTTGGTTATGGTTTCTAGCGATCCTTGATGCCTTGCCTGAATACTCATAAACTATTCTTTTAACGGGCTTCCCTGGTGACTCAGTGGCAAACAATCCTACTTGCAGTGCAGGAGACGCAGGTTCAATTCCTGGGTTTGAAAGATCTCCTGGACAAGGAAATGGCAACCCACTCCAGTATTCTTGCCAGGCAAATCTCATGGATAGAGGAGCCTGGCAGGCTGCAGTCCCTGGGGTCTCAAAGAGTCAGACACGACTGAACAGTTGGGCATTCTTTTAATAACTGTTTCTGCAGGCTTGCCTTGGATTTCATATCAGATCACTGTGGTGTAAGGTGTGAAGAATATACTCTTTTCATGTTGAAAATTGCTACTACAGACATAAAAAGCTAATGTGATGTTTGGCATTATCAGAACCAGGAGATTTGTCTGAGTTCACATACTGAGTGTCACCTACAGATCTCATCTTCTCATTCTCTAATTTTCCTGGTATACAGTTTCATCCAGGTATATAATTTCATTCCTGGCACTTTTTGATAGTCTCCTTATGTATTGTGAGCCATTAATCCCATGTTTGGTCTTCTTTTTCTATTCTTAAGGTGGTGTTTCTTTACAGAAAAGATAGAAGAAAAACCAGGGATCGAGATGTTCTCCTGTCTCTTTTTTATATTAATTATGTGTCATATACAACAAAAAGTGGACCTGTGCTTTCCCTTAGCTTTTTTTGCAGGTCTCAGCACAGTCTGGGCTTCAACTCAAGCTTGTTCCTTTTATATATTGTTGCCACTTTTTAAAAAATAGTTTTTTCCTTTTATATATATATATTTTTTTCTTGTGCGTGTCCTTCTAATTCTGTGTTGATTGGCGAGCTTTCCACCCACTCTGTGTAGATACCACCCTTCTTTTTCCCCTCCATCTCAGACAGCATGGGATTGGCAGATTTCATTTTTGAGGACTTTTTTTTCATCTCAGACCATGAGCTTGGATCCCATCTTCTTCCCTGTTTGAACCCTGCTCTTAACTGTGTTCCTTATTCTTCTTCCAGCTTACCTGGCTTGGTTGCTTTCAGTTGAGGCTCCCAGCACTTCCTCTTTTGCAATCCATTTCTCTTTCTTGGTCAGCTTAGATTCAGAATTATAGTTCTTATCTCTTCTGCTGTCTGGATGATAAACAACTAGCCAGGCAGGTTTTTTTTTGTTTTTTTTTTTTTTTTTAACCATGTATGCTGCTTTTTAGTTGAAAAATTTTCACCAGTTGTTCAGGTAGCAAACATCTTTTATCACTTGTGACAGAGGGCTCTTACCAAGAAAGTTAGCTGATTTCATCATTACTCGGTAGTTAGGGCATCTCACTGGCTTCATAGTAAAACTTTCAGGGCCATCTCTCCTTGCCAGGTGTCCTCCCTTATCTGCCCTTCCATCCTTCCCATACATCCAAGGAAATCATTCTGCTGTCCTCTCCTCTTTAAAAGTGTCATAGCCAGTTATTTCGGAGAAGGCAATGGCAGCCCACTCCAGTGCTCTTGCCTGGAAAATCCCATGGACGGAGGAGCCTGGTAGGCTGCAGTCTTTGGGGTCGCTGAGAGTCGGACACGACTGAGCGACTTCACTTTCACTTTTCACTTTCCTGCGTTGGAGAAGGAAATGGCAGCCCACTCCATTGTTCTTGCCTGGAGAATCCCAGGGACGGGGGAGCCTGGTGGGCTGACATCTATAGGGTCACACAGAGTCGGACACGACTAAAGCGACTTAGCAGCAGCAGCAGCCAGTTATTTACTGGATGGTTTTTTTCTTTTTATTTATTTATTTTTACTTTTTTTCTTTTGAAGCTGACCTCAGGGTGTATAGTCTTTTCAGTTCTTGTCCTTTCATGCTGTAACTAACATAGGAATACTGGCATGTTTTCTTTCATATTTTCTTTTCATCATGATGGAGTCTAAAGTATTATAAATAGGGAAGTTAGCCGTTCATGGCATCTTATTGTCCCAAGTTAGTTTCTAATTTCCTTAGTTGCTATGGACACCTTTCTGTTTACCTTTCTTAACCAAAGTTAAGCTCACCAAATCTCTTCCTCTCTTTGCTCCAGGCTCTCTAGAAGAGGGTTCAGGAACTGGCAGGGCTGAGGGAGAAGGTTAAACTGTAGGTGTGCGCTAGTAGAGACCATTCAGAGGCTGCCTTATCTCAAAAGGGTAATTTATACTTCAGGGGACCATGAAGCAGCTCTTCATGGAATCCCAGTTACAAACAGGAAAGATCATACCTGATACTGTTTCTGTTCCTCAGTGACTTCCAATCAGATGCTTTCTGCTAGGCCTCTACACTCAGGGGTGGTTTTCTACTTAGTGGCACACATTTTTAACATGCAATCAACTTTAACAGGTAAGGTTTCTGTATCCTTACATTTAATCAGAGATACTGTGAAATGTTGAGAATTCAAAAATGATCAAAATATATTAGGACTGGAATATTCTGGAGAATGCAGGCAAATAAACAAAAATATAAATCATGTCAACAAGTATTTCAACACACCAAGGAGAAGTTATTCCCTTTAAACAGCTCATGTTTCACTGGAATGAATTAAGTATGAGGCAGAGACTACAATAAAATGCTAAATTGGTAACAACCACTTAGAGTTCACTAGAGTTAGTTTTCCAAAGCTGCACTCAGTCAGAGAAGGAACAGACTTCTGTATTTCAAAATTGTTTCCTGCTGAATTGTTATTGTTGTGGGATAAGTGGGGGCCTAGAGCTGTGTTTATCAGTGACCTTTAGCCTTCACTTCTAAGAATGTGGAGCTGAATGGATTCTTGCTCCCACAGCAGAGTAAAGGCAGCTCAGTGTGGCAAGAACATGAGTGATTATATTCAAGGATTTTAGATTTTAAAATCTCTAATGAGAGAGTACTTGGGTTGGCTGTACTGTTTTGAGTTGATTTTAGGGGTAGTAGTTTTAGAATTCTAGCCTCAATTGACAGCCCTTTGCTTAGTCACGAGGGGCTAATGTGTAATGTATAATGTGTAATGCCACATTATACTGAGAAGACTAGAAACTGTTGTTATATATTAACCTTACTAGGCACTGATAACTTGAGAGGAACAAAACAACACAATCACCCTATGTTCATAGTGTTTCAGCTGTTGCTATGTTGCAAAATCTGATTGGCCTTGATTCTTGGTAATCATCAGTCATCTTTCAAGAAATCATCAGGTATGATGCATTTGGGGATGATAAGGCAGCTAAGTTTTCTGAAGACTGACATCATGTTTCTTAATTTTGCTTTATTTTCCATGCTGTTTGCTGTGGGAGCTTCCTCATTTTCCCGAGAAGAAGAACTGGGACAGAGTACTTTTCTAGAAACCCCAGTGCTTCTACGTTTTAAATGATCATCTCAAGGGTACCATAGTACATCTCACCTGACAAATTAATATGGACAGAAACGATTCCCTGCCTTCTCCACCTTTAACACCATGGTGTAAACAAGGCACCCACACCTCCAGACCAGAGGAAAAGGAAAGCACACTTTGTTTTTCTTGCCTTTGAAATTCTTTTTAGCTGTAAGAAACCTGTGTTTCATGAATACTGGTTTGCATCTCGGCTTCCTGGATTCAACTCATAATGCATATAGCCTTGCTAAACATTAGATGTCAGTTGAAAGAGAAATTTCCTTCTTTTCTAACCCTCCTTTTTTTTCTTTAGCATTTATACCATCAAATTTCTATTATACTATGTGTATTCTTGGATCTTGCTTGTTTTATATTCCAATAAGACTTATGATGTTTATGTGATTTGCATGATTATAGTCATTTTTCTATAAATGATTGTTTTTGCCTGAATATAATAATTTTATAATCTAATGTTTGGGAATAATGTAGGCTGTTGAGGGATATAGGTACACATAAGGAATTGCCTTTCCGTCTGTGGTTAGTGAAGTTGATATTGATCTCTTTTTTATAATATAAGCATAATATTAAATTATAGGTAAAAGTTTGAGTGTATTTCATTTTGAATGTGGAGAATGTTGATAAGTCACTCCATCCCTGACCTCTAACCTTTTAGTTTCAAGGGTTTACGTCATGTGTCTTTTTACCTGTCTTTTATATGTGCAAGTACACTGTGGCCTATACATATTTTTTCTATTAAGAAAACTTTATTATAGAAAATTTCAAACATACATTAAGAAAATAATGATTTTGTACATATCCTCTTGTACGCACCCCCCAGCTTTAAATATTTCATATTACGACTCTTTTATAGATTCTTTACTACCAGCACCACCTGGGAAGCCCCTACCATTTCTCATCCTCCACTTAACTAATTTTTTTTTTTTTTTTTAGTAAAATTTATATATGTTAAAATGAATTTCATCTGTACTTTACAACTATGTAATCCATATACCTAACATAATATAGAACACTTTTATATTCTAGAAAGTTCCCTGATATACCTTCATAGTTGATCCCTACCGTGGTAGAAAGTCACTGTACTTTTAAATTTTGCTTGTTTTAGAGCATCATATATCATGCATTATATTGATACATTCTTTTTTCTGATTTCTTTTGTTCAATATCACATTTGTGAGATTGAACCATTTTGTTGAATTCCTTGTTTTGCTGAGTAGTAGTATTGTATGAGTATACTGCAGTTTGTATTAATATATCCATTTTCTTAGTTATGAATATTTGGATTCTTTCCAGTTTTTGCTTGTATGCTATGGATATCTATGTGTAAGTCTTTGGCTGTTCTTATACTTTCATTTCTCTTGGATAAATACCTATGAGTAGAATTGCTAGATCAAGGGGCCAATGCATGTTTACTCTTGTAAGAGACTGCCTACCATTTTTCTAAAGTGGTTGCATCATTTTACATTCCTACTGGCAAAGGATGAGAGTTCTAGTTGCTCCACATCCTTGCCAACACTTGGGTTCTCCTTCCTCTTCATTTTAGCTGTCCTAGTGAGTATATGTACATAGTCTTTAAATTAAAATACATTTTATTTTGATAACTTTGCGGCATGTCTTGAGATAATAGAAAATGCTTTTTAATTTGATTCAGCTCTTAAAATCCTTTTAAAGTTTGATCTGTACTGAATGCTGATCACAATAGTTGGTCTCCAGGGCCCAGGATATTCTTTCTCACTAACCATGGCTAGAGGTTCTGAGGGAAAATTATTGGTAATCTTTTACACCCATTTTAGCCCCTTATTATTTCTGAAAGACTTTCTCATATATTTATCTTTGACAGCAGATGTGGTTCCCATTTTATAGATGAAGTGATGAACACTCAAAAGAACTTGCCTAAGATTTGCCCAAGGGTTTTAGAGACTGAAACCCAGGACTTCTAACTTGGTCCCATACTGTTTAGGACATCAGAAGGAGTTCAGTTCAGTTCAGTCGCGTCCGACTCTTTGCCACCCCATGAATCGCAGCACGCCAGGCCTCCTTGTCCATCACCAACTCCCAGAGTATACCCAAACTCCTGTCCATCGAGTTGGTGATGCCATCCAGCCATCTCATCCTCTGTCATCCCCTTCTCCTCCTGCCCCCAATCCCTCCCAGTATCAGGGTCTTTTCCGATGAGTCAGCTCTTCACATGAGGTGGCCAAAGTATTGGAGTTTCAGCTTCAGCATCATTCCTTCCAATGAACACCCAGAACTGATCTCCTTTAGGATGGACTGGTTGGATCTCCTTGCAGTCCAAGGGACTCTCAAGAGTCTTCTCCAACACCACAGTTCAAAAGCATCAATTCTTCAGCGCTCAGCTTTCTTCACAGTCCAACTCTCACATCCATACATGACCACAGGAAAAACCATAGCCTTGACTAGTCGGACCTTTGTTGACAAAGTAAAGGAGTAACATACTAGAATTAGTCAGATATGTGTGTTTGCATATAACAAGCTTTTTCTTGGAGGAGTTTGCTGGTAGGGATATCTCCATGTTAGTTGTATTCCATGGAGTGTGAGCTTACCTTGAAATATGTACTGGTCATTGATTTGTGCTTTTCATTTGGTTTCTTGGAATTTTGATTCTTGTTTAAATCCTTATAGTAGATGAGCTGATGTACTTATAAAAATACTTTAGTTTGCCTTTCTGAGAACAAATACATCACTGAGAGTCCTAAATTGACATTTTGGAACCCTGCATACAGTTTTCAGAGCCGTTTTAGGAACCCCTGTCTGTGATTCTTAGAAACGCTCTTTGGACACTTAAGTGATTTTTAGCAATGAATGTCTGTCACTGCCCACATTGTTGGGGTCAGAGGGATATCCCAGCAGGTCACCTGAGCTGGATGGTTAGAAAGAAACTTCATGGTGAGTAATGTTTATGGTTTTTGAAAGCAAACTGCAGTTAAAGGTTTCAGTATAAATCTGCTCTTACACCATTGTCAGATGTTAAAGTAAGGCATTTGCTTTATTTTAGTGATGTCCTTGCACTGCCCATTTTCAAGCAAGAAGAATCAAGTTTGCCTCCAGATAATGAGAATAAAATCCTCCCTTTTCAATATGTGCTTTGTGCTGCCACTTCTCCAGCGGTGAAACTCCATGATGAAACTCTGACATATCTCAATCAAGGTTAGATGTGGTCTTACTCATTAGTATTATTTATAGACCTACTGGATTTGTGATATTTAATTAGGTACACTTATGTGTTTAAAAAAACTATACCTTTCTAGTGTGACCTATTTAAGTCAAAAACTTACTTTAGAAATTTGAGTTTCAGTGTTGTATTTGATAAATATTACTGGTTTCTTTCTTCTACCTGCCCATTTTTAGTTCTAATCTCCCCTTTCAATCCCTGTTCCCTGAACATCCCTGTTTGTTACTGTCTGAGAAGTATTACTGTATCCAGCTCTTTTATTTACCAGTTGTGTGACCTTGGACAAGTTGATTAGACTCTACATTTCAGTTTCCTTATATGTGAAACTGAAATTGATAATACCTTAGAGAGTTGTATCAATTAAATGATATAATTTATGAAAAACATTTAGCATTGTGCTTAGCATATAGTAAAGGATTATAGTTGTTACTAATAATGTTACACTCTTGTGTATTCAGACAACTGAATTTTATTCTTTTTGAATCTTGGGAAGTTAACCTATGATAAATATAATATATAGTTACTTTTTCCTTCTAGGACAGTCTTATGAAATCCGAATGCTAGACAATAGGAAACTTGGAGAACTTCCAGAAATTAATGGCAAGTTGGTGAAGGTAAAAGAAAACAAGTACTGACCCTTTTTGGATTAATATTTTTCCTTTCCTAAGGGGCTTGGTGGTAATCTCTCATCTACTATAGTTTGTTGGCAGAGTGGTAAACTGCTGTGTTATTTCTTAGGGGCCAGAATGAACCCACCTATTCACCTGGATTTTTCAGAGCTGCCGAAAGAGAAAACTTAGCGTACCAGGCCTGGAGAGTCTCATGACTCAGTGATGTTCTTTTTGGGTGGAATAAAGTAGCCTCCTTGAGATCTTTAGAGAAGTTCCAGTGTGTCTTTGGATACTTGGTCTAGTAGCAAGGAAACCAGGAGCTACTGTTGATGAATAGCAGTTTTCTTAGTCTGGACTGATAGTAAGGAACACAATATAATTGAGATGGAGGAGTTTGGTCAGCTGCTGTAGAAGATGATATAAGAGAGATGTCAACAGGCATGTCCACAGAGTTAAGAGTAACAAAAGGAAAGCTGATGGAAGCAGCCCCTGCCTACCCTCAATGTTTACAGGTTTTATGGTGAGTTAGCAAGCAAGGACTTGGTAAGGATTTCATATACATCTAAAGAACTGAGCCAGACATTGCATGGTAACAGTGGACACATGTATTAATGCTTCCAGTGGGAGTTGTTTATGCCTAGTTAGCAATCAGGGCTGATGTTTAAGCCAAGTTTTAATTATGGTACTAGTTAACTAGGAGGATTATATTTGAGCAGTTATAAAGTTTGCCTGGAAATATAGAATGGTACGGGTTTTAAAGTAAAACAGGTCTCAAGAAAAATAATTTTAGGTTGTGTCTGGAAGCCAGCTGGGGGTGACTCCTGCTAGTTTTCTTTGTCAGCACTGATTTTTAAGGGATCCTGTTATCATTTGATTTTGTTGCTTCCTTTTAGAGTATATTCCGGGTTGTGTTCCACGACAGACGGCTACAGTACACCGAACATCAGCAGCTAGAGGGCTGGAGGTGGAACCGACCTGGAGATAGAATTCTTGACATAGGTAAGTTAAGAGAATCCATTGCTTAGAAATGCCTTTAACTATGGTCTGTGAATTGGTTTTCTTTACTTGACATTTGCCTTGACTTACAATGCTCCAGGGGCTCAATTAACGTGAACTAAGCATAAAATATTACTGGTGTAATGATTTCAAAATTCAAGTTGAAAGTGTAGACACTTAGTTCTGTAACAACTGCATCCATTACTAAAGAGTGCTTTTTGTTTTTGTTTTTTAATTTAGTTGTGGTAAAATATACATAACATAAAATTTACCGTTTTAACCATTTTTAAGTATACAGTTCAGTTGCATTAAGTACATGCCCATTGTTGCACAAGCCATCACTACCATCCATCTCTACAATTTTTTTCATCTCGCAAAACTGAAACTCTGTACCCATGAAACAACCATTTCCCATTCCTTCCTCTCCCCAGCCCCTGGCAACCACCATTCTACTTTTTATCTGTATGAATTTAACTGCTGTAGGTGCCTCATATAAATGAAATCATTATTTGTCTTTTTGTGCCTGGGTTATTTCAGTCAGCATAACCCTCAAGATTCATACATACAGTAGCAAGTGTTACAGTTTCCTTCTCTTTGGGAACACTTATTCACTGTTGTAGAAATTAAGTTGGTATAGCCACTGTGGAAAACAGTATGGAGGTTTCTCTGAAAGCTAAAAATAGAACTATCATATGACCTAATATTTCCACTCCTGGGTATATAGCCAAAAGAACCAAAAACACCAATTCAAAAAGATACATGCACCACAGCGTTCATAGAAGCATTGTTTACAGTTGCCAAGATGTGTGCACAACCTGAGTGTCCATCAACAGTTAAATGGATAAAGAAGATGTGATACACACACACACACACACACACACATATCCAAGCTCTACAGTGTTAGCCTCTCTTCGTGAATATACTTTTAGTTCTGGCATCTGTCCTTGATCTCTTATTGGTTATTATCTCCTATTGGTAAACATAGTTGCTAAACAGACATAAGTATTACTAATTTTATCTGAGAAAACACTGGTTCTCCTACAGGTATCTTGATATCCATTTGATAAACTGACTTTAGGATAAATCCAACACAGCTAATAGTGTGGAGTGGGACCCGTGTAATGCTTTCTTGTTTGAATCATTGATATTAAAACAGTAGAGAAGTTATAGCACAGTTATAATAACAAATATTAGCTGGCCTTATCCCTCAATTTGAATTATTAATAGCAGTCAGGGAATAATATTTAAATACATGCCATATGGAACAGAAAGTTCTAAAGGCCGTTCATTTTCCTCCCCTCTTGAATATAAGTTGTGTCATCCTATTATAGGATTCTTTGATGACTTCATGAGTCAACTGTTATGTTAAATTTACCCACTTATCTTTGTGATGCAGTGATTTCTGTCTTTATTCGGACACTCTGCTTTATCCTTCTATAACAATCCTCTTAGTTTTTCTCTAGCAGTAACACTGCCCTTAAAACTGTAAGTGAAGCAGATTGTAAATTAAATTTTTCATGACACTAGACTCAGTGTGTAAACTAAATTTGTCTTTAAGTAGAATTCTGGCAAATTAAAAGGAAACTACTTGTAAATTGTCTTATTTTAAAAACTTTTTAAAGTGGAAAAAAGATGCTCAGAAGGAAAGTATTTAGGTCAATTTTAGCTCTAATTGAACTCTTTTTTGGCAAAAAAAAAAGTTTACGGTATGATACACAAAAATCTTGGTAATTCAGGACCAATGATAGAAGAATCGGTGCTTTCTTATTTAAACCCAGCAGCACCCAGAATTGTTCATTGATCACCATTTATTTCTCAGATATCCCAATGTCTGTGGGTATAATCGATCCTAGGGCTAACCCAAACCAACTAAACACAGTGGAGTTCCTGTGGGACCCTGCGAAAAGGACGTCTGTGTTTATTCAGGTAAGACGCTGTGGACAGGGCTCCAGTTTTGCAAAGGATTCAGGTAGGACACTGTGGACAGGGCTCCAGTTTTGAAAAGGATACCTTACCACCAGTTTGGTCCTTAAAGGATAAAAACGTATTGAATTTGAAATCTTTCCAGGGTTGCAACCTGTAAACCCCTGAAAAAATGCAGACTTCTCAACATGTGAAAGCAAAGAGGAGTTTCTGAGTTGCTCTTCTAATTTCTCCAATTTATTTATTTGTTTCTCTCAAAAATACTTGCTAATGCATGCATAATATTTTATTCTTGAGATAAACTTACCTAACAGTTGTCTAGCATTGAGATTATCCTCATTTTTCAGTACTACCAAAGAAGTTATTTTGAACATCTTCATAATTAGAATCTGATTTGCATATCTGATTATGTCCTTTGGGTAGACTGCCTGAAAACTCATATTTGTAATAATGATAGCCAGTAGTTTATTGAGTGATTCTCATCAGAGAGTCACTGTGTTAACGCTTTTTACCCATGATTTTAAGACTTTCAACAAGAATCCTGTGGAGTAAGAATATTCCTTTAGTCTTAGATAAGTTAATAACTTACCCAGGCTAGTATTTGGTCAACCAGGGCTCCACTATGAAGATGTGTCAAGATCTTGGACTTTATGCAGTAGCCTAGCAAACAGTTTTCTTCCCATTGCTCATGAGCTTTCATATTTACTATTCTCCCAGCATGGATGGTGCCTCTGTTTTCTAAAATCTACCATAAATTTCAGGAAAGTTTCATTAACAGAAACCATTTCTCTTCTATGTTAACTCTGTCTTTTCTGAAATAATTAATGAATTCCTCAGAGCAGCTTTTTGTTAACATTAGACCTGTACAATTACTTTGTTTGCATTTGTAAATCATTGAAGTTTTCCTCATTTCCTCATGACAGTATAAATTCTTCATGATCAGAAAGAGAGTGTAAGGTTTTTTTGTAGGTGTTTAAAGGTTTTGCTGTTGCCCTAAAATGTTGCTGACTGGTTTGGCTCCTAATAGTACTGAAACCTGGCTGGATGGTATATTCTTTTCAGGTGCATTGTATTAGCACAGAGTTCACCATGAGGAAACATGGTGGTGAGAAGGGAGTGCCATTTCGAGTACAAATTGATACCTTCAAGGAGAATGAGAACGGGGAGTATACTGAGCACTTACACTCAGCCAGCTGCCAGATCAAAGTCTTCAAGGTATTCCTGGGCTTTGCGCTGGTCCTTGGACTTTTTTTCCTTGTCTTTCATTTGCAACATTAGTCACCAAGTGAGAAAGTCAGCTTGTCTCTTTTCAAAAACTATGAAAGCCCAGCCTAAATTAGAGTTACTGAAATAAGTACTGAGCTGCCCAGTAAAGAAGTTTAAATAGGGATGGTGGGAGAAGGGGAACTTGGAAAAGGGATCGTAGGGATATCATATGGATAAATACCTTCTCATTGCAAGATTCATTAACATGAAAGTATTTGGAGCATGACATGAAGTCCCCCTGTACCACTCTTACCCTGATCCCCCAACCTCTCCCCAGAGGTAACCAGTGTCAATAATTTCATATGTATTCTAATTCACTTCTGTGCTCTTATGTACACATATACATAGATACACACGTATTTTCCTTTCTTTGAAACATAAACAGAATTGTATTGTATGAATTGTTTTGAAGCTTGCTGTTTTCGTAACTATGTGCTTTAGAGATTTTTCCATGTCTGAAGCTATAGATCTCGTACTTGCCTTCAATTCCATTACACATTTAAATATCACATTTTCAGACTTAGATTTAATGATGGATCTTGTCTTTACCTCATTGTGTATACCTTTTTGTCTCACAAGTGATTATTCTAAGTTTGTAGAAGTAATGTTGAATCGAAGGGTGAGTACTTGAATTTAAAATGGAGCCTTTCTCCTTTCAGCCCAAAGGTGCAGACCGAAAACAAAAAACAGATAGGGAGAAAATGGAGAAACGAACACCTCATGAGAAGGAGAAATACCAACCTTCCTATGAGACGACTATACTCACAGAGGTAAAAGGATTTCTTTGAGTGACAGTTTCAATCAGTACTTTTTACTCTTAAAAGAAATAGCCAATTATTTTGTAATATACTATTAACCCTTGAATAACACAGGTTTGAACTGCATGGGTCTATTTATACATAGATTTTTTTTCCCCTGCTAAATATGTATTAATACTAAGGGTTCCCTGGTGACACAGTAGTAAAGAATCTGCCTGCTGACGCAAGAGACTTGGGTTCGATCCCTGGGTCGGGAAGATTCCCCTGGAGGAGGAAATGACTACCCACTCCAGTATTCTTGCCTAGAAAATTCCATGGACAGAGGAGCCTGGCGGGCTACAGTCCATCGGGTTGTGAAGAGTCAAACATGACAGCACATAGCTGTGGACTATCGTACTGCATGGTTTGCAGTTGAATACAGGGGTGCAGATACAGAGGACTATCAAGTTACACCCAGGTTTTTGACTGTCGAAAAGGAGATGGTGCCCCTAACACCTATATTGCTCAAGGGTCAACTGTATACATATTATCATTATGTTGTATACCTAAAACTAATATTATAGATATGTCAGTTATATTTCAATTAAAAAAAAAAATAGAAGAAACATCACCTCTAGTCTGATCAAAACTTATTTGTCCTCTTAGTTGTGAGGACTTATGAGGAATTAAGATTTACTAATCAAGATGTGCTTTTTGAGGGACTTCTCTGCCAGTTCAGCGGTTAAGACTCCATGCTCCCGATTCAGGGGGACAGGTTCAATACCTGATTAGAGAACTAAGATCCTACATGCCGCACGGTATGGCCAAAAATAACAAAAGGTGTGCTATTCGACAAATGAACTTATCTACAAAACAGAAATAGTTACAGATGTAGAAAACAAACTTATGTTACCAGGGGATCAGGATCAGGAAGGGAAGGATAAATTGGGAGACTGGGATTGACATATACACACTGTGCTGTGCTATACTTAGTCGCTCAGCCATGTCTGACTCTTTGTGACCCATGGACTGTAGCCCACCAGTCTCCTCTGTCCATGGGGATTCTCCAGGAAAGAACACCAGAGTGGGTTGCCATGCCCTTCTCCAGACATATACATACTACTATATATAAAATAGATAACTGATAAGGACCTACTGTATAGCACAGAGAACTTACTCAGTACTCTTTAATGGCCTATATGGGAAAAGAATCTAAAAAAAGAGTAGATATATGGTATATGTATAACTGATTCACTTTGCTGTATACCTGAAACTAATATCACATTGTAAATCAACTCTGTGTGTGTGTGTATGTGTGTGACCGTGCTTAGTCTCATCCAACTCTTTTCAACCCCATAGACTATAGCCCGCCAGGCTCATCTGTCCATGGAATTTTCCAGGCAAGAATACTGGAGTGTATGGAAAAACCAATACAATATTGTAAAGTAATTAGCCTCCAATTAAAATAAATAAATTTTAAAAAACGTGTAGTTGAATTAAAAAAAAAAAAAGAATACTGGAGTGGGTTGCCGTTTCCTCCTCCAGAGTATCTTCCCAACCCAGGAATTGAACCTGCGCTCTCTTGCGTCTCCTGCATTGATAGGTGGATTCTTTACCACTGTACCACCTGGGAATCCAAAAAAAAAAAAAAGATGGGCTTTTTAAGTAACAGTGTTTTGGTGGAACTCTAGAGTCATGTACTTTCTGCATCTAAATTGCCTTTGTTTTTAGTGTTCTCCGTGGCCTGAGATCACATATGTCAATAATTCCCCATCACCTGGCTTCAACAGTTCCCATAGCAGTTTTTCTCTTGGTGAAGGGTAAGTCTAGAAAGTGCAATTAGCTTGTGTTTGTCCTAAAAATATATTATTTCATTATGTCTCCATAAGCAAAATCTTTGCAAATCAGTAAGAACGTCTATTCGGTCAGTCTTTGATGGACTTATATATTAACTGAGGTTTGGATTATCTTCAAAAGAGACTAAGTTTTATGTAGCCTTCCCCCCCGCAACACCATTATTTTATTTATTTATTGGTCATGCCACAAGACTTACAGGATTTAAGTTCCTCAACCAGAGGTTGAACCCAGGCCTCTGGACCTCCAGGGAATTCCCTTCTCTCTACTCTTAGAAAATAGCATTATGGTCAGTGTTTAGTGATTTGCGGACTGATTTTCTGGACTTTTCCCTTCTTCCTCTTACTGTTTATCTTGAGGTTATTTCACTTCCTGATTATAGCATGGTCATTGGGAACTGAAACACAGTTGTACAGACACTAAAATCTGTTTTGTTACTTATTTAAAAAATGGTCCTGCTGCTGTTGCTAAATCGCTTCAGTCATGTCCAACTCTGTGCGACCCCATAGACGGCAGCCCACCAGGCTTCCCCATCCCTGGGATTCTCCAGGCAAGAACACTGGAGTGGGTTGCCGTTTCCTTCTCCAATGCGTGAAAGTGAAAAGTGAAAGTGAAGTCGCTCAGTCGTGTTTGACTCCTAGCGACCCCATGGACTGCAGCCCACCAGACTCCTCCGTCCATGGGATTTTCCAGGCAAAAGTACTGCAGTGGGTTGCCATTGCCTTCTCAACACCTAATTTATTATAAATCTTTGATAATTGGGGGAAGAAGGTAAAGGTGAGAGCTCAAATGAAGTTTTGGAATTATCTATGGGATTTATTTAGTCTTGCCTTATTGTCTTTATTATCACAGATAATTGAAAGTTGGCATAGATGCCTACTCCAATTAAAAAAAAGTTGTCTTATAGTCCCAGCATTCAACACATTTTCTACATAGGCCATATTGAAATTTGAAATAGGTTGTGAAATGTGTGACTAGCTTGATTGTAATGTTTGCTTTTGAGTTTATTTAGGCTCTATGTTCATGCTGCTTCTGAAAGTATTTAATTAAGGTAGCTTAGAGAATTCCCTGGTGGTCCAGTGGTCGGGACGCCACACTTGCACTGCAGGGGGCACGGGTTCAGTCCCTGGCAGGGAACTAGGATCCCCAGGCTGTGCAGCACAGCCAAAAAAAGGGGGGAGAGTTAGCTAAAACATTCAAAATGCAACTAACAATTAAGAATAAAACTAGACAGCAGTTGCAGAAGGAGTAGATAGATAACTAAGGCCCTAAGATAAGTTGATTACTAAATTTGAATTTTGCAGCAAAGGCCAAAATTTTAAAATAGAGAAAGTTATTTTTTGAAAGAAAAATCTGTTACCACCCTATGGATTATACTTATAGAGAATTTAAAATATTATGCAAAACTTAAGAGTTCTAAAATTTTCTCTTTGTCATATAGTTCAATATTAGGCTCTAATTTTTCTCCCATAAAAGAAGTAAGCATTAGGGAAGAGGGACAAACTACTGAGAAAAAGAAGCATAGGGAAAACTCAAGGGTGTGGAGATAGCCCTTGGATAACAAATTAGCACTAATTTTTGAAGCTTTTAAAAAAATAATTATTAAGTGTTTATTACTTAATAAACTTACTTAAAATATATATGTACTTTAAAATATACTTATTATTAAGTATAAAAGTATGTGATCACATTTTATTGTATACTTTTTATTCTAATTTTTCTTGTATCTATTTGTGTATATTTATATGTTTCACATAGTAGTAATATATTGATTACTTTTATATTTTGATATTTTTAGTTTATAGTCTAATAAGCTTATGTTAGTATTGTTTATGTCATAATTTAATCAGTCCCAACTTACTGGATTTTTTTTTCAATTTCTTCAATAATAAAAAATGACATAGTTTCTACTGCTCCCCACCCCAAAGTCTTTATGCTAAAATAATAGATAATAGAAATGTTGGATCCAAGAGCTAAGAATGTTTTATGAGATAGTACAAATTCCTGTAAATCTCTAGCTTTAAGACTTACAATGATGCAGAGTGAGGCAACAAACCCTACTACGTTTCATGGACTCATCCTTTCATTTTAAATGTTTCTTTAGAAATGGTTCACCAAACCACCAGCCAGAGCCACCCCCTCCAGTCACAGATGTAAGTCCAAAGTTAAATGTCAGTTACTGGCCATGTCTAATAATACTTTGGTGACTGTGTGATTCAGTAGAAATTCTCAACTTTTAGAGAGTATTATTCATTCTTTCACTAAGAAAACTAAGCAAACATTAAATTTTGACTAAGAACCAGATACTGTGCTGTATTTAAGGAACTTTCGGTCTAGTGGGGAGGATAAAGATGGAATTTCATGGATATATTGCATGGTTAGAGAAAGAAGACCTGACGTATAAACAGCTTCTGAGCAAACTCCGTCTGAATGTGGGTGTATTTGGCTGTTGTAATGTTTACCTTTTTAAAGGTGAGTCTGTTTAGTTACCAAAAAAAATACTTTACCTTTTTCAGAACCTCTTGCCAACAACCACACCTCAGGAGGCTCAGCAGTGGTTGCATCGAAACCGTTTCTCCACGTTCACGAGGCTTTTTACAAACTTCTCAGGTTAAATTTGCTTGTCCTTTGTTTTGCCAGCATGGGATTTCTTTTATACTCTAGGAACTCCTGATATTCCTGTGTTATTTCGTGTGTGTGTATTGGGGGAGGAAGGGGCAGCTCTTAATGCATTTTTCTGATTAAATGAATTCCATTGAACTCTTCAGATTTTCTCACCAGCTGCAACTGTGCTGTGAAATACTCAAAAAGAAAATACCTCTTAAACTCATTTAAAAATATTTATTCTATACAATACCTTTAAAATATATTATCCATACAGTATTTTATCAAGGAGCATTGCAGGTAGTCTGAAATTTCCCCCCTGATATTACTATATTTTCTTTGCACATTTCACTTTTATTTAGCATCATCTCCATAGTACCACGTATGGTAGGAATATATAAATAGATAAGGCATAGTTCCTGTTCAGTCACCATCTAGTATCAAAGAAAATCCAAATCAAAATAAAACCTTGAAATAAGGAAAACAAATAGTTGTGATGCATTAGATAAATGTAGACAAAGTGAAGCATTTGGAGAAGCGTCTGGAGTTAGGGAACATGTGTGATGCGTGAGGTAAATTTTGAGGGCTGAGAAGGAGTCTGTTAGTCAGACAGCAGAAGAATATTTTAGGCAGGAGGAACAACTTACTTATTAGGCATGGTCAGTATGATGAAAGCATAGGGTTGAATGAGTAAGTTAATTGGGTCGGAATTGAGAAGGGAGAGGATGCAGAGGCCAGGTCATGGAAGGCTTTATATACCATGCAAGAGATTATGACTATAGCTTACTGGTAATGAGGTGTCCTTGTAAGAGTCCATTTTAAAAGTCATTAACGAAGAGAATCTTTGCCTTTATCACCCATTTGCTTATATTTATTCCAGGAGCAGATTTATTGAAACTAACTAGAGATGATGTGATTCAAATCTGTGGCCCTGCAGATGGAATCAGACTTTTTAATGCATTAAAAGGCCGGTATGTAATTAGTGTTAAAATATCAGTGGGGTTGGATTCCAAATGGATTTGGATTCAGGGACTCTTCACAGTACTCTTTGTGCAGCTAAATACATCTTATCAAAACATTCTATTTGAATGCCAGCTGTGTGCCAAATAAAGATGGAAATTATCTTTTCCTGTACTTGATCCAAGAAATTCCTCACGATATTTCATTTTTCATTTCCAGGTAGTTTTTTTCATTTAATTAAATATTCATTGTCCCTATTATGAGCCATTAGGCTTTGGTGATACATCGATGAGCTTTCTGGAGAGAGAGAGATAAAGAGGATATACAATAAGTATTTTGAATAGTAATAAGTGTTTTAAAGAAAAATAAACAAATAAAAACAAAGTTGTAGCTTGTAGAGTACTCAGAATATAGTCAGGGAAGACCTTTCTTCAGAGGGGATATTTAAACTGAGTTATGAGAAGGATGGAAGCTTTGGAGTCATAAGGGAAGAGGGTTCTATGCAGAAGAAACAGCAGGTACAAAGGTCCTGAACTCAGTTTTACTAGAGAAGAGATCATTCTTAGGTTTTGGCAGGAATTCATGGAATGTCTGCTTAATACAGAGTAAGAGTAATGCCTGAGAGTAATTAAGCAGAGTAATTAATGTCTGCTTAATTTCAAGTCTCTGTTTGGGATTTACAATTTAAAGTAGGTAGTAGTAATATTGGCACCCCACTCCAGTACTCTTGCCTGGGAAATCCCATGGATGGAGGAGCCTGGTAGGCTGCAGTCCATGGGGTCGCGAAGGGTCAGACACGACTGAGCGACTTCACTATCACTTTTCACTTTCATGCATTGGAGAAGGAAATGGCAACCCACTCCAGTGTTCTTGCCTGGAGAATCCCAGGGACAGGGCAGCCTGGTGGGCTGCCATCTATGGGGTCGCACAGAGTCAGACATGACTGAAGTTACTTAGCAGCAGCAGTAGTAATATTGGTGGGAAAAAAATACAGGTCAGTGCCATAGAACCAAATCAGTGACTAAATAATGAAATAAGATTATGAAGTATTTTTGTTTATTATTAAAGATATTAAATCAAGTTGGAAACTTTTAAGCAAAGAGGTGAAATTCAAGGTTTGATTACTAGGCAAAAAAGAATGGATCATTCATTTTTAAATGTATTATCTTCAGAGCATTTAGAAATAGGAAGGAATAAGGTGATCAGAGCAAGAGGTGATTCAGTATGGTTGTCTATGAAGAAAGAACAGAAAGGCTAAAGCTGACTAGGAGACAGTCATGAGGGAAATGAGATTTTCTAGTCTGTGCCTGGAGAATCCCAGGGACGGTGGAGCCTGGTGGGCTGCCGTCTATGGGGTCGCACAGAGTCGGACACGACTGAAGCGACTTAGCAGCAGCAGCAGCAGTCTGTGGCATTGGTGCTCTTAAGTAAAAGGTATATCTTTGAACCTTAAAAAACAGTGGCTCACACATACTGAATCCTTCTAACCTTTATATCAGAGGTTACAAACTCAATGACTACAGAGGCCACGTGTAAATGAGTGACAGTCAACCCTAGGGTGTACTGAAGAATGCATGTGCACCATGCCTGTGGGACAGCTGATTGGGTTTTGTTTTGTAGAATGAGGACCTTGGATTTTTCAAGGAAAACCAAAGATTCAGAGGTTGATGATGCCTTCTGTAGGAATGAATTCAGTTAGACACACACATACCCCCCAGTGAGGAGTAATAATTCATAGCAAATGAGCTAACTGGTCCAAGGGCTGCCAGTTTTCAACCTGTGCTGTATAGTATTAATGTAGACACAAAGGTTCTTCCGTAAAATGTGCTCACCATGAGAAATGTGACTAATAGTTTTTTTTTTTTTCTCCTCCTTAGGATGGTGCGCCCAAGGCTAACCATTTATGTTTGTCAGGAATCCTTGCAGCTAAGGGAGCAGCAGCAACAGCAGCAGAATCAGCAGAAGCATGAGGATGGAGACTCAAATGGTACTTTCTTCGGTAGGTCGTTCTGGACAGGCCAGGACAGATATGAAGAAAAACGAAGAGATGACTTATGAACGTGTGTGATGGGAATTTATCAGGCAGCAGAGTCAGTATTTGCTAAAAGTAATGGTAATTGCTCTAATGTTTATTGAGTTCCTAATGTACACCAGGCACTATTCTCAGCACTTTTACAGGTTTTAATTTTTACGACTGGTGTCTCCTCATTGCAATAGATTTTATTGTTCTTCCCCAACATTTAGGTGAGGAAAATGAGGCTTAGGGATGTTAAGTAACTTGCCCCAGGTCGCACAGCTAGCAAGTGATTGAGCTGGGATTTCTATTCAGGCAGTCTGCTTCTGCATCCTTTAGAAAAAGTGGGCCTTCGTAGTGATCAGATTGCCTTTAAGAGCAGAGAAACTGTGCTGACTGTCTTTGCTTTCTCCCTTTTGCAGTTTACCATGCCATCTACCTAGAAGAACTGACAGCTGTTGAACTGACAGAAAAAATTGCTCAGCTTTTCAGCATTTCCCCTTGCCAGATCAGCCAGATCTACAAGCAGGGGCCAACAGGCATCCATGTGCTCATTAGCGATGAGGTAGATTGCTAGCACAGCTGAATCACCAGATGACAGTGATCTGTCTGGGCATATGATGGGAGCAGGAGCTGTTCCATGGGGGCAGCATGCTCTGTTTTCCAAGACAAGACGTTTTCAAACATTTTTGTTTGTTTACCTCCTAAGATAATTTTTTAAAAACTATGTATCCCCTTGCACATTTTTGGGTTGACTTAAAAGTTTTTGTTTTAAGTTTAAATAGTGGCAAAAAATGTGCCCACTTTGGGGCGTATTATAGGACATATAAAAATGAAATGATTGCTTCACTTTTCTAACTATGTTTCATGTAACCTGAATGTAAGAGTAATTTAATACCACTGTCATCTGTTAAAAAAAATACATGAATATAC
Organism: Bubalus kerabau; assembly: GCF_029407905.1. Taxonomy (NCBI): domain Eukaryota; kingdom Metazoa; phylum Chordata; class Mammalia; order Artiodactyla; family Bovidae; genus Bubalus; species Bubalus kerabau. The sequence continues at coordinate 93,833,730 of NC_073624.1, read as the reverse complement.
TTTTTAACAGACTATTTATATCATTTCTTTGTTTTCTTAAGCTGATATTTTCATTCACTTCCCCCATAGAATTTCATCTTACCATAGTCTACTTTTATGCTTGAATGTCTTTTATTAGTTTTTCCTACTATATTTCTTTGAAACAAAAACTTGTTTCAGTAAAAATTTAAAATTATTTGTTCTGGATAGAATTATCACCATAATTGTACAATTGATTAAAACAACATAAATGTATTATATATTTTGATAAGTAATTGTTAAACATTAAGAAAAAATTTATTAAAAGTACATCTGGGTAGTTCCCTGGTGACCTCATGGTTAGGATTCCAGGCTTTCACTGCCAAGGCCTGGTTCAATCCCTGGTCCAGGGACCACAAGTCATGTAACTTGGCCAAAAATAAATAAATAAACACAATGAAAGTGCATATATTAATGAGATGGATGAGATTAACTGATTCCTTACCCTTTCTCCCAGACACAATTAATTCATAGATACATACTGCCTATTGATTGCTAGAATGAAATAGAGTTCAACATCAATTCCATCCTGTTTTTTCCCCCTAGATAAGAAATACTATGGAATCTGATTCACATAAATTGATAGATAGGAATGGATGAAGTTTGCTATAATAGCATTGCTGGGTTGTTTTTTTTTTTAACTTCTGGGTTATGTGCCAAAAATTACATAGTGATGGTATCAAAAATTATTTTGAATTATCTGTCACTTGACAGTTTGTGGTTAGGTCACTCTTCAAGGCTGGTGAAAGAAATGAACACTTCATGGCTCCAGGACTATATCACCCAGTCGTTCTAGTTCTCATTTGCAATTACACTTTTGCATGCTGAAGGCTTTTATAGCCTAGGGCAGTGCACCTCCATAAGATTTCAGGAGGGTGAAACTCTTGCCTTTACTTTATAAAATGGGAAAAGGCGTTTGAAAAGGGAAGTGAGAAAGGAAAACAAGAGGTTCTCAGGTGGTTTTAGGAGAGAACAGATATAGATGTTTAATTCCTCCCATATGGGCCTGTCTGGATCTATGTGCCCCTTGGAAAGTCCCGGGGTTAACCCAGGAACATGCATTCTCGAACTTTAAGAAAGCTGTTTCAGAGTGTTTAGCTTTTAAAGCTTTTGAAAACTAAACAGGAGAGAAAACAAAGCACAGGATTGTTTTTCATTTATATCTAGTATAATAAAAATCCACATAGGCAAAATAAATACAGCAAACCAAGGTTTTTAATAACCAGCAAAATTTCCTGTTTTTTTCAGATGATACAGAACTTTCAGGAAGAAGCCTGTTTTATTCTGGACACAATGAAAGGTAATAAAAAGTGAGATAAATGCCTTTTTTGAAGGAGTCTGAGTGTTTTTTTAAAATAGTAATTCTTTGGGGAGAGAGGGAAAATATTAACCACCATATTTGAGATAAAGAATGTGACATTATTGGAGATTATTTCTTAATATGAATTGGCTTCTTGCCATTGTCAGAGTAGACAAAGTGTGACTTTCTGCCATCAACTTTTACCTTCCATGGACAAGTGGTGAAATTGAGGCAAAATATTGTTTTTCTAGTGTATATTTATTACATGTATTCTGTGATAATTAATAAGTATACTACACTTTGTCCTCCTGTTTTTTCTTTCTCTAAAGAACCTTCAGTTCAGTTCAGTCAGTTCAGTCACTCAGTCGTGTCTGACTCTTTGGGACCCCAAGAATCGCAGCACACCAGGCCTCCCTGTCCATCACCAACTCCCGGAGTTCACTCAGACTCACATCCATCGAGTCAGTGATGCCATCCAGCCATCTCATCCTCTGTCATCCCCTTCTCCTCCTGCCCCCAATGCCTCCCAGCATCAGAGTCTTTTCCAATGAGTCAACTCTTCACATGAGGTGGCCAAAGTACTGGAGTTTCAGCTTTAGCATCATTCCCTCCAAAGAAACCCCAGGGCTGATCTCCTTCAGAATGGACTGGTTGGATCTCCTTGCAGTCCAAGGGACTCTCAAGAGTCTTCTCCAACACCACAGTTCAAAAGCGTCAATTCTTTGGCGCTCAGCCTTCTTCACAGTCCAACTCTCACATCCGTACATGACCACTGGAAAAACCATAGTGTTTTGGAGGTGACTAAAGATGATTCTTTTTTCTTTTTCTTACAGCAGAAACCAATGATAGCTATCATATCATACTGAAGTAGATGTGGCTGCTGCTTCGTTCACCTATGGGAAATTCTCCTCTTGGAGGGGATCACAAATGGAGATTTGAACGGCTGTAGCAACCTGACCTGTCTGACTATGTGGGGGAGTCAGAGGCAGAGGCAGAACCCCAGCCATCTATGTTGGGGCACACATGGATTTCTGCCTGACATGCATTTCTGCAACTGTTTCTTAGTTAACATTTCTGGATTCTATTGTTGTTGAATATCAATAGAAACTCCACATCATTTAGGGTGTGTGTGTAGGGCATAATGATGATGAGAATTGTGTGATGTTTAATGGAAAGATGTTAAATTTTGTGGTATGCAGCCCATGTAATTTTTTTTCCTAACATAAAAGCAAACATCTATATTCCATAAGACTAGATCCTCAATCTTTTTTGCCTGTGAAAACTTCATCAAAGAAGAGAAATGTGGAGAAAGAACAAAATTCTTCTTTTAATTACCCCATCATTCGATGACAAATAGTAATTTTGGCTAACATTTATTGCACATTTAGTTGTGCCAGGCAGTGTGATAAGTTCTTTAAATGGATTATCTTGTTTAAATCCTCTTAATAACCCCGTATGAAGTAGGTAATGATGATCCCTAATTGAAGATAAGGAAATGGAGACACAGAGTGGCTGAGGAGCTTGCTGAGTAACAGGCAGCTGGTAGATAGTGACATGAAGGGCAGACCCAGGCGGGCTGGCTCGTGTTCACTGCTGTCCATGACTGCCCCCTCACAGTCCTCTGTGCATGCCATCATTTCTTACTGTGGCTCCCCTGGTGAATCACATGTAACAGTGAGCAAGAACTGACAGATTAACACCCAAAGGGACAAACCACACTTAAATAATGATGAACCAATCAAGAGCTACAAAAAATGAAAACACAGACACTTTCAAAGCATCATTAGTTGTCAGATTCACAGAATTTAAGGCAGTGAAAACCAGGGATTATCTGTTATTCCCCACATTCACTATTCTTGAATGACCTCAAACTATTTATTAATGAGTTAGACTAACCCCTGCTTTCTCTTTCCCCTCTGCCTCTTGTCTTGGGATAGGAAGTTCTCTTACTCATGTAGCGTTCTTTTATATAAGCTTTACAATTCATCCCCACCCTATTCCCATTCTTCCCATATACTTTAGTTCTTCTGATTGTAATTGTGTGCGCTTGTGTGTGTGCATGTGTAAGACTGTGGGTCATTTTTTCACATGTAAAGTTTTATCCAGAAACCCCTCTACATGTTATGCTGAGGTGAAAAACAATAATGTTCAAAAGATTCTGTATTGGATTTGGATCTGTGTGTGTGTGTGTGTATTTTTAAGCATTTGATAAAGTTTAAATGTTTTTATACAGAGATTTTTGTTGTTGTTCATTAAAATCAACCTGCCAAATGGTCTTGATTTCTTTTGATTTGAAAGAAATTGAAAATTTTGAACCTGGAAAATTAAAGTCAAATGACCTTATTTAAAATTGACCTGGACAGCTTGACATATTAGGCCGAAATACTTTTTTAGTGACTGATTACTGGATGTCTCTATTTTTCTTTGGGGGGGGGGACATTTCTAATTGTATTATGTTCCTAAGACTGGTTCTCAGCCTCAAGGGAGTCAGCTGTCTCCCCAGCAGGCTAATTTTTATTTTTATTTATTTATTTATTCCAATCCTCTGAATGTTAGGCTGGGAGGATTGGACTTTTAAGGTCCTTTCTAAATCTGAATCTGTGACTCTTGTTTACTGTAAATGATACACAGAATTCTATTAATATATTTACTATAAATTTTATACTTGCTAATTTTTACTTGGAGTTAGAGGATTTTTTAAGAGTAGTTCTCAGATTTATATAGAGATGAATTTATATGTTTGTAATCATAGGTCTTCAAATTAACTAGAACATCTCTTAGGCTTTCTTTAGCTCCAAAAAAAATATTTATAGTGCCAATGCTGTATAATTGGTAAGAATTAGTACAGTGATAGAACATTGTAATTATTCAGTTTCCTTTAAAAAATTTCATTTCTTCACTATCGATCTTTTCAATTAAATGAAAAATTTAAACTAGCTTTTTCATAATGAAAGTAATACACAAATTGATAAATTCAACAATAAAGAAATAACTTTCTACTTATAATAACTATTATAACTTATAATAAAGTATAACTTTTTCTACTTATGTCCTAGTCCCACTCTATAGAGGTAGTCATTGCAAAAAGTTCCTCTCTCAAACACACAAACACACACACATATGCTGATGGGCTCATGTAGTATTAATGGTCTGCACTTTTCTTTTTTGTGTTTAACATGTCTTGAACATCTTTCTATATTAAAATTTATAGTTTGACCTCATTCTTTTGAAAAATGGCCATTCCCTATGAATGGCATTTAGGCTAAGTCCATTTAAGCATATATTCTAATAATTTTTTGCATTTATTTCTAAGATACTTTCCAAGAAATAAAGTTGGCTGGATTTTACCTCTTTAACCATGTGATAGTAGGTATTTAAAATAAAGAAGATGGTTTAATATTTCCAGTAGAGTGAGGCTATATAAGAAGGAGAAGGGTTAGACTTTAGACCCTCCTGAGAACTGTAATAGCATCCTATTTGACTTAGCATTGTCTGTTCTGTTCCCTTGAAGTGTAATAGGTTCCATCTAGAAGAATCTATAGTATAAAGACTTTGATAGTTAAAAGGGAGACATTGGAAAGTAAAAGGATCATTGCAGAATTCTTAAGGACTGAATACCAGTCACGACATAAAATGTGACTACTAAGTAATGAGGTCCCATATTATGCCCCAAGGATAAGAACATTTGCCCACATAAATGATTTAAGAAGCCATTTAAAAGGAGTGGAAATGGAGGTTGTCATTTTGTCTGGAGAGAGATTACAATGTGACAAATACAAGACAACTAGAGTCTGAGAGACCTGAGCAAGTGAGGTCCTCATGACGGGGTGGACGTGATTCCTGGAAGTCTGGCACCATCAGGCACTGGATACGCTGTGAGGGGCAGAGCACGATCTGACCACTGTGAGTTGGAGGAGCAAGGGGAAGCTTGGCAAGTGGAGAAGGCTTGGCATAATGGAACTAGCCATGTCTCATTTAGGCCTAATGAAAGAATGTTCTGAAAACCCTTTGTATCCCCAAGTGTTCTGAGAAAGTCTTTTGTATAGGGTTGCTGCAGAGATTTGGGCTGTCTTCAAACTTCCATGAAGTACTGGCTGAAGCTTCAGCATTTAGTTTTGAAAGGAACACAAATTTCAGATGCAGATATTTTAAGTCAGGACTGAGTTTTTCCTTCTCCACTGAAGCTTTTTTTCTCTGGCCAATACCTAATAATTCCAGGTAACTTGAGATCCAAGAGCTCAAACTGAACCTTTGTATCATTTTTCTGGATTTTTAGTTGGCTTTCTTGGCTACGGAGGGTTCCTCTATGGCAATCTGATCTGTTATGGCCTCTGCTGGTCTGTTATGAAAACTCCAGCCTCACCAGGAATGGCACAAATGCTCCCATCTAGCTGTATCTTTTTACTGATATATAAAATAGTCCTATTTCATTCTTCTGCTTCTCCTAAAAACTGCTCATATTTTCTCAGTTGTGAGCTAAGGTTTTTCCTGCTAAAATATATTTATTTTTATTTGTGATTAAATTTTTGTTTCTTTATACAAACTCCAAGACTTAAATGAGGAAGAAAGATGCTCTCACTGTGATGTGAGGTTAATGGCATCAGTACTTGTTTTCTGTTCTATTAATACCTTATTTCTCCTCCTTGCTTCTTTTAATGACCTTTTATTTTACCTTTGACCTTAAACTCCCATCTATTTCTACTTCCTCCCTTTTTCCTCATCTTTCCTCTTCACTTCCAGATTTCTTCTATATTTTTCTTTATGAATACTGGCCTGTTCAACAAATTAATTTGGAAATTACAACTAAATCTAAATCTAAGCATTTGCATTCTCAAATTCAGACATGTAAAAGTTGTTTATGGGCTTCCCTGGTGGCCCAGTGGTATAGAATCTGCCTACCAATGTAGGAGATGTGGGTTCAATCCCTAATCTAGGAAGATCCCACATGCTGTGGAGCAACTAAGCCCTTGCACCACAACTAAAGCCTGTGCTCCAGAGCTGGGGAGACGCAACTGCTGAGCCCACTCGCCCTAGAGCTTGTGCTCCATAGCACGAGAAGCCACGATGAGAGGCCTGTGCACTGCAACTAGAGAGTAACCTCCCGTCACCACAATTAGAGAAAAGCCAGAGCAGTGCTTAAGACCCAGCACAGCCAACTTAAAAAAAAAGTTGCATATGAATTTACAATTTTCAGTTGGATTAATATCAATTATAAGAGAACTTGGTATTTAAGAAATACTAATGTGTTACTTACTATGTGCTATGCTGTGCTTAGTTGCTCAGTCACGTCCAACTGTTTGCAACCCCATGGACTATAGCCTGCCAGGCTCCTCTGTCCCTGGGATTCTCCAGGCAAGAATACTGGCGTGGGTTGCCATATGCCCTCTAGGGGCTCTTCCCAACCTAGGGATCAAATCCAGGTCTCCTGCATTGCAGGCAGATTCTGTACCGTCTGAGCCACCAGGGAAGCCCTCAGGAGGTAAACAGCAATCTGCAGTGATTAAAATGAGGAATGTGTACCTCACCCAAACAGTACTGTTTTGTATTATGTGGAATCTTTGGGGACATGAGTAATAACCTAGGTTTATTCTGTTCTGTGGATCTGTGTTTTTGTGTATTTGCGTAAGGTGAGGTACACATTCCTCATTTTAATCACTGCAGACTGCTGTTTTCTTTGAGTTCTTTTTTTTTAAATCACTGAATCGCCAGTGAATTCTCTCTTTCTGAATTCTAATGTCTAGTTTTTCATTTAAGGGTTTAATTAATATCTTTCCTTAGACATCTGTATAACTTTGCTTGAACCTTTCATTCACCTTTTTTACGTTTATTAAGCTTGACTTCTCTAAATTCATCCTTGCACTGTAGCTCCTCAAAAATGGTTGTTATTTTGCTTTATTAATAGATTTTTGTGTGTCTTACACACTTATGTACATCAATTTGTGAGTGTCTTTTTTGAAACTTTCCTTGGTAAAACATACAGCTTCTTCTTGTTTGTGCTTTTCAATTGCTATGGCCCTGTCTTTCTCCCAGATTTGCTCTACTGATCTCTTTTGGTTAGTGTGGAATTAGTCACAAAGGTGCCTGTCTCTCTAGATCTGGATTCTAATTAAATGTAAATTAGTAAAGTAACATACAGCCTCAGGGCTAAATCTACAGATTCCCTATTGAAAAACAAATAACAGTGGCTTGGATTTTTATCTTAACTCTTTTTCTCTAAGCATCTCATTACATAGTATCCTCTGATCTATTCATTTTCAGCCTCCTAGGAGAGTGTACTCTTTTATCTTTTGTTTGGTAAAGAGTGGTTGATAAAATGTATACTTTGGTGTCAGATGAACTCTTGTTTAAATCTCAAATCTTGGGCTTCCTGGATGTGTCCTTGGACAAAACAATCTCTTAAACCCCAACGTTCTCATCTTAAAAAGGAGATAACTCTTAATTCATAGGGTTGTTAAGGAGATTACAAAGGATAATAAGTATAAAACAGTTATATCTTGTTGCAGTTTTATTCCCTTGCTTAATAAATTTAGGATACTATTGAAGGCAAGATCACCTCTACAACCAAAAGACAGAGGTATAAACACTGACCAGGATATAAAATTTGACCTTTGGTTTTTGTCTTTGTTGTTCTTGATCATCTGTCTTTCCTTCCTACTTGAGTTTTTTGCCCCTAAAACTCACCCAGCTATGAATTATGCATGGTCTGGAACAAAACAGTCACATTTAGAATTAGATGTCATGTCCACTGCTATAATTTACATATTAATATTAGCATTTCTTTTTTACTTTTCCTTATAACTTCTACTCTACTGCACTCCTAGTCATTTGACCTCCACTGGTCCTGCTTGGGCTGTAAGCAGAATCACAATTATTATGAGTGAACTGGCACCATTGTAATAACTTACCTAGTGATTCTATCAAGACAATGAAATATGGTGAATAAGCGGCTCTGTGAGAAGTGGTTGTGATGTTTGTTCTAACAATCCAGATGATCTTTTTGACTGATCTACAGCTTACTGGCAAACTGGATTCTGCTGTCTTCTCAAAGGATGTGCTAACTTTGCTTTGGCTGTCTTCTAATTTGGTGTCATTAACCAAGAAAGCTTGGGTATTGAGGCTGATGGTACTCTGACAAATTCCCTCACTGACTGCTCAGATTCTAGATGTGTTGGTATATGAAACACTTTTAGCCTACCCAACATGGCCTTCGGGCTACTTTTTGTTACTCATCCCACTGACTCTAAACATTCTGGGGTCTTCTCTTCCTTTTTGATTCCTGTCTGTCCAGGAAAAACAGAATCATCAGATCAGATCAGATCAGTCACTCAGTTGTGTCCGACTCTTTGCGACCCCATGAATCGCAGCACACCAGGCCTCCCTGTCCATCACCAACTCCTGGAGTTCACTCAGACTCATGTCCATCGAGTCAGTGATGCCATCCAGCCATCTCATCCTCTGTCGTCCCCTTCTCCTCCTGCCCCCAATCCCTCCCAGCATCAGTCTTTTCCAATGAGTCAACTCTTCGCATGAGGTGGCCAAAGTACTGGAGTTTCAGCTTTAGCATCATTCCTTCCAAAGAAATCCCAGGGCTGATCTCCTTCAGAATGGACTGGTTGGATCTCCTTGCAGTCCAAGGGACTCTCAAGAGTCTTCACCAACACCACAGTTCAAAAGCATCAATTCTTCAGTGCTCAGCCTTCTTCACAGTCCAACTCTCACATCCATACATGACCACTGGAGAAACCATAGCCTTGACTAGACGAACCTTTGTTGGCAAAGTAATGTCTCTGCTTTTGAATATGCTATCTAGGTTGGTCATAACTTTCCTTCCAAGGAAGCGTCTTTTAATTTCATGGTTGCAGTCACCATCTGCAGTGATTTTGGAGCCCAGAAAAATAAAGTCTGTCACTGTTTCCACTGTTTCCCCATCTATTTCCCATGAAGTGGTGGGACCGGATGCCATGATCTTTGTTTTCTGAATGTTGAGCTTTAAGCCAACTTTTTCACTCTCCACTTTCACTTTCATCAAGAGGCTTTTGAGTTCCTCTTCACTTTCTGCCATAAGGGTGGTGTCATCTGCATATCTGAGGTTATTGAGGTTTCTCCCGGCAATCTTGATTCCAGCTTGTGTTTCTTCCAGTCCAGTGTTTCTCATGATGTACTCTGCATATAAGTTAAATAAACAGGGTGACAATATACAGCCTTGATGAACTCCTTTTCCTATTTGGAACCAGTCTGTTGTTCCATGTCCAGTTCTAACTGTTGCTTCCTGACCTGCATACAAATTTCTCAAGAGGCAGGTCAGGTGGTCTGGTATTCCCATCTCTTTCAGAATTCTCCACAGTTTATTGTGATCCACACAGTCAAAGGCTTTGGTCATAGTCAATAAAGCAGAAATAGATGTTTTTCTGGAACTCTCTTGCTTTTTCTATGATCTAGCAGATGTTGGCAATTTGATCTCTGGTTCCTCTGCCTTTCTAAAACCAGCTTGAACATCAGGAAGTTCACAGTTCACATATTGCTGAAGCATATGAACATTTATATCACACTGTGTTGTCAATAGTTAATACCACTATTTAACATCCACAGAATCCTATGAGATACATACTTTTATCCCCATTTTGCAGATGAGGAAGCCAAGGCACAGGGAAGTTACCTTGCCAAGGGTCACACCATTAGTAAGAAGAGTTGGGGCTTGTAGTCAGGCCATCTGTCTCCAGATCTCATGCTCTTGGTTACATGTTATATCATGCCTAACTTTAGCAGATAGGTGGATGATCACTACTCTAAGGATTGTTTTTTTTTTGTGATCTGCTTTTTTTCATTTTGCAGTATTGTATCTTGGTCTCTCTGAGTCTCTTATATCACTTAGGGGAGAGAACTGGAATTCTTGGCATTTTTCCAAGTCACTTAACCTCTCAGTTCTAAAACTGAGATGGCTTGGTACCCGGTAGATCTGGCTCATAGTTCTTGGTGGCAATGTAAGTGCACCATGCTGTGGAACCAGCCTAACCAGAGTTTAAATCCTGCCATCCATCCGTTTGATAAATAAAAACTCCTAAATGCCAAATACCATGCTTTGTACTTGGTGCTGAGGATACAGTAAACAAAACAACTTCTTACTCTCATGAAATTTACTCAATTGATAAAAGACTGAAGGATAAATATATGTCAAATGGTAAATGCTTAAGAAATATAGGGCAAGGGGCTAGATACTTAGGGGAAGCCCCAATTTAGAAATATGGTTAAGGAAGTGTCTCTGATAAGGGGACGTTTGAGCAAATATTAAGTGAAGAAGTATGGGTCTAGCTGGTGAAAGAGTGTTCCAAGGGAAAAGGCCCTGAGATGAGAGCATGATTGTCCTATTGCAAGGAATCTAGTGGGCCAGGGCAGTTAAAACAGAGAAAGGCAGGGGAAATGTAAGAGACAAGCTGACATACAGGATGGTGGCTGGTGAGGCGAGAGGATTCACCTATATCTTACAGGGCCTTACAGGTCAAAGGAGAGACCTGTTCTTCCATTCTGAGTGAGACAAGACCAAGACTGGTGTCCTTGGCAAATGACGTACAACATTCCGATTTCTGAGTCTTCGTTCTCGGTTTTAAAAATGAGTTGCAAAATTGTGAAGATCAGAAATCACGTAAGAAAATTTGGAAAGAAAACAATCCATCAATACACACTGACGATTACTCTGCATTGCTTCTATTTTCTTTATACTCTGGGCAGGCTGCAGCACGTCGCGCTGCTTAAGACTTAGATCCCCTGAGCGAGGATAAGGGGGATTACGTTCCTTAGACCTGGAAGTGCGGGCCTGATGAAAGGAAAAGGGGAATTTTAGACGAGAATCTGTTTAGTCATCGAAGATCTGGAGCTGAGGGTCTCCCCTCATCCTCTTCAAAAGGCTGCAGCGACGTCAAACTCGCTTTCCCAGGCTGCAGCGGAATCACCACCTCCTGAGTCTGTTTGTCGGAGAGTTTCGGCTCTGCGCAGGTAACCGCCTCCAACTCCCGGCATGCCGCTGGGCGTAGGGCTAGTACGTAGACTCCATTTCCCAGCCTGCCCCGGGGCTCAGTCCGGACGTGCCGGCGCCTATAAGAGCCAGAGCGCTGCGGCCGGAGCCTATTGTTAGCCGGAGCCGGGGCGGTTCTGGGCGGCTGTTGCCGGGGGGCGCCCGAGTCGTCGGAGCCGCCCGCCTTCTGCCGCCTGCCGGCCGACCTGCCCACCCATCGTCCCTCCCCGCCCTGCCGCCCTGGGAACTCCCAGACCGTCTGTGCGGCCCCGGGACTCGCTTTCTCCTCCCTCCTTCCACTTGGGCTAGGGCGGCGGCAGCGGGGGCGGCAGAGACCATCACGGGAGGAGGCAGCTGCGGCGGAGCCGGTAATGGGCCTAGGGGTGGGGGGCGGAGGGTGCCTCCTCGTCCTTTCTCGGGATCGGCCCCCGGGCGACTGTGGAGGAGTGGTCAACCCAGAGCCGCGCGGATGGAGGGGTCAGAAATGAGGGAGGCACGGACGGCAGCGGTCGGGGGGCGGGGAGCTAGAGCGCCGCCGGGAAGGGAAAGAGTCGGGAGAGGCGTGGGAGCCAGGGGCACGGAGGACGCGGGCCCGAACTGCGGGGGCAGCTTGAGGGAGACCGACCAGCGGCTTAGAAGCCGGCAGGAATTCGGATTGCGGGTTGAGTTCGGAATGGAGTGGAGATGATGTAGGATGGAGGGAAGTGAAGGAAGGGGAGGGGGGAAATAGAAGAAAATGTGGGAGGAGTGGTTGGGAATTTGTGGGTAGCAGGCAGGAAAGGATGGGAAGCTGGGTAGGGGCTGCAGACGCTTGGAGTGAGCAGGAAGGTTCGCAGGAGTCAGAGTGAAAAGGTACCCCAGCGCTGAAGGGTTCAGCGGGGGTGTCTTATGAAGGGGAACTGGTGACTGGACACGTCCTTTCAACCCAGGTTCCTGAGGTCTCCCATTTTTTTTTGCGGCGTTGTGTGGGAAAACGAAAGCATCAGTTGCCCTAGTTGCTAGTTGGATCTTTTTTCACAGGCCCAAACACGCAGCCGACTGCCATCCATTCCTTTTAGTACGGTCTTGATTCATCCTTTTAAAGGGAGCTAGAGTGGCAATGTGACACATACACGGTTCTTAAGTATGAAACGTTAGAAGTTATCCCCGAGAGACACAGTGTCCTCATGTCTTGCAGTTTTCAGTTCAAGGTAAATCCATCGTTAATTCAGATTTTCCTTTTCTTTTACCGACTTTCCAATTTGCAAATGTCCAGAGCCAGGAGGATGTTGATGTGTGCCAGAGTTATAAACGACTGGAGATTCTTGAGAGTTCATGGGTCCTGCAGCACCATGTTCCAGGTCTCCCACAAAGATCTTGTGCCCTTCATAGGATGGGAGTTCAGACATGGAAAGCCAGAACCTAACCTTGTGTCAGTGACGGGATGAAACCAGAGAGGGAGGGTTGGCGGGGAAAAGCTTCCTTGAAATTCTTAGTTTAAACAAAATGTTTTCACTTCAGCACCTTGTGACTTCATGATCCTGGTTATCACAAGGACACATGGAGCCACAAAATTCATAGTATTTGAGGAGCAGCTCACAATATTTTGTAAAAGGAGAAGCAGGACTGCTCATCTTATTTAGGTTGATCCTAACACTTAGCAACAAGCTTTCCTTCCTCTAATCCAGCTACACATGGTAGCGCTGACATCTTACTAGAGATTTTCGGCCCTTGACCTTTAGCAGAAGATTGGGTTCCAGTCGAAGTGGGCTGTGAGAGGTACCTTGTCTTATTTTGGACTCATTTAGGAGAGAGATTTCATTACCTAAACTCTGTCAATACATTCTGCATCCACAGAATTAGGGGAGGGGCAGTTCCTTTCTTGCTAGTCTCACATATGCTGGGTTTTGGGGTTTGAGGGTGGTTATAGGAATCCTCATAGGCCTGAAAAGGCTTAAGCTTAGTACTAAAATACATACATGCTGTAAATCTGTTTTATTTGGTGCTAGCCTAATCTCTTCTATATACTATGGATCTGAATTATTTTGTATACCTTTGGGAAATGTTCAACTAGCAGAAATACTTAAAAGGCAGTAAGGCATGCAGCTAGAAAGTGTCAGCTGACCTTTCATTTTAATGGCACAAAAGCTTTTATAGAGGTTTGCATTATTTTCTCCAAAAGCATTTATTCTTTGAGTTGGTCATTTTGACAGTTAACTGTCAGTTATGACCTGCATTTCCAATCTCATCTTATTTCGGTATGGGTTAAGTGCTTGGAGTATAAGTTAAAAGTGTTTTTCTTGAACCTAGGCATTGATCCTCTGCCAAAGAATAAATAGTTGAGAGAGGTGGGGATGACTGATTTCTAACTGTGGTTGGAAAGGAAGTTGAATTGATAAATTGAAAAGTGGAACCCATTGTTGTTATTGCTATTTCAGAGAAGGATTTCTTCAGGCCACAGTGGAAGTGGATGGGAGGTTTCTTGGTGCCCAGTGGGCATCTTTATCTCACAAGTCAAGTTCACTCCAGAGAGCTGGACAAGGAAAGCTGGGTTGAAATTTTAAGTTATACTGGTTCTCAGGACAGAATTTTGGGGTTTTTTTTTTTCTTTTTTTTTTTTATAAGAATGGGTTAATGGCAGAAAAAGTGATGCTAACATCTTGGATAGGGTGAAAAGAGCTCAGTCAGTATGCACATTACATAGGTATATAGCCATTCAGATGATTCTCAGACATTTTAAGGAAAATATTTTTCTCCCAGGTTTTGCATCTTTTCTTCTTCTTTCTTACTAGCCTCCTCCTATCATTGCCCAGAAACCTCTTTTCCAGAAATGGGAGTGAGAAAGACGTAGGGAAAAAAAGAATAGAGAAAGCAGCCAGCAATTCTGGCCGCCCAGAGTGCACAAAAAGTGACCTGAAGAGAAAAGATAGCCTGGGGGCACCTGGGTTAAGACAGTGGAGGATTATATTAAAACACCATCTTGGACCAGACTCAATCACATGCAGGGCTTAAGGAGAAACATTCAGAAGGAACCCACACTACTAGAAGCAAAGGGACACCAGAACAGAGGACAAGAAAGGACAAGGAAGCACATTTGCTTCCCTGGTGGTCCGGTGGCTAAGACTGCCTTCCAATGCAGGGGGCATTGGTTCAATCCCTGGTTGGGGAACTAAGATCCCACATGCCACAGGATGCCGCCAAAAAAATATAAATAAGTAAGACTTGTTTAAAAACTTGATTTAAAAACAAATCTATTACTCAGTGGACATGAGTTTGAGTAAACTCCGGGAGTTGGTGATGGACAGGGAGGCCTGGCATGCTGCAGTCCATGGGGTTGCAAAGAGTTGGACATGACTGAGCGACTGAACTGAACTGATGAGTACCTTCAGGCTTAGGAACAAGGCACTTCCCTAGTGGCAGTATTAACTGGTTCTCAGTTAAAACTGAAGCTGGACTTCAGTCCTTTCTAAGAAGGATTTTGAGCTCAAATCAGCTTTTTTATATGGTCAATAAGATTTTTTGGTGGGGAGGAAATGTTGAGTTCAGTGGTCAACATTGTTTTTCTTTTTTTATTTCTCCCCCATAAGTACTCCATAGCAAGGGTCTCACCTCCTCCAATAATAGAATGAAATGAGATTTGTTAGTTAATAGGCATCTTTAAGCCCAGCTGAAATCTTAACCTTAAATGAAAGTCCATGGCTGTCTCCATTCTTACCCACGTCCTAGGAATGTCGTGACCCAAGATCATGTCCTAAGAATGTGATCTCCTAAGATGGGTAACCTGAAGAACAAAATTGATACTTTGGGCTCATTTTTAAATTTAATTACAGTTTGTATCTAGTACTTGATGTTTTTTATCTTTCTGGCCAGTTTATTTCAGGAGTGTGCTGGTCTGAGACCTATGAAGACAGGTTTCTTAGGTGCATCTTGTGACTTGAATTTTTATGAGATCTGGCTAGGTAAATTAAGAAATACCTACTTATTAGGTCTGGTTGACTGTGGAGCTGAACCAAGAGCAGGCAAATTGTTTCCAAAACACAGTCTAGAAAATCAGCACTGTAGCAGGCACCTCTTAACACCACCACAGTATATTCTGGGGAGTTGCTCTGCAGTCATGCAGCCCTGGCTTTCTGGGCAGTGTTGTTATTCCTGCTGCATAATTAGCAACTAGTGAGATCATAGTCTGGGGAGATTCTGGCATTACTGAGGCAGAGCAGGGAGCTTTCGCATCATCATATGTGGCCCCGGCTCTGACAGCGTTTCTGTTGAGCAGATTCATATCCTCGGGAACTCAAGTCCAAAGATGGAGGAGAAAGATCTGTCCTTGGGAAATGGACTATCCCAGACTCCTTGGTTGTGTGGCAGCATGTTGAAAACACTGCCTGCTGTAATAATGTAACCAGAGTAAATCTATTTAAACGATTTACTATTTGTCATGCCCTTGCCAGTTTCTTTATAGAGGGCAAGGTTTGTAAAGGGAAGCCTTGCAGAGAGGATGATGGTAGGTCAACCGAGCCCAGGTTTATGGAGCAGTAGGCAATTGGGAAAGAGTCTGGGTTTCTAATCTTCAGTCCATTCCTTCCCCCCATACCAACCCAACCCCCCCTTCAGTCCATTCTTTAGAATCTAATTTGTCCTTTTCAGGAGCCTGGTGAGACACTTTACATTTGTGAAGATCTGAGTAAAGCATTTCCCTGTCAGTGTACTTTGAAATTGAAAGCCTACAGCAGTGTTTCCCAAAATGTGTTCCAAATCCTTTGCCCTGTAAGATACTCTAGAAACAAAGGATTACAGATGTGTGGAAGCCCTGCCTTCTGTTTCCTCTTACCCTTCGCCAGGTTCTTTAACATATTAAAAGTCTCTAAAAGGTCTTCGTAAAAGAGTTTTCTTAAGTATTTTGACACAGCAGTCTTATTTCCATGTAAAAGCTATTAATATATTAATATCGTGTTGGGGGGTGGGGATGTGTGTGTATGTGTGTGTGTGTGTGTGTGTGTGTGTGTGTGTGTGTGTGTTAGTCGCTCAGTTGTGATGGACTGTAGCCCACCAGGGGCTTCTATGTCCACGGAATTCTCCCGGCAAGAGTACTGGAGTGGGTTGCCATTCCCTTCTCCAGAGGATCTTTCTGACCCAGGAACTGAACCTGGGCATTACAAGCGAATTCTTTACCATCTGAAATTCTTTACCTGGGGGCATCAGGGAAGCCCCCCACCCCACCCCTGTCTCCAATTTTCAGATACTATAAAAATTCAGTTGTTGTAGGAGGAAACTGAGGCACGCTGACACACGCCCCCTGCCCCCCCCCCCAGGCCTCTATTAATTAATATGTGTGGAACTAGTTTATTTAGTGGATACACTTTGGGAAATGCCAGGCTATATTTCCAGAAAAATAATTGGATCTAGTATAGGTTGAGGCATAGCCTAATTCTGCCTTTGATCCCCAGTCCCTCCTGCGGGCCCTGTGGAGAGCTCTCCTGGGCGAGCAGAAGAGCACTACTGTTAACCCAGGGCTAATGAAGCCTTGAGCCCAGCTGGCTTGGAACCAAAGGCCTTCACTCCACTGGGAAAGGTGCTGCTGTTACTCATCTCATTATTCGAAGAGTGATTGAGGCTGGAGGGGCTAGGGAGAAACAGGAGGAGGAGAGTGCTGACTGGAAGAAGTACAGATATGACCTTGTCTCAAGAGAGCAGATGTCCGTGCTAGTGACTCGGGCCTGCTTTCTGCACTTGGAGAGCTGTGTGCATAGACTTGGGAGTGGTCTGTCTCAGGACTGGAGTGCTGATTCCTCTTCTCCCTTGGGCAGAATCCTAATGCACCTGGCTACCTGCTGGTGAGCAGGGGCTTTGGGGCCGACGTGGTGGGCTCCCCCAAGGAAACCCCTTTGAAACCAATGGATGCATTCACGGGCTCGGGTCTCAAGAGGAAGTTTGATGACGTGGATGTGGGCTCATCAGTTTCCAACTCCGATGATGAGATCTCCAGCAGTGACAGTGCCGACAGCTGCGACAGCCTGAATCCTCCTACAGCTGCCGGCTTCACACGTGAGTGAGCCGCCCCCTCCCAGCCTGCACCCAAGTCCCCCAGGCACTGGAGCCCTTTGCAGCTCTCACACCAGCTTCTGTCCAGCTTGGGGATTTGTCCTTAGTTGTAATCTCTCCCACTCTTGGCTCAGTCGTGCTCTTTGGAGGATCTCATTGCTCTAATATCATAGACTTAAGTGGGATTTATTCTGGCTGATTTTACTTGGGCTGTGGTTTTTGGGTCCCCAGAATGGGTCGAATTAAACTGAAAAAGGAGGAGTCCAGGAGTTTACCCTTTCCCACCAGAATCCCATATAGTTCCACAAAATTGTAGCTCTAGCAAGAAGTAAATGCTTACTGCCTGTTAAGGCAACGGGGGCATCTCAAGGCTTCTTAATTCTTACAGCTCAGTTAGTTTCTTGGAAGGAACTTCTGATTCTATAAATCAGGGCTTATCTGTGGGGTAAATCTGGCCCACTGCCCATTTTTGTAAATAAAGTTTTATTGGAACACAGCCACAATACCCAGTGTCTACAGTGGCTTTCATGCTATAACAGCAGAGTTGAGTAGTTACAACAGAGACCTTGTGGCCCACAAAACCTAAAATATTTATTACCTGGACCTTTACAGAAGAAGTTTGCCATTTACTGCTATAGATCAGCACTGTCCAGGGAGGGTTCCCTGCTGATCTAGTGGTTAGGATTTGGCACTTTGATTGCTGTGACCCAGACTCAATCCCTGGTCAGGAAGCTGACCTACAACCCGTGTAGGCCAAACATACTACATAACCTGTGTGGTATGGCCAAAACAAAAAAATGCGGTCCAAAAGAATTTTCTGCTATGACAGAGTGTTCTGTATCTGTATTGTCCAGTATGGTAGGCATTAGCCATATGTGGCTATTGAGTGCTTAAAGTGTGATTAGTGTTTAACTGAGGACCTGAATTTTAAGTTTTTATTTCATTTTAATTACATTGTCACATGTGGCTAGCAGCTGCTGTATTGGACAGTGAAGTTGTGTAGATTGTTAAATCCCGAAAAGATTACCTACAGTTCTCTTCCTAACTGATCTCTAAAAATAGATTTTGTGGTCATCTGTTGGGCAGAAGTCAGCCAGGAGACAGTGGTATGGACCTGGTGATGGTCAAGGTCCTTTCCAACTGTGCATTTAAGGTTTGAAGATTTGGAAGGTCTCAAGGTACAAGGAGCACCTTTGGAGAAGAGTTGAGAGCCTAGATGGATGAGAAAGAATGAGGTCCTCCAACAGGCCCTCTCTGGGTTAATAAAACTTTCTGTGCTCCCTTCTCAGCCACATCCATCTTGAAGCGGCAGAAGCAGCTGCGGAGGAAAAATGTGCGATTTGACCAGGTGACTGTGTACTACTTTGCTCGGCGCCAGGGTTTTACCAGCGTGCCCAGCCAGGGCGGCAGCTCTCTGGGCATGGCCCAGCGCCATAACTCTGTACGCAGCTACACGCTCTGTGAGTTTGCTCAGGAGCAGGAGGTGAACCATCGGGAGATTCTTCGTGAACACTTGAAGGAGGAGAAACTCCATGCCAAGAAAATGAAGGTGCCTAAGGGGTCTGGGGTCTGATACTTGGCCTGTGTCAAGAAAAAGCAGAAAACCATCTAGGTCTATTGTGTTTTTCTTGTTTGTTTGTTTGGTTTGGTTTGGTTTGGTTTTGGACTGTTGCCTTTGGTATGTAGAGATTCCACATCTTTCTAATGAAGAATCTCAGATTTGGAATCAAATCTCAGTCTGAGACACTATTCTTGTCTGTGGTGGGGAGTCTAGCAGAGACTCCCTAGACTTCCCTACTCTTCCCCCATCTATCAGTGTTTAAAATCTGAATGCCTACCTGAAGACATTCCGGTCTGCCACCCCTGGGCCCTTAGGAAGCTCAGTGTTTCCGTTTCTCATCAAATGATTGTCCATTGGCTTGATGCACAGAACAGGTGTTGGATCTTTTGAAAGGATGCTGCCAATTCTGTACCCAGTTGCTTCTAGATGATAGGTTTTCAGGTATAAACAATAGCCTTACCAAATAGTTATTTTTGATTTGTATAGTACTGGGCCTGCAGTCTGATGCTGCTCTTCAAGTTTAGGAGGAGAGTAGGGCTGGAAGACCCACCTCAGATTTCTCTTTAATAGCTCCACATTTGCTCTTTGCACCATCTGGCACGCCACAGCTGTGGTTTCCACCAGTCTGCAAAATATTGTCCCTCGAGTTCCTAATTCTGAGCTTGGAGAACACTGGTTCAGGCCTGGCCGACTTTTTTGTGGGCTCAAAGTATGCAGACCCATGTTAAAACAGGTGGCTGCATTATTTCCAGGGTCATGGGTGAAATCCTGATGATACACACAACGCAGGAAAGTGGGAGAACCAGTGACAGAGGTTGTGTATGAACTAGACCTCAGTGCTCTGTCCCTTTGAGAGCTCTGTGTCTGCTGCCTGCAGTCCACGCCTCAAACCTTACACCTGTTTTTCTAACTTCAGTGACATTCAGGCTTCCCTGTCTTCTGTCTGAGGAATTCCATCACTGACCTATCACCTTTCTGCTGCTATAGCAACAGCTGAGCAAATAAACTTGTCATTTGCCATGAAGGCTTTCTTCCCTTTCCTTCTGTGTCAAGAGAACACCCTTACTTTGGACCAGTTTACTCTTTTCTTAGAAATCTTTCCTATCTTTAGCACTTTATACTATAAAGAGGCAGTTGTTCTCAAAAATAATACATTTTGCATCTCCCATATGCCATCTAATATTTGTTTTCCCTTTGGACTTCCATCCAGAAAAACAAAAACACTGCTGCTTTGCATCAGTATTAGTACCTATAATTTTTTAACAGTTTTATTACTTTCTTTGGCCTTTCATCCATATGGAATTCATTATTAACAAATAGTATGAATTGGGAATCTAACTTAATTTTTTCTTCCTCTAAAAGAATAGACAGTTGTCCCAATACCATTTAATGACTAGAATCTTTCTCACTGATTTGAAGTGTTCTTCTATTAGGCTATATTAAATTCTCCTATCTGTCTACATGGTTTCTTTCTACTGCATTTCTAATCTCTTTCCTTTGATAGGATATCAAGGAGGGGAGGGAGGTGCTTTGGAGGAGGCCAGCCCTGGTGAAATGGGCAGGAGCAATGCTCAGGTCTGCAGGAAGGCCCCTCGTAGTTGGCCTGCCTGCAACAGAAATAATAGATGTGGGGTTCCCTAGAAGCACCACTTTCTCTCATTCTTCTTCTCACCTCCCCACAAACAAACAAACAGGACAGGTTTGTAGCTTATTAGCCAGGTCTGTTGCATCACATCTCTCCCAGGAGTTATTCCTTTACCAGCATTCTTCTGACTGGCTGATGAAATGAGCCAAACCCACCAGTAGCTTGGCTTTCATCCTGCCAGTAGCTTCCAGAGCCCTGGGGATCGTGAGGCCTCATTTTCTTTACCTGAACTCTCGAGTGGGTTTTCAGAACTCATTCAGCCACAAATTGTCTTCAGCCTGTCCTTCCACTCAGATCGCCCTTCCTGCCTCTTTGTCCTTAGCCAGAGAACCCAGATTCCTTCCTGCAGAGAGTACACGCAGTATTATATTTGCCACCCTACCTCACATGCAGCTTTCCTTTGAAACCAAATAAAAAGGATTAGAAGGGAGAAAGAGGAAGTTCCCTGGTGGTCCACTGGTTAGGACCTCAGTGCTTTCACTGCTGAGGGCCCAGGTTCAATCCCTGGTCCAGGAACTAAGATTCCTGAAGCCACGCAGCATGGCCAAAAAAAAGAAAAAAGAATATTTCTTTTAGGCCATGGGAAGTGAGGGCTTTCTTGATAGCCATTGATAACTTGCTCACTTTTTTCTCCTCCCCATAAAATGAAGCTCTTCTGTGTATGCTCAGATTATTACTCAGACTGTGAGGATTCAGGTTCATTGACAAAGACATGATAGGTAGCCTTGTACTACACTTTAACGTACTCTTCCCAGAATTGTGGTTTTGGGTCCTTCAGAGTGCAAGCTAACAGGTGTTTTGCAAGGCTGTTTACAGCCAAGGAATATCCATCCATTGAAGTGCCTTCTCTTCGTCCATGTATTAGATGGCAGGTTGGCTGAAGCTAAGGGGTAGAAGGCTGCAAATGAAGGGTATAACTGTGGGGGGAAATTATCTTCTGGGGGGGAATGTGAGACAGATTGGGAGAAACTCTGAGCCAGAAAGCTGATGTCCCTTGTGTTGATGGGCTGGTGTTGGTGCTACATAGGCTTCCTGTCCTCCTGCTCTAGATTATTCTCTGGACTGACTCTATCCAGTATGGTAGGCACTTGCCATACTAGTGGCTATTTATACTTAATTAAAATGAGATAAGGGTTAAAGTTCAGTGTGTTTACCGTGCTCAGGAGCCACATGTGCGCCGGGACAGGCTGCGTGGACGTCTGCATCATGGCAGCAGGTTCACTTGGCCTGACCTGCTCTAGTTGTGCCCGGTGAGGAGGCTCCTGCTGATCCTGCTCTGGCACCTGACCTTCCTTCCTGTCTCTTGGCAGCTGACCAAGAACGGAACGGTGGAGTCGGTGGAGGCCGACGGCCTGACACTGGATGATGTTTCAGATGAAGATATTGATGTGGAAAATGTGGAGGTGGATGATTACTTCTTCCTGCAGCCTCTGCCCACCAAGCGGCGACGCGCCCTGTTGCGGGCTTCTGGGGTCCATCGCATCGATGCTGAAGAGAAGCAAGAACTTCGAGCCATCCGCCTGTCACGGGAAGAGTGTGGCTGTGACTGTCGACTGTATTGTGATCCAGAAGCGTGTGCCTGCAGCCAGGCTGGGATTAAATGCCAGGTCAGTCCTCCCTGACCTGTGGTGGCATAGTGACCATGGTGTGGTCACCTGACCACAGGTGACCTGTGACCCCTGGCATCCCAGAGTCAGCGGTGTTGTCTGGTGTGGGTGCCAGTGAATGTGGCGGGTCCCTGTGTAGGGGGTAGCACTCACCATTCTATAGCCCTCCTCCACCAACCAAGAAAACAAGTATGGCAGGATTCTCAGGCTGTGGAGATAGGGATGATTTTTTTTTCCCTGTGTCTCTCACCTCAGAGATGATAAGAAGCAGTTGTCAGCACCTGGAGGAACGGGGTTAGTAAGTTTCACATTTAGTAGCTATCCTTAAATACTGATTCCTTGTAAACAGAAGCAAAGAACTGAGGTAGGCTTTAGATAAAAGTGTTTAGATAAACACTTCCTCATGGTACCTCTAGTCCATTTTTGTAAAAATCAGAATAGTCCTCAGAATCTGTAACTCAGGATCAGATTTGGGCTGAAATCCACCGCATCCTTAAAGACAGCATCGTTTCCCAGAGAGCCTCTGACAAGAGACAGTTTGGAAGACAAATCTCAACTGGAAAATGGCAAAGAATATTTATCTGGAACCTGTATACTGAGTCTATCAGTCCTTGGGGTAGAATGTATCCTAAGCTTTTCTTATTTTTGGGTTGGTATCAGATAACTATAACAGGTCTGACCAGATAATGCTTTTCAGACTAAGTGCCATAACGAATTGGTCTGTTACACACAGAGCTGAGGTTAGTTCTAAGAAATGGACTTTTCCCAAAAACTGGAATGGAGAGTTCTAGAAGTTTGATATCATAGGAAGACCCTGTGTATTTGTCCATACTTATTGTCTATTCGCATTTTTATTTTTGGTATGGGTGGGGTTTTTTCATCTGGAGAATTCAAAGGGGAGAGGAGGAGGTAGAAAGCATGTCTTTTCCAGATATCCCTGGTGTGTAAGTTAATTGTCTTGATGACTGCTTGCAAACCAAGCTGGCCAACCATCAGGGGAAAATGAAGCAAGGAGGGAAAATGGGCCATTATTTTGTTTGAATCATCACTCTAGCATCTTAGCCAACAGAGGCACTTTTGCCTTGTTTCCCAAGAATGTATTGCCTTAGACTGGCTAGGTCTTCTACATCCTTTTCCATCCCTGTCGTCAAAGAACAGGCTTGGGCCCTGGCCTTTTGTTTTCTTAATAAAGTAGGTAAGTTATGGAAGAGTCTCAGGGGTCCCTGCATTTCGTTTTCTCTGAGAATTGTCAGCTTTCAGAGAGTTCTCTCTGGACTTGTAACTGGAAGGGCTCTTTGACATGATCTTTGTCTATTTTTTGTTCAGAAGAAACAAAGCCCTAGGAGAGAGATGACTTTTCTTGAGGTCACACTTACTAATTAGTAAGTGTGACCTCAAGAAAAGTGGCTGAGCTGGAATTAAAAGGCAGGTGGTGTGGTAGCTCACAGGGCAGGTTATTTATTTTTTTTAAGGTTTTTAAACTTTGTATTTTGTATTGGGGTATAGCCAATTAGCAATGTTGTGATAGTTTCAGGTTAACAACTAAGAAACTCAGCCATACATATACATGTATTCATTCTACCCCAAGAGGTTATGTTTTGAATCTGCTGTTTCTCTTCTAAGAAGATCTCAAACTCTGACTCCCTGTGTCCGCCAGCTAACGTCTCCTATCTCATCTGGCCTCAACCACCTTGTCTTCTCAGGTGGATCGCATGTCCTTTCCATGTGGCTGCTCCCGGGATGGCTGTGGCAACATGGCTGGGCGCATTGAATTCAATCCAATCCGGGTCCGGACTCATTACCTCCACACCATCATGAAGCTGGAGCTGGAGAGCAAGCGGCAGGTGAACCGCCCGCCAGCCCCAGACGAGGGGCCCTCTCCCACCACCAGCTGCAGCCTGGCAGCAGCACAGGGTGCGGAAACACAGGACTTCCAGGAGTTCATTGCCGAGAACGAGACGGCGGTGATGCACCTGCAGAGCGCGGAGGAACTGGAGCGGCTCAAGGCGGAGGAGGACTCCAGCGGCTCCAGTGCCAGCCTGGACTCTGGCATCGAGAGCCTGGGTGTGTGCATCCTGGAGGAGCCCCTGGCTGTCCCGGAAGAGCTGTGCCCGGGCCTCACTGCCCCCATTCTCATCCAGGCTCAGCTGCCCCCAGGCTCCTCCGTGCTGTGTTTTGCCGAGAACTCGGACCACCCGACCGCCTCGGCCGTGAACAACCCATCCTACTTGAACAGTGGGCCCCTGGTCTACTACCAGGTGGAGCAGAGGCCAGTCCTGGGGGTGAAAGGAGAGCCTGGGACGGAAGAAGGCCCACCCTCCTTCCCCAAGGAGAAGGATCTGAATGTCTTCTCTCTCCCTGTTACCTCACTGGTGGCTTGTGGCCCCACAGACCCAACTGCCCTCTGTAAATCAGAGGTGGGGAAAACATCCACTCTAGAAGCGCTAGTGCCCGAAGATTGTAACCCCGAGGAGCCTGGGACCGAAGACTGTCGCCCCTCCTGGTCCCCCTCGAGCCTCCCCATGTGCACGGACAGGGAAGAGGGCTGTGCAGTGGAGAAGACCGCACCGCAGAGTGCGGACAGGCCCCCGGAGGAGCCTGCCCTGGAGCTGCCTCTGGCAGTGTGACGCAGGGGCGGAGACTGCCTCGCACCCGTTCTCTATTTATTCCCTTATTTTATCTAACACCATTTCAAAAACAAAACTGTAGAAGCAGCTGCTGCTCCTATGTTATTTTATTGGGGTCACTGGGGAAAGGGTGGGAAAGGATTGTTTGTACAAGTATTTTTTAAAGGGCCAACAGAACCAAGGAGACCAGCCCCAGCTCGATCAGGGGACAGTCTTGGGGCAGAGGAGGCTGCATCCTGAGCTTTCTGGGCGTTCGGAACAAAGAACTAGGATCTCATAGGAGGAGCTGGGTAATTCAAGCAGCTATTCACGTAGGGACCAGAACATGACAGTTTGAACAGCATGACAAAGCCCCTTCTTCTCTTCTGAGCTCCAGGCAGGGTTAAGCTCACCTTCCTCAGCAGTTACTCTGATACCCCACTTTGGTGTATCATAGTAATACAGTTGGAATCGTCAGCTGGTTGAGTCTAGAGAGGGGCTGAGAGTGTCTCTGCTTCTGTACAAAACCCCTAAGATCTATAAAAATTGAACCTACCTTCCCTGACCCCCCCTTATTTGGTAAATAAGTTAATATTTGACATTTTTGTTCTCTGACCTGTTCCCCACACTGGGGATTCCTGGTCTTAACTTGAAGTGTTTCTTTCACACGTTTTTAGGTACTAGAGTTAAACTTGTCTTTCCCCCGCCCCCGCTTTGTCCTTTTTCCTTTGAAGGGAAAGAGCTAGATTGGCTGGGATGTGGCATCAAGAGCTAGTCTTCCCTTCGTGTCTAACCGCAGCTCCATCAGGCAGCTTTAATCTGGGGCTCACACATCCCATAGGAGGCCTATATGGAGCACTAACCTATGTCCAGAGGAGGCAGCAGGAACAGGCGGCTGTCTGGAAAGATGACTTTCTTTGTGCCGTGCTTGCTTTTTCACCTAGGTTCTTCCCCGCCCTGTTCCCCACCCCCCCTTCTCCCAAATTAAGCTTTAAAGGAATGTAGGATGTGGCAAGTTCACCAACTAGTGTTTTTGTGTTACCTTTCTTGTTTTTTCCTTTTGATCTACCCTCCTGATCCCTCTTGGATATACAGGGTTAGAGTTCTTATATTCACATACTGTTCCCACGAGCTGCAAATGCTTATTGGCTTCCTCCATCTTGATATATAAAGACTGGAAGCCAAACCAGTTCCTAAATGCTTCCTGCAGCTCCCAGGTTCTAAGAAGTCAAGTTCTAACTGTAACTTTTGAGGTCTATAGCGTGGAACTCAGATTCTGTTTGTACCTTTATTAGGGGGGACATGGTTCCTGTTCTCTTATGTCTAGTTTATGTTCCAGGATGTGCTCTGCTGAAATTCTTTTCACTAGCAAAGTTACCACTGCCTCTGTTTTCTTTTTTTTTTTTTTTTTTTTTAATGGCTCTTTGCCTCTGTTTGAAAAGGGAGGCAGTAGGGAGCAAAATACTCTAGCATCCTTCACACCATGCTTCATTACTGGTATGGTTTATTAACCAGGAAAAGACAAAGTACAAACCTTTTTTTTTTTTTTTGGTGGAGGAGGTAACTGTTCCTACTTATTTTGCTTATAAAGCCTTGTGGTATGTTAAGGCCCCGGTGTCTGAAAGCAATCTTTATGTATGTATATCACAGTAGCATTTCACTTATCAAACCTAAACTGAGCCTGAAAGGCCTTATATTCAACACGGATACATCCTTTTAACTTATTCTGCCTCTCCTGTTCATTCCTGTTTTTGCTGGTTTTACATTTGGAGGTGAATTAATAAGCCATAGGCCCTTATCTCTCTCCTCTAGGCTCACAAGAGTCGAGAGTCCGAAGCACCTGTGAAATAGGTGCTATCCTCAACTGAGCTACACTCCGCCACCTTAGACTGGTCCCCTCAGATATAAGATTGAAGTTTAGTTGGGAATTTGACTCTCGAGATGAATCTTGCTAGAAGTTTGTGTCAGAAGGGGAGGGTGAGTGCTGTATCTTCCCTCCTTAGGAGGGCTCCAGCCTAAGCTAGGAAGTGGATTCACCTGTTAATAAGACATTTGGGATCAGACCAAGAAGCTCAAACTAATTAAACTCATTGCCAACCCCCAAGATAATAAATCCCTCCCTTCATTAACTACAGTTCTGACTCACCTGTCCCAACGTCTTAAATGCTAAATATTAACATTAACAATCTTGTCAAGCAAAGGGCCTTTTATGCAACCTAGTCCATCTCATTTCTGGTGCTACCTGAGCTGGACAGACAGATTTACAGCGCATGGTTGCTAGAAAGGCTAGGCTGCTGACCACAAAAGCAGAGCTTCAGTCCTGCTTAGACTAGGTGGGATAAAAGAAATCCAGATAAATCACTCATTACAAGTCGTAATATTTTCCAATTTCCTTTCTCACATACTGTACACAGGTAGTATTTTCAATGTGAATCCAAAGCTTGTCTGGTTCTCTGAAAAAAAAATTTTTTTTTTTTTTTGGCTTTTAGGTCCTTTACATTGTGATAATGCTGTATTTAAAGAAAATATTTAAATGTAATATTAAAGAAATATTCAAAAGAATGGTGTTCTCTTTATCTTGGCAGACCACAATTCAGTTACTTGTTAGAGAAAAGATGCTTCTCTAGTACTATATATAAAACCAATTAGGTCAGTTAAGGATTAATGTTAACAATAGGTATGTTTTACAGTGGAAAAACAGAACATTCTATGGAGCATCAAGAGCTTCACTTGCATCATGTGCCCTTAGGCGCCTCTTCAGCTGAAGCAAGTCTTGATCTGCCCTGTTGGAGCTTTTCTGACTCAGTCCCTACTCTTGGGGCCCACTTTTCAATTCCATGACTTTATATGTGTGTGTGTGTGTGTGTATTCCTATTCACTGTCTAAAAATCCAGCAAGAGCATCAACTTCATATCAGTTTCTTTGTTATTTCCATCCCTTTAGAAGGTTCTATTCCAACCAATTATCTCTCCATTAGGTTATGTCAATCAGTCCTGTAAAGAGCATTAGTAACTGGGGGACGTGTAAGTAATTTCCAGCAACTGGTTTCAGGCAGTCTTTACTTGAGTTTAAAAACGGTGCTTCATGCATTTACAATAAGTTACTACAGGTCACTGAAATACACAGAGAAAAGCTGAACCCAGTTACTCTCTCAGTGTAGACCTCGGGCTGGGCAGTGATGAGTGCCTTAGCAGGACTGATCATGGACCAAAGAAGGCAGCCACTGTCAGTTACAGGTGGATCGCTGCGACACAGTGGAGGTAGCAAAGAGTTTAAGATCCACAGGGGCTGTAGTGCAGCCCAGAAATTAAGACAAGGGAAGTGAAGGCTGTAAACACTTGGGGAGAAAGTCAAGAAGCACTTGCATTTCCTTTTATCTTTTCCATTAGAATGTTCCCGTAAGTTATTCACTTACAGAAAAAAAAAAAAGTGCTCAAAGGATTTGAAAAAAACAGGAAGTGGTTATTCCAGTCCCAGTGAGGGGAACTACAGAAGCAGCAAATCCCTATTTTTGGTCATATCAAAGTGTTGAGGGGGCACCCAAGTACATGAGTGGATGTAAAGGCTCCAGTATAAGCAGTGCTCCTCCCCTCACCAGCCGGGAACTGTCTGGAACAAAAACAGCTGTGAAGATTAGAGCAGCGAGTAAGTCCAAGGCCAAATGAGAATTCCCTCCTGGGGCAAAAGCTCAGCCTCCTAGGATCTGAACTTAAAACACCACAGTTAAGACCAGTAGAGAGGCTATTGCCAGCTCCAGTGAATTCTGAGGAAGTTGGGATGGCACCTCTCATGGGCCACCCCACTAGGAGGGCTTCTTTCAGTTCCAGCTCCCACGTGGGCACTACGCCGTGAAGCCCATGGCACGGGTTCCTCCGTCTCCCACACCTAACAGTGCATGCAGACTTCGCTGACAGGTGCTGTTTGGTCCCACGCTGCTGGGCTGTGACTGCAGGACGCCGCCAGCCACTTCATGTCCACTCAGCGCCTTGACCCGACGTAGTTGATGGAAAGCAGGACCACGTTGTGTAGCAAGAGGGACAGCTCAGTTTCTGAAAGCACCATCAACGTTAAAGGTTTGGCCAGGGAACAGTTCGCCTTCCAGCTACCCTGTAGTGCAGAGCATGATAGCAGAGGCGGGAAGCCAAGTGCAGGGAGGTACTAAGAGGCCCTTGTCCTCGAAGCCCCACTGCTTGGTTCCAGTCCCTGCAGTTTGCTTGCTTTCAGGTATATCTGTATTTACTTGATTCTCATGTGATGGCAGCAGAAAATGCATTAATGGTAACGGCACTTAACAGCACCGTCACCCTTAGGGTTTTTCTGGGAGAAGCTGGTCCTCAAGGGACATTTCTCAGCCACAAGATTAGGAGGCCTACCCTGACGTTCAGAGGCTTAGAAAATAACTAGGCAAGGGTTCCAAACAGGAGACCCACAGGCCTAACACCCATCCGTGGATACTTTTCATTTAGCTAGGTGAGTGTTTTGAATTTGAATGCCTTTGGACTAGTACTTCTGTCCTGGAACAATTCTGTTCTGTACTCCCTCCCCAGGTCACGTGGCAATGTCGGGAGACATTTTTAGTTGTCAGCACTGGGTCGGGGGATGCTACTGGCATCTAGTGGACAGAGGCCAGGGATATTGCTATGTTGTCCTAGAGTGCACAGCACAGCCCCCCACAACAAAGCCATTAACAGCGCCAGGGTTGAGAAAGCCTGCTTCATGCCCAGACTCCCACAGTGCCCAGTCCTCCCTGTCTTGCACAGTCTACTTCATTAGCTGCCTGTAGGCAAGTGACTGCGCCCTTTCAATTAGACACACAAGTTAGATAAGGGTCTCACACTATTTAATAATTAGCTCCCAAATTACCTTAGAATAGAATTCAAAAATGACTTGGCTTTTTGTTGCATTAACCGTAGGGATTTGTCTTACCTTTCAGGCTACAGGAAATCTGTAGCCATTCTCCCAGCCAAGTTCGACACCTCTCTTCAGCAATATGGGTGGAATTCAGGCCACGAAGATAACAAGCCTATAGCACTCAGAAGAGAAAACAATCCTTAACTATCACAGGGCGAGTATGCCAAGGAAGCGTGAACCCACAAAGAATCCCAAATCCCCTCTAAATAAGTTAAAACCTCAACCCTACAAGAAACCTTTCACCACAGCGATATGAACTCTGATGGACAAGAGGAGAAGTGGAAAGGCCTATATAATCTAAATCAGTACATCTAAAATGTAGCATTCTTGATTTTTGAAGGACCAGAAGACACATCAACCAAAATTACTGTGGGGAGTTCCTTCCCACGAGTTAAGTTCAGCCAAGAAAAAAGATGTAGAAATGAAATGAGAAAATGAAGAGCCTGGACTCCGATGTAACCAGAGACAGGAGCTCCCTGGAAACTCCCAGCCCCTGAGAGCCCACCAAGGACTGCCGGTTGATACTGCAATGAAGCACTTACCGACTTCACCTCCTGAGCGGTCAGCTGGCCAACCCCCAGCTTTGCCAAAGCCTTGTCCAGTTGGTGAATTACAGTGGTGTGAGTCTTTAAACGGTGTCTCAATAAGACAGAAGGCAGATAAGGTGTGAGAAGCATGGCTCGACACAAGGCTTTCTGTGACACAACAATATAGGGGGAGAAAGTCAACTCGGTGTTACTGTAAAACCTAGAGCGAGGTGAGGCCGTGGAAGAGAGAAAGCCTCAAAGTGCTCACCATCTGCAAAGCACGGAGCTGGTCCATGCCCAGAGGATGGTTAGCGAAACACTCTCTCAGAGCCAGGATATCATGTACTGCTGGATGGGTACCACGTTGCATCTTGGGAGAGTAAGAGATGGGAAGATGTTAGGAAGGTCCTGACTAGCCCTTTTACCTAGTTTTAGTGCACATTGCATCTAACAAGATTCTTGGTTTGCAGGAAGGCTTAACTGGAGGAATACCTTGGTGCACAACTCTGTCATATGCCACTGGAGTCCTGCATCAGAAATGAGAGGGACAACTTTTTCTAAATAACAAAGGATTTCTGGGTGGGACTGCTTTCGGAGAGCATGATAGATATCTAAGAAATCAATTTGTTGCTTTGGGGTCCAGAAATGTTGGATCAGCAGTTGCCTAGGAAATAGGTACCTGAAAAGAAAAGGAATCACAAAGTCACTTGCTGAAACTAGCATCTTTCAAAGTGAGCTAAGAGCATTTAGCAGACATGAATGCTAGGAGGAAGAGATGGAAACACTTTTTTCCCTACCTTACTGTTCTTTCCTGAGAATGAGAGTCAGATCAAGGTTTAAAGATACACTGAAGCCCGATTTCAAGCAATATTACTGAGGTTTATGTAAAAGGAAACAGTGTAAGAGACGAGCCTTGCACACAGCAATCAGACAAATGACTCCTTTTGAGCCAAAGCATGTGAAGAACATATTTTGGACAGAGCTTCAGAGCTGGAGGGCATCACTGTTTGTGACGCTGCAAACTGTTCACTGTCCCTATGTGCATACAAAATGGAATTTCTTTAATTCATTTCTCTACACATGTGGGGGTTTTAAAACATGGTCACAAATTCCCTGGCACTCTCCTCATTGAGAAGTGAAGTCTAATGTCCCTGGCTTTTAAAATACAAATGACTGCATCAACCAAGAGAATAGAGCAGAAGTCAGTCTTTGTGACTTTCAAGGCTAGGTTATAAAAGGTCGTGCAGATTCTTATTTGCTGAAACAGTCATTCTTGGCGCCCTGAGCTGCCATGTCAGAAGTCCCACTATCTGAAGCCACCCACACTACAGAGGCCACAGGTAGGCACCTGAGTTGACAGTCCCAGTCTTCCAAAGCCATCTCTGCTAAAGCACCAGGCCTAAGAGTGACCTTAGACTGTCCTGACTAGTCCATTCACCAGTTAGGTGTTATTGAGGGACCTCTGTCAACACCACACGGGAGAAAAATCATTTACCCACCTGAGCCCTGCCCAAATTCCTGCCCCATAAAATCATGAAAATGCTGACTGTTTCAAGCTTTTAAGCTTTGAGGTTGTTATATAGCAATAACTATAGATAACTAGCACAGCATGTAAGGTCATAGTTTAAAAGTATCATCTTTGGATATAAGGTAAAGTAATAAAGATGGATATTATCAGCATAAGAAATGCATTTTTCTCCAGAAGGGAAAAAAAAAAATGTTCTAAGTTGCTATGCCTCTCAGGGAGTGGGCTGTGCCTCTAGGGATGATGGAAAAGATCTTATTTCACATCACACAGGAACAGCTAAGAGGCCAGGACACCTACTCCTACAGCCGTTCCAGTAACCCAAGTGGCTTTTATGAACTTTAGCCTAATGAGAAAACTGGAGCAGAAGTTTGATAACCTCTGCCTAGATTCTGAAATGGACAGCTCTTAATTTCTAATTTTAAAAAAATCTACATATCTTCAACATGCTAGGGAGACAGAACTCTGTACTCACATTAGCAAGAAGACCAGGTAGTTGGCAAAGGGTGGAATGGAAAGAATACCTAGGAAAAGACACTTGGTGACGTCTCGACGAAACTAAGCAGAAATAAACACAGATGCAGTTTTAACCCAAGTGTTTGATACAACGGACAATCCCTCCACCCCACTATGCAGTAAACTTCTATTTTAGCCCAGATAAAGATCAAAGTTATTTCTATCTGCCTCTGGTTGGTAAGTTCCTTAAGGACAGAAGCCCTGATCTGCCTGTTCACTTTTGTATTCCAAACACTGTCTAGTACAGGGCCTGACATTAGACCAAATCCCTCAGTAAATTCTTCCTGATCTATAGAATGGGTCCTAGATTATTCTCAGCTTCAAATCTACCAACAAGTCATCACCAAATACTACTTCCTGCTGTCTTTTGGATCCTTCCGTGCAGATTTTTGTATGCTCAGAAACAAACTGGATTTTACTGTTTACAACTTTTATCCAGAAAGTGTGCCAAAAACTCTATGGACCTGTGTTTGGAGGGTGGGGGTGGGGGGTGGTGGCGCAGCAGCGCGGTGGTCACAAACGAACTGATTCTGCCAAATGATCTGATCTTCTGGCAAGGGGCAACAGCTTGGTCAGTAGTGAAGAAAATAGGAAAGAAAAAACTTGAGATCTGGGTTAACTTTAGTTATCTCACCATGAACTTCTGGATATCTGTCCCTGGTGCATACCTGTCTCAAATGCTCCATCTCCCGGTATGGAAGTTGATGAAACTTTATATTATGCTTCCACATGTTTGTCTTTATTCTTCTAGCCTTTTTGGCATCTGCCCATAACATCTGCAATCCTGCCTCATTAAAGGAGAGGAGAGAGTGTGACGTTATCCCAATTTGATTACCACAGACTTTTGCTCCACGTTCATCTACAAGACACACTTGTCCCTCCCTCCCTAACACTACTCTAAATCAAAGCTTTAAACTAGGTCACCTGAAACTCTTGTGAGGCTGACCTATATTTCATTTCTTATCCTTTTCCCTTCTGCTTCATACCAACCTCTGCCCCCAGAGTATCACCTCTCTTCCTGCCAAGCTGGTGTTCTGTGATCTACCAGGGAATGGTCTCCCTCTTCTGGTTCATTACTCACTCCCTTTTTAAAATAAAAATTCAATGACCTTTAATCTCAGTAAGTGTTGCCTAATTTATCCTGTGTATTTCTCAACCAGATATTAACTTATTTCCTTTCTAGAACACTTTTATAATTACTAGAATTCAACACACTTCTAAGATTGCATTTTCTCTCCATTCCAAGATAATCCTTACACTGATCTAGGACTTTAGTTTTTAAAAATGCTTTCCTATTTATGAATGAAATGGTATAATATCTAGGTTAGCTTCAAAGTAATACAGGAGAAAGCCAATGTATAAATGAAATAAGACTGGTGGCCAGGAGTCAATAATTGTGGAAGTGAGGTTGAGAATATGAAAGTTCATTATATTACTCTACTTCTGTGTATGTTTAAAAATTTCCAGAATATAAGGCTTAAAAACAAACAACCAAAATGCTTTCAGACTTTTTTTTTGTTTGATTCTAGTATAAACTGGGGAGCAGACAAAGCAGCCACTCTTATCTCCACTGTACAGCTTTTACAAGTCCATGAAGCTAGTAGCAATTATGATAATATTCAGGGCTGACAATGTGAAGTTAACTATAATTGGTACTACAATAGAAGTACAGAGTTAATAGTTATAGCTACACTTACTGAGTGCTTACTATGTATTAGGTCCTAAGGAGCTTACATGTAAGAATTTATTTAATCTTCATAACTATGCAGTCGATGGGTAGGTTCTATTACTACCCTCATTTTACAAATGAGAAAACCAAAGAACAGAGAGGTTAGGTAACAAGTCCAATCACACAGCTAGCGTGACAAGCTGGGATTTGAACCCAGGCAGTCTGGCTTCAGAGTGGATGCTTGACATTGTACCATCTCTTAGTAACTAGCAGAGCTCTGATTTTAACTGAAACATTCAGAAACCAAGTACATACAGTGCTCTTTTCACAACATGCCACCGAGGAGAGATCTGTGACAAATATTAAACCATATTTTCTTACAAGCCAGGTGAACTGATAAATCACAGGGCAGGTCTGTGCAGCTATGGATCTCTGCCTTGTGTATGACAAAGAATTTCTACTATAGGCAGATGTGTGGTTAAGCAAAGTGCAAAAATACCTATATTCCTCCTAGGTGTTGTGAGAAGTTGTTTCTCGTATTACCCTTCTAGAAACATCCTCAAGAAGCTCTACCTTGTAAGAAGCAGCTCAAGCATTTATGAAACACAAGACACACCAGCTCACACCCCCCATGCAGAGCTGGAAATGATCTTATTTATTCTCTCTGACACTGCCCAAGAGCTGATCCAATGGATTTTCATTTTAGTTTTGTCTTTACCTTTCATGAAGATTGTATACAGGACATAGAAGCGGGGGAAATGACGACCCAAGAAACGATGGTATTTCCCATTAATCACTTTTGTCTTGGTCACCACATAAGAGATCAAGCTCTTCACATCTGTCTTTGGAGAAAGATGAAGCTTTGAAGACCTACAAGGAAGATGAAAGAGACTCTCTGGGAACCAGCCCTGGAACCCGCTTCTCCGCACGGGTCCGTAAACGTAAAACACAGGCTTCAGAAAATGTATGCTAAGACCTGAAAGTTCTGAAATCCAAGGAAGATCTTGAGATCACGGAGAGATAAGCAATTAGACTGAGAAAAACAGATAAGGCAAATAAGAGGCCAGACAAGAATGAATGTCGGGGGAGTGGTGAGCCTGGAGAAAGCAGGCCTGAGGGACAATTTGAGCAGCAGGCTAAAGCCAGAGAGGTGAGATCCAGGTAAGCAGCAGTAAAATCTTGAGCCGCAAAAGGGCGGCTCAGGACAGCGGAGAATTCAGGCAACACGCGACGCTGAGAACTGAGAGGGTCAGGAAGCCAGGTCTCTAGCAGGGATACGGGTGCGACTTCTTAGCGGAAGAATAAAAATCCAGGGGCCAGGGCGTAGAGCCCTGAGAATTAAGACAGCATGCAAACAATATTGAGACACTGGCAGGGCCTGAACGTCAAAAATGTTTTTCTCTCTCCAAGTCCCTCACCGAGGGGCCCCCCAGGTCAGGCCAGAGCGAACAAACTGCAGCCTTCGGGCGACATATAGTCCAGGGGGCACCGCCGAACCCCACAAAGCAGCCCGAGCCCAACACACTCTGGAGAGCGCCATCTTCACAGCGAGGGAGGGGCAGACAGGAGAAAGGCGTCTTCAGGTCAAAGTTCCCGTACGTTGCGTTCCTTCGACAACGCATGCGTCTTTCCTGAGAGCTCATTGGTAACCATAGACCGCTGGCCTCGTGCGCCCCCGCGGCGAGCCGTGGACGCGAAGGCTAAGAGCGGAAGGAGGTCTAGGATTGGATGCCACCAGCACTTCCTGGTTTAGAGACGCCGGAACCCGGCTATCCCAGAGGGAGCAAGGGAGTATCTGCCCTTGGTTGGGTTGTGGTTCTGCGAAGCTCGGTCTTTGAGGGTCTGGTGACCCCTGGAGAAGCTCTAGGGCCTCCAGGTTTCCTGGCACCACCGCCCTTGTTTTCTGTCCGTGTGGCGCCAGGCTTTAGGGCTTTGGCGCGGCAGGTGCCAGACGGCAGTTAGGCAGGGCCTCTGGCCACGGCTTCTCCTTGGTCCTGGGAGGACCCCCGGCGCCCTCTAGTGCCAGTCAAGGTCTGGCCGCGAAGGTTGGCGGTCTGGGAGCGGCCCCTGCGTGGACCACTTACGCCGTTCTCTTTTGTGGGCGTTTTTCAAAGTAGGTCTGTGGGAATAATGTCTTTCATTAAGTGCCTCCTGAAGACCAAGCTTGGGTCTCAACCTTAAAGTCACTTTTGTGGGAGGCTGTCTCTGACCAGAAGGACATGCATTTTCTGCCATTACCCTCCGTGTATTTTCTTTATAGCATTTAACCACAACGTTTATACGTTTGTTTCTTTTGACCAGGTGCCTGAACCAGCCTGAGGTCAAGCACCTTCTTGCCTTAGTTACTGTTGTACTGTTCCGCCACCGCTAGGTGTCATGCCTGTCGCCTGAAGTGAAGTCGCTCAGTCGTGTCCTACTCTTTGCGATCCCTTGGACTGTAGCCTACCAGTCTCCTCCATCCATGCGATTTTCCAGGCAAGAGTACTGGAGTGGGCTGCCGTTTCCTTCACCAGAGGATCTTCCTGACCCAAGGATGGAACCTGGGTCTCCCGCATTAGTCGTTGCCCAATAAACATGTTTGACTACATTCATTAATCCCTGAAACTGGGAGGGATTGCCAGAAGTGATGTTGCAGGAAGGGGGAACCCCAGCTAGGGCCAGAGAGTGGGTTTTTCATCTAATAATCGGAAATGAATTGTATGAGGAGATACATATGCTGACAAAGCAAGAGACTTCATTAGGTAGGGGCGTCTGGACAGAGAGCAGCAGGGTAAGGGAACCCAGAACTGCTCTGCCACTTGACTCAGCCTCAGGTTTTATGATGATGGAGTTAGTTTTCTGGTTGTCTCTGGCAAATTATTCTAAGGGTTCTTTCTGGTGGCACATGCATCACCCAGCCAAGATGGATTCCAGTGAGAAGGATTTGGGGAGGTTGGTAGGACATATGTGAGGCAGGAAATGGATGGGCTTCAGTCTAGACATTTATAATTGGGCTCCTGTTCACGCTTCCTGGGATGAGCGCCATTCATCACCAGCCGCCTATACATTTCCTGAAGCAAAAGACAAATGGGCTCTGCTGCTGCTGCTGCTAAGTCGCTTCAGTCGTGTCTGACTCTGTGCGACCCCATAGACGGCAGCCCACCAGGCTCCCCCGTCCCTGGGATTCTCCAGGCTACACTACATATTTATGACCGGACTCCTGTCTATATTTTGAAATCTCAGCAAAAGGAAGAGAGTAAATAACCAGACATTAGCCATTTTTATGGCAGGGACAGAGTGGGACTAAACCCTATTAAAAGACTATAAGAGGTAATCACACACCTCCCATTCTTGGGACAAAGGAGACATTTCACATGTGTAGAAACTCTCCTTGGGGGTCAAAAGGAGGCGGGAGCTCCACTCCATAATATGTGATGCTAATACGTGATCCCATAGGCTCCTAGACTGAAATCTATCTTGGAAAAAACCTGCGCACTCATAGTGGGAAGGGTCCTAAGGCAGGTCAGATGTGGAAAAAGAAACCAGATAATTGGCTAAAGATAGACAAAGACCTGGAAGAACTGACCTATATAAATGACTTAACCACCTCTTCACTACACTCCTTATTCAGGGAGACACCCCACACCTTTCTTTCCTGATACACATCTCTGCCTTGCTTCTATCTTAACAAACTATTTCTCTCTGTGTTCTCCCACTTTTGGTTGTGCTATATCTCTAAAAATAAACTTTGTACCTGCGTTTAGTTTTTGCCTCCTTGAGAAATAAATTTTTTCATTAGGGGCAAAGTTCCAGGGAAAAATAGCTCTACCTCTAGCCCTTGCTGGTTTGGTGGCTAGGATTCCAGATTTTCATCCAGGCTACTCAGGTTCAATTCCTGGGCAAGGAATCAAGATCTCATTTTACACCACCACCCACTGCTGCCTTGCCAAAATCATACATACTGGCATCTCCTCTCTTTCACCTTACCTGAATTCCTCTGGTTGGTAGTAGCTTGTAGTTCCACTTCCTTACCAGGACCTGCTGTTTTAAGATAACTCATGCAAGTGGTTACTATCTTGCCTGATCAGGTCAGTGGTTCCCCTAACAACCCCCTACTGAGACTTCATTCCCAAGATATTCTTTGGGAACTGGGGCACGGGATTCTCTGTTCTGTAACTACTTCCTGCTGAGAGTGGGCATAGCCCTGCCTAGTAGAAATCTCTTGCCACCTGATCTAAATCAAGGTATTCTGTGCCTCAAATTAGCATTCATCCTAATAGTAACAGTTGGACCTGACTGTTGGACCCTGTCAGAAATGAACCGTGTAAACAGTTGAAGCAGACAGTGGCTAAGCATGAGGTCTAACAGGATGGTCATCGCTGGGCCAAGCAAAGGAAGGCAAAATTTGGGGTGAGGGCTGTAGGTTGTGTGACTTTTCCTCTGATTATTGATGGCGCAGTTAACAAGGCAGTGCTTCAAGGAATCTTGTGCTCAGCTTGGCATTACTATCCTCTGCCTGGCTAGGGGCTCCAGTTCTGCAGAAGAACTCAGAGGTATTAGGCATATTCCTTGAGGAGGAACCAGGACCTTGCCCCAAGGCTGTACCACTATTCCACTATTCCTCCCTGGTTTTTACATTGCCTCTCTTCCCTGATTAGCAACTGTGTGAATTTGCCCTTTGAAGCTCAGGGAAGGTCCAGGAGACTGAAGGAAGTTTATATCCTACAAACAAGAAACAAGGGACACAGAAAGGATTTGTATTCTGGAGCCCCAGGGAGTCCTGCTGAGTTTTAATTTAGGAAACTGGGTGATGATGGCTCTGGCCATTTCCTGCTAAAATGAGGCATCAGTTCAGTTCAGTCTCAATGGTGTCCGACTGCAACTCCATGAATCGCACCACGCCAGGCCTCCCTGTCCATCACCAACTCTTGGAGTTCACTCAGACTCAGGTCCATTGAGTCGGTGATGCCATCCAGGCATCTCATCCTCTGTCGTCCCCTTCTCCTCCTGCACCCAATCCCTCCCAGCATCAGTCTTTTCCAGTGAGTCAACTCTTCGCATGAGGTGGCCAAAGTACTGGAGTTTCAGCTTTAGCATCATTCCTTCCAAAGAAACCCCAGGGCTGATCTCCTTCAGAATGGACTGGTTGGATCTCCTTGCAGATCAAGGGACTCTCAAGAGTCTTCTCCAACACCACAGTTCAAAAGCATCAATTCTTCGGCGCTTAGCTTTCTTCACAGTCCAACTCTCACATCCATACATGACCACTGGAAAAACCATAGCCTTGACTAGATGGACCTTTGTTGGCAAAGTAATGTCTCTGCTTTTCAATATGCTCTCTAGGTTGGTCATAACTTTCCTTCCAAGGAGTAAGCATCTTTTAATTTCATGGCTGCATAGTCCTACCTCAATTTGGAGAATAAACACTGAATTGGAAGTATTTCTGAGTTCTAAGTCCTGGATCTGAGTTTAGTATGATTAAGATCTCAATCGCTTGGGAATTTAGGAGAATAAGCCTGAAACTCAGTCTGGACTTGCACTTCAAGGGAGACTTGGAACGAGATAGCCAGTTGTTTATTTTTTAATTTTTATTTATTTATTTTTGGTTGCACTGGATGTTGTTGCTGCATGCGTACTCTCTCTAGTTGCTGCATGCGTACTCTCTCTAGTTGCTGCAAGCAGGGGCCACTCTTCTTTGTGGTTCATGGGCTTTACATTACAGTGGCCTCTCTTGTGGAGCGTGGGCTCTAGTTATGGCACACAGGCCCAGTAGCTCTGAGGCATGTGGAATCTTCCTGGACCAGGGATCAAACTCGTGTCCCCTGCATTGGCAGATGGACTCCTATCCACTATGCCACCAGGGAAGTCCTGCCAGTTGTCTAATTTTATCTAAGTTTTAACTCCTGATGTAGTATTAACATATATATAACAGAAGCTATTGGCCATTACTTATGTCTCCCCTTTTTGATTAATATCTGATCTAAAACAATTTTATTCTCTAAAATATTTAATAGTTACAAGAGGATACTGTTAGGTAGTTAGAATAGGAAACAGGAGTCCAAAATGGGGGTGGCTGAAAGATAAGGAAGGGAAAAGCTGGCAAAAACAGAACAAAGCAAGGTTAAAGGAAGGTCTGAGGACTGGAGTGAAGACCTCAGGTAGAACAAACAGCACTCCTGGCTAGCCCAATTTACACAGGGAAGGCCTGGGGGGAGGAAAAAAACATATAAAAAGAGTAGCCAAAGGGCTGGGGCTCTCTCTTCTCTTCGAGTCTTTGGGTCAGCATTCCCTCACGCCTCGAGGATGTATTTTCCTGATATTTTCTAAATAAAACTGAGCTGTAACACGGAGCTGTAACACTGACCATCTGTTCAAGAACCGAGAGCTATAACACAGTCTGTCCAAGAGCTGTGACGCACCGAGGGCTTAAATGTCCGTCGCTTCAAATTTTTGTTGAGACGAGACAGAACCGAAGAGATTACACTTGCCTGACAGATACCTTGAAACTGTAAGATTGCAGCTGCTAGTGGACACTGATTTGAGAATGGCTAATGCCATTCTAGGAAGAAGGCGATGGCACCCCACTCCAGTACTCTTGCCTGGAAAATGCCATGGGTGGAGGAGCCTGGTAGGCTGCAGTCCATGGGGTCGCTAGGAGTCGGACACGACTGAGCAACTTCACTTTCACTTTTCACTTTTATGCACTGGGGAAGGAAATGGCAACCCACTCCAGTGTTCTTTCCTGGAGAATCCCAGGGATGGGGGAGCCTGGTGGGCTGCCGTCTATGGGGTCGCACAGAGTTGGACACGACTGATGTGACTTAGCAGCAGCAGCAGCAGCAATGCCATTCTAAGCTAGTCTGACATAGCTGTTCTCAGCAATACAGGAACGTGTCTGAAATCCACAACGGTCACCTAATTTTACCTTGAATGAATCAGTTAGTCTGTTTTGACTTTTGAATGCATTAACATTTCCCTCCTCAATGGCCAAAGCAGATGTTACTGTTAACAGTCTCTGTGCCTTTCTAGATATAGAAGACGCAAGAACTTGGGCTCATAAAATGTTCTGAAAATGGTTATCTCTAGGTCTGTTCTGCCAGTTTTTCTCACAGCACAGAGTGCCTCATTCCTGGTCTCCACCCTGAACTCCTTTCAGGGGGTGTTGAAGGTCAGTGGCCACAGTGGCCATTGACTGAGCTGTTTTGGTCAGTGGTTCCCCTAACAGTGGCATTCAGTTGCTTCTAAGAGTTAATAATCCCCCTGAGTACATATGAATATTCACCTACCATGGGAGGGTTGGCAGTGTAGTAGAAAGTCCATCCCATTTGGCCAGGGGTCTAGGTTCAAATCTGAGCCCTGCCGTTCCCTTTAGTGAGTGCGTGACCTTGGACATGTCACTTTAGTTGTAAGTTTATTTCCTCTACAATGGTACCTATTTTTATAAGACTTCTTTGAAGACCCAAGAAGAAGACAGTTGTGAATGTTCCCACAGTGTGTATTGCTTTATGGGTCACAGAGGTTTATAGTTGCATAGGTTGTTTATGCTTGAACCACTCATGTAATCAGAGGAAAATTTCTATAAATGAGTGTATTTCTGTAAGATGGGGATGGGTGGGGCAGAAAGTTGACTAATGCATGATTTCCATCTTCAGACAATTCCTAAGTCCTCTCAACAGCCCTCAATGTTTTTCTCAAGAATGTTCAGCTCTAGCACTTCCCTGGTGGTCCAGTGGTTAAGACTCTGTACTTTCAATGCAGGGGGCATGTATTTGATCCCTGATCACAGAAGTTCTGCATTCCGTGTGTTGTGACCAAAAAAAAAAAAATTGTTAAGCTCTAAAATTCTAGAATATCCCAGAAAGAAGGGGCTAAGATCAATCAGAGACAGGTTTGTGGAGGAAATGGGAAAGAATTTTGCCTGGAAGGACGGACTAGAGAAAAGGTGTTTCATGTGGTAAAACAATATGACAGGCACACACAGGAATTCATTCATTCATTCCTCAATTATTTATTTACTATATACTGCCTCTTCCTCCATGCCCCCTCACCTTAATATGCACGCACTAAGTCTTGTCAGCTCTGTCTTCTCTTTCTTCAGTCGTCCAGCTTCCTTCTCTCTTCTGTGCCACTACCCTAGTCTAAGTGACAAGCCTCTAATCTAAATTGCCAGAGCAGCCTCCTTACTGGTTTCCCTTTCATCTATTTTGGCCTGCTTCCAATTAGTTCTCCATGCTGTAGCCAGAGAATGCTTTTGAAGTTGCAAATCTAAGATTGTCGCACCCTTTTGTAAAACCTTTCAAGTTTCCTATGACTCCAAGGATAAAGTTCAGACTCCTTAACCTGGCCTACAAGGTCTTGCATTACTGATCTCAGCCTACCTTCTCAGCCTCATCTCATATCGCATGGTATCTCTTTCCCCTTAGCTTTCTATGCCAAGAACCATTGACCTTTCAGTTCTAGAACAGGCCAGACAACTTTATGCCTCTGGGCTTTTACACATGTCAGTTCAGTCAGTTCAGTCTCTGAGTGGTATCCGACTCTTTGCAACCCCATGGACTGCAGCACATCAGGCTTCCCAGCCCATCACCAAATCCCGGCTTGCTCAAACTGTGTCCATCAAGTCGGTGATGCCATCCAATCATCTCATCCTCTGTCGTCCTCTTCTCCTCCTGCCACTTTCACTCTTTCCCAGCATCAGGGTCTTTCCCAATGAGTCAGTTCTTTGCATCAGGTGGCCAAAGTATTGGAACTTCAGCATCAGTCCTTCCATGAATATTCAGGACTGATTTCATTTAGGATTTGCAAATGTAGCTCTCTACTTAGCATTTCTTCCTTCCTTTTTCCTCTTGGCTTGTCTTTCAGGTTTCAGCTGAAATGGTAACAAAAGATAACATTTATTGGGTAGGTACTGTGTGTCATGTTGTTCTTAGTGTATAAACTCATTTAATCCTCACTATAACTTCAAAAGGTAGATACTATTGTTGTTGTTGTTAGTTGCTAAGTTGTGTCTGATTCTTTAATCACCCCATGAACTATGGCCCACCAGGATCTTCTGTCCATGGGATTTCACAGGCAAGGGTACTGAAGTGGGTTGCCGTTTCCTTCTCCAGGGGATCTTCCCAACCCAGGGATAGAATCTTTGTTTCCTGCATTGGCAGGCAGATTCTTTACCATTGAGCCACCAGGGAAGCCCCTTATAAATAAGGAAAGAGAGGTTAAATAACCTACTCAGTATTTGAGTTAAAATTTAAACCCAGACCAATTGGGCACATGAATTACTGCTGCACTGTACATAAGCAGCATGATTATAGGAGACTTTTAACCCCACAGACTTAGGTTCCCCAGTTATTCATCTTGTAGCTAACTAAACTTATCCTTCATAGTACTTAAATAATCATAATTAATTAGTGGTGGCATTATACACTTAATGATTCCTCCCTGTGAGATTCTAAATTCACTATATTTCCAGTTCCTAGCACAGTGCCTTACACACAAGCGGTGCTCATTAAATATTAAATGAATAGATACCTAACTAAAGAGCCTCTTGATGAAGGTGAAAGAGGAGAGTGAAAAAGCTGGCTTGAAACTCAGCATTCAAAAAACTAAGATCATGACACCTTGTCCCATCACTTCATGGCAAATAGATGAGGAAAAAGTGGAAACAGTGACAGATTTTATTTTCTTAGGATCCAAAATCACTGCAGTGACTGCAGCCATGAAATTAAAAGATGTTTGCTCCTTGGAAGAAAAGCTATGACAAACCTAGACAGCGTGTTCAAAAGCAGAGACAATACTTTGCAAACAAAGGGCCGTGTAGTCAAAGGTATGGTTTTTCCAATAGTCGTGTGGACGTGAGAGTTGGATCATAAAGAAGACTGAGCACTGAAGAACTGCTGCTTTTGAACTGTGATGTTGGAGGAGACTCTTGAGAGTCCCTTGGACAGCAAGGAGATCCAACCAGTCCATCCTAAAGGAAATCAATCCTAAATATTCATTGGAAGGACTGATGCTGAAGCTGAAACTCCAATACTTTGGCCACCAGATAGGAAGAGCTGACTCATTGAAAATGACCCCAATGCTGGGAAAGATTGAGGGCAAGAGGAGAAGGGGACAATAGAGGATGAGATGGCTGGATGACATGACTTTTTCAATGTACATGAGTTTGAGCAAACTCGGGGAGATAGTGAAGGATAGGAAAGCCTGGTGCACTGCAGCCAATGGGGTCGCAAAGAGTTGGACATGACTTAGCAACTGAACAAGTACCTGAATATAAGGTAATATTTTTCTTCTCAGATTAATTCCTCAGGGGGGCTTCCCTGGTCTTCCAATGGTTAAGAATCTGCCTTGCAAGGCAGGGGACACCGGTTCAGTTCCTGGTCTGGGCAGATCCCACATGCCACAGAGCAACTAAGCCCTTGCTGATCTTGCGCTCTAGTGCCCTTGAGCCACAGCTGCCGAAGCCTGCATGCCTAGAGACTGTGCTCCCGTGCTCTGCACCAAGAGAGTATTCCCCGCTTGCTGCAATTAGAGAA
This sequence comes from Bubalus kerabau, assembly GCF_029407905.1. Taxonomy (NCBI): domain Eukaryota; kingdom Metazoa; phylum Chordata; class Mammalia; order Artiodactyla; family Bovidae; genus Bubalus; species Bubalus kerabau. Next base: position 93,789,307 of record NC_073624.1, on the reverse strand, counting down.
AGCATGCAAGAAGCAGCAAAGACCCAGCTCAGTTCAATTGCTCAGTCCTGTCCAACTCTGCGACCCCATGGACTGCAGCACACCAGGCCTCCCTGTCCATCACCAACCTCGGAGTTTGCTCAAATTCATGTCCATCAAGTTGAAGATGCCATTCAACCATCTCATTTTCTGTCATCCCCTTCTCCTCCTGCCTTCAATCTTTCCCAGCATCAGGGTCTTTTCCAATGAGTCAGCTCTTCCCATCAGATAGAAAAAGTTTTGGAGCTTCAGCATCAGTCCTTCCAATGAATATTCAGGACTGACTTCCTTTAGGATGGACTGGTTGGATCTCCTTGCAGTCCAAGGCACTCTCAAGGGTCTTCTCCAACACTGCAGTTCGAAAGCATCAATTCCTTGGAGCTTTCTTTATAGTCCAACTCGCACATCCACACATGACTACTGGAAAAACCATAGCTTTGACTAGATGGACCTTTGTCAGCAAAGTAATTTCTCTGCTTTTTAATATGCTCTCTAGCTTGGTCATAACTTTTTTCCCAAGGAGCAAGTGTCTTTTAATTTCATATCTACAGTCACCATCTGCAGTGATTTTGGAGCACAATAAAATAAAATCTGTCACTGTTTCCATTGTTTCTCCATCTATTTTCCATGGAGTGATGGGACTGGATGCCATGATCTTCGTTTTTTGAACGTTGAGTTTTAAGCCAGCTTTTTCACTCTCATCTTTTACTTTCATCGAGCGACTCTTCAGTTCCCTTCACTTTCTGCCATAAGGGTGGTATCATCTACATATCTGAGGTTATTGATATTTCTCCCATCAATCTTGATTCCAGCTTATGCTTCACCCAGCTTGGCATTTCACATGATGTACTCTGCATAAAAGTTAAATAAGCATGGTGACAATATACAGTCTTGACAAACTCCTTTCCTAAATTGGAACCAGTCTATTGTTCAATGTCCACAGACCCAGCGTAGTAAAAAATGTAAACAAATAAATAATTTAAAATATAATAATTCCTCTGAAAGGAAGTTTCCTTATATTTCTTGTTCTTACAAAGTGTCCTATTGTAGGTTCATAATGTCATATATATATATATATATAATATTTTGTTTTGAATCAAAATATTGCTTGGGAGGATGCAACCTGATACAACCTCAGTCAGTGCTAGTTCTGCAAGGTTATAGAGGTCATTGGATGGAATCACTTAAAAATACAGGAGTGGGAGTTCCTTGGTGGTCCAGTGGTTAGGACTTGGCACTTTCACTGCTGTGGCCTAGGTTCAGTCCCTAATCAGGGAACTAAGATTCCTGCAAGCTGCAAGTGGGGCAGTGTCACAAAAAAAAAAAAAAAAAAAAGCCAAAAAATTTAACACAGATTTAATGAATTATCCTGGGGTTAGGACCTCACAGTTTTAAGTTTTAGATGTTGTTGCTAACAAGTCTTTGAAAGCAACAGAAAGAAATAAAAAGCAACAGGACTTCCCTTGTGGTCCAGTGGTTGAGAATCCACCTGGCAATGTAGAGTACATGCATTCAAGCCCAGGTCCGGGAAGATTCCACATGCCATGGGGAACTTAAGCCCTCAAGCCTACAAACTGCAACTACTGAGTCCACGCGAGCTAGAGCCCTTGCTCTGCCATACGAGAAGCCGCTTCAGTGAGAAGCCCGTGTACTGTAACTAGACAGCAGCCCCCACTCACCACAACTAGAGAAAACTCGTGCAAAGCAGCAAAGACCCAGCCAAAAAAAAATAAGTAAAATTTTTCTAAGAAAGCTCAGGATTAGTAGAGATGATTGACATTCAAAAATAATTATGTTCTCATGTAATAGACGTTGTAACAGAGAAACGTCAAGGTACAATGAAAGTTAAAGGAAGGAGTAGTAAATTGCTAAATTCTGGTGGTGACAAGGTCATCCATGAAGACTGTCTTTTTTGGGGAACAGGAGAAGCTCATTCCCAGTGGTTGATGAAGGGAAGGAGAGAAAAGAAGGGCATCTACTAAATTTTATATGTTTATATGTATTCATGGGACTTCCCTCGTGGCTCAGTTGGTAAAGAATTTGCCTGCCAAGCAGGAGACCCAGGTTCAATCCCTGGGTTAGGAAGATCCCCTGGAGAAGGAAATGGCAACCCATTCCAGCATTCCTGCCTGGGAAATCCCATGGACAGATGATCCTGGCAGGATACAGTCCATGGAGTTGCAAGAATCAGACATGACTTAGTAACTAAACCACCACCATATATATTTACAGAATAGTTTTGAAAACTATATATAGTGAATACCATTAGCCTCTGACCCACCCCTTTCATTCTAGCTGTTAATCTCCATGTCCCAAAATGCTTAACTCCTGTTGCACAAAGATATCCAATACAGTACCCAACTCAGACTTTCCTGCACTGGGGACTGGGGGCAGAGGGGACTCTGAGAGTATCCAGGAGAGGCCTGGGAAGGTGTGTGGTGTGGTCTGACATCAACAGCCAAAGATACGTCTTGTCCTCTGGTCTCACCATGAAGAGAGTAAGATTTGAACTACATAGTGGAGGATAAATTGGAGATTGACTGGCAGACAATGGAGGAAGGACTTTTTGAGAAGAGGGAATAGATTACATGAAGATCAAAGGCTGAAGCTTCAGGGAAAGAAAAATCTCTTTTGCTAGTGTTACAGCAAAACGAGTGAGTGAGTGGCCTCACTCAGAAATGAATGAGTGGCCTTTGTCACCAAATACCTGTTGTGGCAGTCCAAACTCAGGTTGGAAAAGAATTTCCAGACACAGAGTATTGCAGAAAGGACTGAGTTTATTAAGAACAAAGAGCAGAGATAATGTGGGTGCTGCAAGCACTGCAGGCCGACATCTGACAGGCCAGGAAGAGCCGATGGCATGCTATTAGAACAGTGGATCAGCTCAAGGGAGAGCTGACCCAGAGGAGAACAGAGTTCATTTCTGGGAGATACTGTTAGAACAGCAAGCCAGCTCAAGGGAGAGCCGATGCTTTTTGTGGGTTAGTAGCCAATTTTTATAGTTTCAAGACAGAGAAAATTCCTGCTGGAAGCGTGGCGTTAGGTGATTGGTTAGGGTGCTATACGGTGAGTACAGGGGTGGGTATTTTTGCCTCATTTAAGACCAGGAAGCTGACCTGTAAAAAGCAAGGGGGCTTTTGGCAATGGTTACAATGGGGCTCAGTCAGTTCCAGGGACCTTAGTAGTGGGCTTTGCTTCTGTGCCCTTGCTGTGACTCTGGTATGGGACTCCATAATACCAGCCCAAGAGGCCTGCAAGAGTTAAGCAATCTTGGTTATTTTTGAGCTATTACTACTAACAAACACTTGTAGCTGGACTTGTCCTTCAAAAAGCTAAACAAAGCTAATTGCTGTCTTGACTACATATGAGTTGTACTCTGCACCTGGCTTTCTTCTCTCCCCTAGACTCTCTTGTAGCACTCTACATTTCAAAAAAGATTATGAGCTGGTAGCTTTAGTGACACCAGACCCCAGCTGCTGAGTTGCCGGATGCCAGCTGTGGCCATTTTGAAACTTTGCCAAAAAAAATAAAAAAGAAGCAAGACCTTCAGGAGGATAAAAAACCTCTCCCTATTACCAAGAGAAGGGGGCACCGTCTCCAAACTCCAAACTCTGTCTCTGTATTTCTATTCGGCATCAGTGGACAGGGAGACAATATTTTGGCAACACTAGTACAGATAATAGACACAGTGATTTGCCGCCTCTAGATACTAGTTTATTGAGTTTGACAGGCTGATTTCAGACAGATTATTCTTCTTCAGGCACTGGAAAAAAGAATCGCAGGATGAAAGAATTTTAATAACCAGTGGTTAATGCAACTTTATGATACTCAAAGCAAGATTAAAAACTTCATAATTCCATTTATTTTTTCTTACGTATTAAAAATTTTTCAAGGGAAAGAACAAAGAATATTATAATATTCATCAATATATCCACCACCCAAAATGAATAAATGGTATCATATCTATTTTTTTCTTCCAAGTCCTACTTCTTTTCCTTCCTTTAGGTATCCCTTTTATATCGGTCTACTTCTAATGCTTAAAAAAAAATACATGTACTATATACTACTTGTGGTGTGTGTGTATGTATATATACATATATACTTCTGGATATATACTATATAGTATTTTTAAATGTTTGTAAAATTCATATAATTCGTTTAGTGTGACATTTTTGTTTTGTTTCCCTCAGTTCTGTTTTCAAAATTCATCCACATAGACCAAGTTCATTAATTGTAGCTGCTGTGTGGTGTTCCATCACATGAATACACTCCAATTTGTTTATTTGCTACCGATAGACATGTACTTCATTTTCAATGTTTCATTATTACAAACTCTACATTACATGGAACAGGCTTTAACATGTCTTCTTGTTTTTATTAATGAGAGTTTCTCTTAAACAATGTTTTCAGAATGTTTTTCTATGTAACTAACTCATAGTGACAAACATCTTTATATCAAGACCCTGCTCATGTATGAAATAAATGTTTAATAAGATGATACCTACTTTTGCCACATGCACTCTATTTTCTGTTCTGTTCCTTTTTTGTAAAATGCTGAATGTATCCAATAAATTTATTCATGACCTACTAATGGATTGAAAAATACTGCTGTAAGGCAGCAGATTTTCTGGTTCCAAAGATATGTGCATTTTCAACTTCAGTAAATATGTATTGTCAAGTTGCTCTCCAAAGTGATTGTGTCTGTTTTACAGGATATGAGACTCCTAGTTTCTTCACATCATCGCCAACACTTAAAATGGTCAGACTTTTAGGTTATTGTGAATCCAATAGATGTGAAATGAATCTCATTGTTGATTTTGCATTTTCCCGATTACTAGAGAGGTAGAGTAAGTTTTTCTATATATTATTGGTTATTTGGAATTCTTCTGGAAATTATTCATGCCTTTGTCCATTTTTCTATTGGGTTGTTTATCATCTTTATTATTGTTGTTGTTGCTGGTTTGTAGGAATCCTGTACATATATCCGTCTTTTTCAAATATATTTGTATGTTGCAGATAACTTCTCCCCATTCCCTGTCATTTATATTTTAACCTTAAGATGTATTTTATGTAGGAGGTTTTAAATTTATTATAATAAGTTTTATCAAAATTGCCCATTTTTTATAATTTGATATAAGAAATTAGATCATGAGTATATTCTTTTTTTTTAAGATAATTTTGAAGGTTCTGTTTTACAACTTTAGGTCTTTCACTCACCTAGAGTTTATTTAGCCTGTGCTTTTTCTGTCTTCTGAAACTTTTAGTGCTCACCATTTGATTCTTCACCACATTTCTCTCTAGTGTGAAGTCTCTGACACTCTAGCCAGCTTACCTCCTCCCTCTGAGTCTTTCTCTTAGAAACGACAGAATGGGAACATAAGTGAGGATCCAGGTTTAGAAAACTAGCTCTTTGAAAGCCTGTAAAGAAGAAGTGGCAAAGCTGAGGTAAAAGGAGACATCAAGAGGCATCCTTGCAAAAGATGATAGACTGACTTACGCTGGGTGGCCCCTTCTTCATCCTTCACACCAGGACTAGGAACCCAAGATTCCTGCAAGAAGAATTATGCTTGTGGGGAGAAAGAAGTGTTTCAGAGGACAGGCCCTGAAAGAAATGATGTGTAGACTTGAGACAGGATCCTATGTCCTATGACTTTTTAAAAAGACTTTTTGTTTTGTATTGGGATATAGCCAATTAAGGCTTTCCATGTGGCTCAGCTGGTAAAGAATCTGCCTGCAATGCGGGAGACCTGAGTTCTCTCTCTGGTTTGGGGAGATCCCCTGGAGAAGGGAAAGGCTACCTACTCCAGTATTCTGGCCTGGAGAATTCATAGACTGTATAGTCCATGGGGTCACAGAGTCAGACAGGATTGAGCGACTTTCACATAGCCGATTAACAGTGTTGTGATAGTTTTAGGTGAACAACAAAGGGACTCAGCTATACATACACACAAATATATATCTCCATTCTCCTCCAGTTATGTCCTAAAGCCCTTCTACATCTACTTTCTTATTTTATCTCTCTCCCCTACCTTCAAACCCTGTGAGATTTTTTTTGTCTTAGACTAGAAGACTGTGAAAGTGAAGCATATAGAGTCACATAGAAGTTTTTGGTGAAGTTAAGGAAGAGCCAGGTCTCCTATCATCAAACTAGAAGGTTTCAGGCAAGCCCAGCTTGAAACCAAGGTGTGAGAGAAGACTTGTAAGAGAGGAGCCGTATCCCAAAATTACAAGAAGTAACCTTTGATTTCTAGTGTAATCTCGGCAGTCAAAATCATCAAAAAGCCTTTATTGGAGCCTCCTTGCAATGAGCAATTAAGGTAGACACTGAAATAAATTTAGAACGTATTGCTCACGAACACAGTCTAAGAATTCACACTCTATGAAAATTAATATAAGCAGATAAGCAAAGGACATATCTATATGACAATAAAGAAGATGTGGACCAATGGACAGTAAAGTATTAACATCAAACATGTCAGAAGTCACTGCAATTCAAGGAAAAGAGCCTTTCTGGGAGAAGAGCAGAGCCTGGTAGGTGATGAGGGTTCAAGTTCAGGGAAACTATTACCGAACAATTAGGGAGGGCAGGTCTCTTGCCTTCTGACTTCTTCCACTCCCTTCTACCCATCACACACATGCCCCACCCCAAACTTTTCCTCTTCTAGGCAACATAACCCTTGCCAAGGCTCAAGATCAGAGGAAGTTTTACTTTGTGTTAGTCTTTGATTCTGAATTAGGGACCTTTACCCAGCATCAGTGGGAACCACCCTCAGGAGCCACTTTGTGCTCCCTGGCACGTCCACAGCAATTAGGGCAAAAGGACAGAGGTAAGGACTCCTGGAGGGAAGGTCTCCCCACCCTGCTTTGGCAGGGTCACCTGGGATCTCTACCATCGGCCTTGATACTCACTGTGGCACATGGCTCATTACTCCACCTGCCCCATTCACTGAGCTTCTCCTGCCTTTGGTTTCTGTGGGAAAATGGAAGCCCTTGTTCCAAGGTATTCTCAGGGCAGGCACCTCTGCACATTCAGCGAGATTCGTCGGTGTCTCACATAGCTGAATGAATATTAGAAAGACTCCAAGGATTTCGCAGTTTAATATCACTCTCAGAATATCACTGTCAAATGTTCTAATGTAGGAAAATAAAGGACTAATATGTTCACATATACATGCAAATATATATGTTACTAACTGTACAGGCATTGCTCAGGCGGAAGTCATTGGCTCTGTCTCAGGGTCTTCACACGCTCTTTTCCCTCTTCCTGGAAGTTCTCCTCCAGATAGTTATTCCTGTGACTTGCTCTCTCACTTCAGTCAGGTTTATCCTTCAAAGTGAGGTCTTCCCTAACCAGTCCCTCTAAAATAGTCCTTATCTCCCACCTCTGGCTCTTACTGCTTCTTACTGTGCTCTTTAAATTTATTTCTGAAATAGAATTTATCATTGCCTGACATATACTTACTGACTTATTATCTTTACCCATGTCCCAGAATGTAAGTTCCCCAAGAGCAGGAATTTTGTATGTCTTTTTTGTTTGTTTAAAGATTTTTTTTTCTAATGTGGACCATTTTTAAAGTCTTTATTGAACTTGTTACAGTACGGCTTCTATTTCTGTTGTTGTTCAGTCACTAAGTCCTGTCCAACTCTTTGCGAGCCTTCTAGCACACCAGGCTCCTCTGTCCTCCAGTATCTCCCAGAGTTTGCTCAAATTCATGTCCGGTGATGCTATCTAACCATTTCATCCTCTGCTGCCCTCTTTTCCTTCTGCTTCTGTTTTATGTTTTTTTTTTTTTTTTTTTTTTTTGGCCATACGGTGTGTGGGATCTTAGCTCCCCGACCAGGGATTGAACCCACACAGCCTGCATTGGAAGACGAAGTCCTAACCACTGAACCACCAGGAAAGTCCCGTATGTCTTAACTGCTGCTATTTTCCAGTGTGCAGAACAGTATCTGGCACAGAGTAGATCCTCAGTGCTGTATTATATGAATGAAATGAAATGGAACAAATATGTGTTTGTGTGTCCTTATTCTAATGTTGTTTGGTGACATTAAACAGAAGAGACTGATATGTCTTTCTAAACTAATCCTATTCAGCTTTGGAAACTCGGTCATTCTGAACCGCTGACCCTACCTCTTGAGAAGACTCCTCCCCAACCTCTTTTTAGTACAGGTGACTCACCCTCTAACTCCAAGGGTCAGCTTATATCTTAGGTACCCCTGACCACTATTTTTGGTTTAAGATATGGCTCATAACCCAAGATAGGTGTCAGACAGAGCCCTCCCTGAGATTTTTGTTGGAACGATAAGGGAAAAGATATCTATCTGCTAGTGGTGAGGATTCCATCAGCCCAGAGCAGATGGTGCTTCCACCATGCAGGCAGAACCTGTCTGAGAATAAACCATGCTGGGACTGAAGTAGAGCCCAGAGTGAGAGGGAGTTAGTAAAAAGAGACTAGTGGATGGTGGCTTGGTTGATATTATCTGAGTCCCCAGGTGAAGCCCTGTCCAAATTCACTGTACCATTGGGTTATGTGTGTGATTTATGTCTCTTTGAGCATGGTTTGAATTGGGTTTCTATCATGAATAAGCAGAGACCAAAACAAGGGAATTTGCTGGTGGTGCAGTGGTTAGGACTTGGTGCTGTCACTACTGGGGCCTGGGTGCAATCCTTGGTCGGGACACTAAGATTTCTGCAAAACTCAAGGTGCAGCCAAAAAAAAAAATCTAATGCCCATTTAGCTGTATAATTTATATTACATCAATTTTCATTTGTTTACTAAATGGCACATGCAGATTTTTACCTAAAACTTTTGAACATTTCTATAGCTTACAAAATAATCTTGTATATATGACCACTTAATTTTAGCACAAGTATGTGAGGTTGGGTATAGATGATTCTTTTGGTTGGCTAGACTGAAGATCAGAGAAATCAAGCAATTTACCCAATAACAAACAGCTAATAAATGTCAGAGCAAGAACTCTAAGTAGGTCTTTGGCTCTATTCTATGGCTTCTCAACTACTTAAGTAACTGTAGACTTTCTTTCCGAATTTCTTTTGTTTCTCTATTTTTAAAAATTAAAAAAAAAATTTTTTGTTTTAACCACGTTGCGTGGCTTGTGAGATCTTAGCTTCCCAACCAAGGATTGAACCCACACCTTTGGCAGTGAAAGCACAAAGTCCTAACCACTGGACCACCAGGGAACATCCCCCACTCCCCCCTGCCTTTTTTTTTTTTTGTCTCTCTTAATAGAAGAGAAGCTGTCTTAGAGATAGGACCTTGCTCTTCACCTTGAGTCTTTTAATCCCTAGGTCAGCTCCCTGGAATAAGTGGGGCTCAGAGTGGAGGGTTCACTCTCTCTGAATGCAAGGGTAGAGTTTGCTAGGTCTAAGGAGTTTGTAATCGGCTGCTGAAATAATGCATATGGATCACGGTGGTGGTTTTCCATTTTTTTTGACTGCCACAGTAAGAAAAATATTTTACATCAACCCAGTATACACACACATATTATTAAAATAAAGTTTCACAAAATAATACCTACTTTAGTGCTTGTGACATTCTCTGATATCTCCTATTCCATTTTTTTTTACAAATTCTAATTGTGACACACTAAATTGATTTCATAATCAAATAATGTATTGAGACTGAGCTTGAAAAGCATTGTTATAGGTTGCATATGTGTAAAGTCAAATCCAAGCTAAAGTTCACATCCCATGAGAGTCAGGAAAGGGTTTAAAAGGTGGGTGGCATTTGAGTTATATCTTGAAAAATGGACAAGATTTCAGTACTAGAAGCGCAGATGGAAGTAACAATAGGAGTCAAGGTGCAGGGTTAGGCAGGCTCAGGGTGTGTTTGGGATGGAGAGAATATGATATTCAGCTGGAATGAAAGGTTTGCACAGTGGAGAGGTGAAAGATGGGGTGGAAAGAAGGCTGGAACCATGGCATGGGAAACCTTGAATGTCAGATGAAAAATCTATTCTTTATTTAAATTTGATAATGTGGGCAAAACATCTTCCACAAGGCACTCAGTCAATCGTGCTCCCTTCCGCTTTCTTCTCCTTTACTCTGTAGGCAGTAGGGAGCCTTTGGTAGTTTCTAAGGGGGGAAGAGAAATGATCAGATTGACCAGGAGGATATGAGGTTATTGAGGTCAGAGCAGTGGAGGCCTAAGCAGGAAGGTGACAGTGGAAATAGAAAGACAGGAACACCTGACTTGGGCAGATAGGCTATAGTCATGAGCATCGTGTGATGAGAGAGATGATGAGGAATCAAGAGAGCTTTTCATTGCCAAAATTCCAGAAGCTGCAAATACAGGGAAATTGTTGGAACAAGATGATGTGAGGAGAGAGGAGGATAGCTTGGGATGCAGCAACGTTGACTTTCCAGCTGGATGTCCAGGGAAAGAGACAGAGGTGGCTGTAGCTTGGGGGAGGAGGCTACAGAGACTAACCCTCAGGAGTCATCCTCAGGAAGGTGAAATGCTTCTGGGGCTTTGAAGCAATGCTGCCAGCCTTGGAGTCTTCCCTAAGGCAGTGAGAGTGCCCAGGACAAAGTTCTGGCCCTGACAGAGGATTCTAGATAAAGAAATAGCCAAAGCAACTCCATGGGCTAATGCTACGGGAAAGGGAAGAATACAGTTTAGGGTGACATAGAAAACACACTCACTCAGAGACTGGAATTACAGAGGGCATTCTGGAGGAAGGAACATCTATTTATTTATTTGGCTGTGCCAAGTCTTATTGCAGCATGTGGGATCTTTAGCTGTGGCATGTGGAAACTAGTTCCCTGACCAGAGATGGAACTTGGATTCCCTGCTTTGGGAGCATAGAGGCCCAGCCACTGGACCACCAAGGAAATCCCTGCTAGAGGAAGGAATATCTAAAGTGAGACATCAGCAACTTCCCTAGTGGTACAGTGAATAATACTCCACTTGCCAATGCAGGGGACACAGGTTCGAGCACTGGTCCAGGAAGATTCTACAGGCTGCTGAGCAACTAAGCCCATGCAGCACAACTTCTGAGACCGAGCTCAGAAGAGTCGCAACTACTGAGCCCATGTGACGCAACTACTGAAGACTGTAGGCCCAGAGTCTGTGCTCCGAACAGGAGAAGCTACCACAATGAGAAACCCATGCACTGCAACGAAGAGTAGCCTCTGCTCAATGCAGCTAGAGAAAGCCCATGCACAGTAATGAAGACCCATGCAAACAAACACACAAAAAGAGTAAATGGGCCTTCCTGGTGGCTCAGTGGTAAAGAATCTGCCTGCCAATGCAGGAGGCATGGGTTTGATCCCTGGTCCGGGAAGATCCCACACGCCACGAAGCAACTAAGGCCATGTATCACAACTGTTGAGCACTGGAACCCAGGAACTGCAAACCCTAGAGGCTGTGCTCTGCAACAAGAGAAGCCAGAGCAAGGAGAAGCCTGTGCACCGCAGCTGGAAGGTAGCCTCCACTCTCCACAACCAGAGAAAGGGCTGTGCAGCAACGAAGACCCAGCACAGCTAAAAATAAATCAAATAGAAAAATAAGAATATTTTTTAAAAAAGTGAAGTGAGACATGAATGGTGAGTAGGAGTTAGAGGATGGGCAGAGCCAGAATGCTGTAGCATAGGCACAATAAGTGAAAAGACAGGGAGGTAAAAGAGAGCGTCGGTGCATTTGGGGAGCAAAAAATGTAGGGAATATCCTTGTGAGGCTGGTATCATACTCAGTTCAGACAAAGAAATGAAACAAAGTTTTAATAATTTACCCACGATTTCTCAGTTGGCTTGACCTGGTATCCAGGTCTATTTTACCCTTAAGAGGCTGTTCTTACTCTCACTGTCCCACGAGTGTCTCTAATGCTGAGGGGGTCCCCAGTATTATTACACTGAAAGTCCAGACAGATTGCTTGGAATTAGAAGAGGACGAAAGGAGTGAACCTAAGGAGTGCCTACATGTAAGAAGTAGGAGGAAGAAAAGTCCCAGTGAAGGTAGGCGAGAGAGACAATTCAAACAGAACAACTCAAACAGTACAGTGTGATGGAAGCCAAAGACAGAGTTGTAAGAGGAATGGTATCACATTTCAAATATGGAGAGAGTTGTAGAGTTAGTGGTTTCTGACCCTACTTGGCAATGATCCCATTTAGCTAATAAGAACGTAATTTCTAGGGGAGAATTACAAAAGGATGGAAAAAAAAATGAGTGTTAAGGAAGTAGAGGAGTGCAAACCACTTTTGCAGATATGTTAATTTCTGGATACAGGAAGTCCTAAGAAGCACAGCCAAGCTTTTCACAGTGGCAGTATTGTAACCAATGAGGTTTATCCGAGGCACGATTATCACTAATTGAAGAAAATAAATAAATAAAAAGAAGGGAAGCCAACTTCGAGTTAGAGGCAGTCTGTTATTAGGAAGTGATCTTGGGATAGACACTAAGGGAAGGGAAGGAAGCAGTCTGCAGAGGAGAAGTTGAGCTGTAATGTAGGATAAAGGCTGAGCAGATCATCAGAGCTGTCCCTGGTTGGGGTGAGAGGGGTGAATCTTCACCTTCCCACATAGATCAGTCATTTGATGTGGACTGCCTGAGAAAGGGGTAAGACGTGACTCTCGAGGCCAGTAGCATTCTCATTCCAAACAGAAGTGTTAAGTCCTTCATTCTCAAAGGGAATACTTCCTGTGCATTCCAGTGTCATCAGAAGGAGAAATATTTTTAAGATAAAGACTTCATTTTATCTCTCTTCCCAGGTGGCTCAGTGGTAAAGAATCTGCCAGCCAATGCAGGAGACAAGGGTTCGATCCCTGGGTTGGGAAGATCCCCTGGAGGAGGAAATGGCAACCCACTCTAGTATTCTTGCTTGGAAAATCCCATGCGCAGAGGGACCTGGCAGGCTACAGTCTACAGGATCTCAAAGAGTTGGACATGATTTAAGAATTGAGCACACACAAAAAAACTCCATTTTGGAAATAGATACATAAATATAAACAGATATTTTTATTATAAATAAATATAAACAATGAAGATGAATCATTATGCTATAAACAGATATAGTATAATGATACATCTTCATTGCTGGACAGTCATAACATATTAAAACAATGGGATGATACATTTATGGAATACCTGCTATATATCTGGCCTTTGTTAGCACCAGGTGTACAAGATAAAATAATTGCCCCTATTGAGAAGCTTACATTTTAGTGGGAGAAGAAAGCACAAAAACATTAATCCATAGGAGCTGTGCTTACCTTATTTGTACTGTATCTGTACCACCCATATTCTGCCTGATATATAATCAATTTTCAATAAATGTATTCAGAATGAGTTAGTGCTAGAGTAGAGTAAGAAGTGTTTGGGTAGCAGACAGAATATAGGGCTAATGCTGCCTGGAAGAGGGCATCAGGGAATGCTTCAACAGAGGGGGATATCTTAATGGTTAATGGTAATGGGCTTCCCAGGTGGCACTAGTGGTAAAGAACCCGCCTACCAATGCGGGAGGCAGAAGAGACGTCAGTTCCATCCCTGGATTAGGAAGATCCCCTGGAAGAGAGCATGACAATCCATTCCAGTATTCTTGCCTGGAAAATCCCATGGACAGAGGAGACTGGCAAGCTACACTCTATAGGGTCACAAAGAGTTGGACACGACTGAAGCGACCTAACACATACACAATAATAGTGACAATAAAAAAACAACAGCAATAATGAGTTTTCCAGGTAAGGAGGGTATATGACTATTAACGTAACTGACGCCATCATGCCCAAGATGGCATCAGTTCCTTTTGTCTTTCACTGACTCGACCCAGGACTATACTGTGCTGAGAATCACTTCTCTGTTGTCAGGTGCTTTGTAGTTAATAGGTACTGTTTAATAATCATTTAGGATCAGGTGGCACCTACGCTCTGTTGATTCTCAAACAATGCAGCCTTTGCTGAGGTATTCCCATGAGACTAGTTACCCATTCATACATCTTGCCTTGGGAATGCAGGTCCTGTTTTGAGCACCTACCCCCATACTCTAGTTTAACAGTAAGATTGTCCCAATGGACATTGTGGTGTGGAATGTAGTTTTAAAGCCTTCTGGATATTGTTTACCTAATTCCACCCTGTGAGTAAGTTACCATATAATAAACGGAAACATGATTACATGGAACTGCCTGTCTTGCTTTCCTGTCTCAAGATGCCATCTCAGTTTGATGGGTGCTTTTTGTTCCCTCTGTCCTCCAACGAAAAGGGAGTTGTGGGAGGACTTAGGAGGGGGCTTCCTGGGTGGCTCAATGGTAAAGAACCTGCCTGTCAACGCAGGAGACACAGGAGATGCGGTTTCCATCCCTGGGTTGGAAAGACCCCCTGGAAGAGGAAATGGCAACCCACTCCAGTATTCTTGCCTGGAAAATTCCATGGACAGAAAAGCTTGGCAGGCTATAGTCCATAGCATCCCAAACAGTCGGACACAACTAAGTGACTGAGCAAATATGCACGGGAGGAGTTACTATCAGGCAGTTAGTTGTTCAGGGACTACAAAAGTATGAAAAAGAATAGTGGGAGAGTGGGTGGGAGGTGAGCATGGAAGGAAAAAAGTCTCCTATTCAAATAAAAAGCACACATGATACAGATACAGATTAACATCTACACAGCAATCAGTTGGCTATTGTGGTAATGTGAAATGTTCAGTGAATTTACATAAGCTTGAGATTTGAATGGAAGGAAATTGTTTTAGGTGTATAAGATGGAGGTATGATGGCACGGTAGTTCGGATGCTGGCTCTTGGATCTAACAAATTTTTATTCAAAGCCTGGCTCTACCACTAACTTGCTGTTAAAGTTAAATTGAGTGAGTTACAGTCACTCAGTTGTGTCCGACTCTTTGCAACCCCATGGACTGTATGTAGCCTGCCACACTCCTCTATCCATGGAATTCTCCAGGCAAGAATACTGGAGTAGGTTGCCATTTCCTTCTCCAGGGAATTTTCCTGACACCCAGGGATTGAAGATGGGTCTCCTATATTGCGGGCAGATTCTTTACCATCTGAGCCACTAGGGAAGCCTATAGAAGAGACATTTCTAAGTATAAAGACAGGTTAACTTAAAAAGTATCAGCAAATACATGCTTGACTTTATCTTATAATCTATAGACAATACATTAGAATATGTAGTGAATTCACACACCTTTTCCAAAGGAATACTGGAGACAGAAGTAGCAATAAAGTTATAAATGACAATCAGCAATGAGATGAAATAATTTAGATGAAGCTTATCTCTCTTGAAGAGATGGGGACTGGCAAGTACTCAGGAAGGAAATATAATGTACTTTTAATTTTGTATGAAAAATAATGTTCAGTTCCATGTTGCTGAACATAGTTCTGTTTTTGCCAAATAAATCCTCTACTTCAAATTACTATCCAAATCCTTTATTAAAACTCTGCTTCTGGCGTTTGTTTTGGAATGTGTTACTTCTTTTTTTTTTTAGATTTTTAAGACTAATTTATTAATCTTCATAATTATAATATATGACACAACTAAAGACATATTAATAAATTATAACTTTCAGGGAAGCAATTTGGAAAATTGAGGTAGTAAGACATAAAACAGAACAGACTTCTTTCTTATCTTAATTATCCATACTTTGCATTCCAGTGTGTAGTATTAGTGCCTCACACTCTATTTTGTGTTAACCCAAATATTTGTACAAATGGGTCATTAAAAACAAAAGGTCCCAACAGAAGTTAAATTCACAGTGAGCTTTTCTGAGTCTCAAAGGAAAAGCACCTCTACAACAGTCAGTTTTTCCTGTTGACTTACTAGTGACCAAATTTATAAAAGCTGCTGCTGCTGCTGCTAAGTCACTTCAGTCGTGTCTGACTCTGTGCGACCCCATAGATGGCAGCCCACTAGGCTCCGCTGTCCCTGGGATTCTCCAGGCAAGAACACTGGTGTGGGTTGCCATTTCCTTCTCCAATGCATGAAAGTGAAAAGTGAGTGAAAGTGAAGTTGCTCAGTCGTGTCTGACTCTAGCGACCCCATGGACTGCAGCCTACCAGGCTCCTCCGTCCATGGGGATTTTCCAGGCAAGAGTACTGGAGTGGGGTGCCATTGCCTTCTCTGGGAATGTGTTACTTCTATTGCCACCTCCTGATTGCTGAATTAACTTGAATTAGTTAACCTCCTTAACTAACAAATTACTCTCCCTCCCTCAGACTTAGGTTCCTAATACGCAAAATAAAAGATATAGTTCTTGCCTCACAAATTTATTGTGAAGATTAATTCTTGTTTATAGCATATCAAATATATTGTTTGAGACATAATAAGAATTCCATAATGTTGTCAGTTACTATAAGTGCATTGGGGACCTAGCAGGCAAGACTGGAGCATGTATGTTGGGAGCAGTTCTGGAGTAAAAGCCACAGGAGGACTATGGTAGAGTCTCCTTGTAAAATGCATTCCTATTTTGGAAGTCCTAAACCAAAACAGGGTCTTTTCCTACAACAGGTTAGTTCTTGGGTAATTTCATATTTCTTCTTTTTTTCTTCTATTTTCCCATGAAGGGGGATAAATTGAGCCCAACCCAATCTAAGGTAGTTTTGCCTTAGGAAACTTGTCTGCTGTAGAACAAGGACAAAGAGATAGGTCAAATCGTAGTGAGATGACTTCTAGTCCTGGAATGAAAGGATCTTCATCTTGTGATGCTACGGTATTCTGTGTAGGAACTAGAGCCTCTTCCTGGAAGATGGATATGAATTGATTGCTCTTTTCTTTGTTTTCTATTCTATGGTGTTTATATCTTTTACGCTTATTGCATGTTTTTATGGTACTAAGCAGATTTCCCATAAAACTGCCAGAAAACTTCCTGAAGGCAGCCAGTTCTTCCTTCCAGTAACCCCCTTATTCTCCTCACTCCCCTCCAATGCCTCTCCTTTCCAGCTTTGCCTCCGGCTGGCTGGATATAATAATCTAGGATATTTGCCTGAGGCAAATTCCTCCACCACTTTTCCCCCAGATTGAGCAATCCTGGCTTTCTCTGGATATATATATCACACACATATACAAAGCAGCCTCATGTGTTTTTTGTTTTTTCTTTAACATCAGACACTGAGTCTCGGGTTTGTGTGGCTTTGTTGTCCGCCTGTTTATCACTGATTGACCAGGCTGATGCCAGCGGGTTCTTCAGATCTCAAGGGGATGGACTGGGTGGCGTTTTCACCCATACTCTGAGACTCCCTATAATTACACTGGCACTGCACGTACCTATGTGGAAAATACTCACGGACTGTCAGGCTTGGGGTTAAGTGGTTTCAGTTTACGTTTCAGGGTGCAGAGTCCTAGTGCACATGCAATCCTGTTCAAGTGCCCAAACCGGCTTCACTCCAAGTGGGGGTGGCATCTGGGAAGGAAAGCAATTCCTCTTACTCCACCCCTTTCCACCACTGGCACACACAGGCTTGCCTCGAGCACCCGTGAAATAAGACAGAGATGAAATCTTAGAATTAAATTTTTCACATGCAGTTAATTGTTCCTTAATATCCAGGAGTGGCAGATATATGATGCTTTCCTTTTCATGGCAGGTCAAAGATGAAATTTGATTATGCTTTGAAGGGTGTGGTTTGCTTCTTGAAATTCTCTGCAGTGTCTTTAACAATGTGTTGCCCAGAGCAGGGTAAGGGGGCCTGTCTAACCAAGGGGAGGCGCACTTGTCTCTATATATAGAGGCAAGAAACAGGAGCGCCACTGGGAAAGTCAGACCGAGCCTGCACAATGAAGAAACAGCTTAAGAAGGATGCCCCACAGTGTGAGCTAAGTAAGTAGCCAGCAATAAGCATATAATAGCCCAGGGAATCTACCCACCAGAGCAGACCTGGAACGGGATAAGGAGGCTCCAGCCATTTTATTTTCTAGTTGCAGTAGAAGTTCCCAAAGGAAAGGTTCTGTTCTGGAGGGACTTCATCAAGCCTTTCTGAAACACTCCGTATGTGTTGCAGAGAGATTCTCAGAACTAATTTGTACATTTTCTTTTCTCCCTAGGAGAAATTCGGTGTGGAAACCAGCCTGTATCGGATCACTGATGATGCTCAGATCAGTGTTTTTGGTTCCTGAATTTGTTTGTACTTTACTTGGATTTTCCTGTTTTGCAGTTTATCCGCCTTTTCTCTTCTCTTGGACTCTTTTATCAACTAATAAAAATTTCCCCTAGCAGTTTTTACACGAAGAAAGATGTTGGAGGGTTTTATGCTTTTCTTCTGTAGATCTATGACTTGGTTAGATATGCTTGGTTACCTTTAAGGAAAGCGGTTATGGGGACGATGTGGCGGCTGGGAGAGAGAGGGGTCTAAGAATGTTTCTGGCAGCTGTAAAGGACATTGTAGAAGATTAGGGTGGTTAGTCAGACTATTTTCTCCTTTCTGAAGCACCACTAGCCCTGTCGTCATCTTCAGAGAAAGACTCTGGCATGTGCGATTGAAACTGGGAATGGAGCGGGACTGCTTTTGGGTAGGTGGAAAATAAAGTTTTGGAGAAGAAGCGAGGCAGCTGAGTAGGAGAAAGGAAAATTCATTGCCGAGACTTCGGAATAGGGCACCTGATGCAGTCGAACTGGCTGCACTAGCTGATGCTTCGCGGTTCCTCCCAGGTGTGGGGCGCTCTTGGTGGGGCAGCAGATACTATGATGTGGCTCTGGGGGCGGGAGGTGGTTATACTTTGCAGGGTGGAGCTGGAACTCTCATAGAGCCGTGTCTCAGAAGAAATGATCTTGTCTTCCAGGGCCTAACGAGGCCACGGCGAACTACAGCAGGAAACGTACTCGTCCGCAGGTTGCTAGCGTGGTGGGAGACTCCACAGCACAGTGTGGGTTAGACCAGCTCCAGCACTAGCTCAGCCGCAGACAGCTCCCGCCCAGGCCTCCGTGGCCCCGCCGCCAGTCATCCTGGAGTGGGCGGAGACTCGGGGTCCGTAGTCAGCCTGCCACGCGCGTTGGCCGCTGCGGCGAATATGGAGAGTCCAGCCAATAGGAACGTGCGGCTGCGATCCTGTCGGCCAATCGCGGGGCGTGTAGGGGGTAGGCTGGCGTGGCGCTGGCTCCAGGGATATGGAGCCGCTGGAGCGGGGACCGATTGTCAGGTGGTTGCGGAGCCGGTAAGGTGGGGAGCGGGCCAGGTCAGGGGTCACGCGGGCGCCCCGCTTTCCCGGGCTCCGGGCGGCTCGAGGGCAAGCCTGGGAGCAGGCGCCGCTGCCAGTATTTGGCCTGCGGGGCGCCAGGCGGGTCTGCGAGGGCGGCGCGGGCTGGAGGGCCTGGACGCGGGTTCCAGATGGAGCCGCATTCTTCAAAGGAAGAGCGAGAGGAGGGCGCCGGGAGCGGGGGTCGGGAAGCTAACGCCGGAGGTCGCAGGGGCCTCGCCCCTTCCCCGCCGCGGCCTAAGGAGACCTAAAGAGAAAATGGCTGAAACCCTGGGCGGTCCGGACCTGCCGCGGTCCCGGGACCCGTGGTCGAAGGTCTGCTGACCCCGCTTCACGCCGCGGGAGAGGCCGACGGACGCGGGGCAAGGTCCCCTCGGCCTCCTTGTTATCTTCTGAGCCCTGATGCCCCGTCCGCTCCCTGGGCCTCCCGCCGCCGCAATTCAGCGAAAGAATTCATTTTACCACAGGCGACATCCAAGAAGCGCCTCTTCGTGTGAAGGGCCTGGACAGACCGCTGAGTCCTGCTGTGTATCGGTTTTAGGGCTGTTTGTGCAGCCTCCAGGCTCAGGAACTTTTGTAGGGGCGTTGTCGCACTCCCTGTGTGAGAAGGGTGGCTGGCTGCTCGACATCTGTTCGGTTTCATAGGTTCCTGCTGTTGCAGCTATGTTTACTTTTGGACGTTCTGTTTTTGTTTGTTTGTTTGTTTGTTTTGTTTTCAGTTGGTTTCCCCCAATTCTCTTCATTTATCAGACTGTTTCAAAGAACATCATTCAAGAGGTTGAATAACCTGGACTTGAGTTTTCCTGTGTGTAAAGTGAAGATACTCTCATACCGTTCACTGCTTTCAAAAGAAGTGTGATGGAGTTAAGGGAATGTGACACCTCTTGAAAGCAAAAAGCAAAAGCAAAAATTCTATGGAATGCGAGGCAAGAGGAGACAAGTTTCCAGAAACTTTTGCTGGCCATAGTTCTAGTGAATATTGCTGCAACTAGGGGAGCTTGTGTTTCTCCCTTAACTCTTGTGGAATCTGAACCCCAACTAGTTTGCAGCACTTCTTGGCTCTGTAAACCTTTGAGCAGGATTCTTAGGCTCTTTGTTCTGTTGTTTCCCCATACTTAAAATGGGGATTGATAGTATCTTAAAGAGTTGGTGGTGAGTATTAAATGAATTAATACACATAAAGTGCTTAGAACAGTTCCTAGCATGTAAGAGCTTTTGTTATAATATTATTAATATTATCTGTAAGTGCCTTCTTTCCCCTAAACGATTCCACACTAAAAGAATTCTGACCTTATTACTTATTCTTTGTTCAGAATCCCCTGAGCCTATTGGCAGTGAACCCTTAGGCCTGTTTTCCATTCACTTGTGACTATAGACTCTCTGCTGGGTGTTTATCATTAAGTCAGGTTGGAAACTCCAGCTCTGCAGTACTGTCCATGATAGCTGTGTTGGGTAAATGAAAACCTCTTTGGCTGTTTGGTTTTTCATTGAGTAATATTTCATTCACAGTCTTGGCCTACAGACTTTTTTTTTTTTGGACCCACTACCAAAAAGGCCATGATTGCAGCACACTTGGTTCCTCAAATTTCCGGGATGGCCATGGGACTTGGGCGGGGAATTTCTGGGCAGCCTGGCTGCAGTTCTTATTAGTGAATGGGGAAGCTTGACGCAAGTCTTATTCTACTGTTAGGAAATCAGCGGTGATCCCTTGGAATACGCCTCAGAGCTAAGCAGCTTTGGTTCATTTTTTTAAAAAATATTTATTTCTTTTGTTTATTATTTATTTGGCTACATCGGGTCTCAGCTGAGATGCGCTGAGTTCTCTCTGCGGCAGGGGCTCAGTAGTTGCCCCGCTGCATGTGAGATCTTAGTTGCCCAACCAGGGATCAAACCCACATTCCCTGCATTGGAGAGTGAACTCTTAACCACTGGACCACCCAGGAAGTCCTTGGTTCAGTTTTGACTCAATGAAGTGAGGTTACATACTGGTGTTTACAAAGCAGCATCTTTTCTGCTGCTTTTAGTTCTGACTTTCAGTTCTAAGAGTTTGGGTGAGTGCTGTGAAATCAAAGATGTCTTTAGCCCCTATCTCCTTATTGTGTATGTAGATAGAAATGTGTGCTGACAGACTTAGTCTCTTTCTGTGAGTTTAAAGGTTTCTCTGAGGTTCTCTTGATACTATCTGGAAGGCTTTAATAGAAGACGTTTCTGTCTTGCAGTTCTCCCCTTCCAAGAAAACTGCTGTTTACATAGGTAGCAGAATTGGGAACTAATCGCTAAATGAGAAGCTTTGGATTTACAAAAAAAGAACATGGCTTACTGCATAAAGTATGCTGGCCTGTTTGCTACCTTTTTATTAAGACAATTTAGTATTTGTATAGTGTTGGAAGTTTGATGTTGGCTTTGTGCAAGTGGAGACCATTGTGAAACCTTTGTGCTTTAATAAGGAGGACAGGGAGTGATATCTTTAAAGAGTTGAGTGCTTGAGGCAGAGAGGAAAGCCTTTTTCTGTAATATTGTTGTCATCTTTATCATGTGAGTCTGGTTTGAATAAATATTTTGGAAAAGAGGACAGGGAGCATTTGAATGTGCAGAGTATGAGGAGTTAGGAGACTGAGATCCTTGTTGTCTCAGCCATCCAATGCCATTTAGTCTTGATAATTTAACAAACGTATGTTGAACAAATAACGTTTTTGGCTCCTGGAGACATGAAGAGCCCTCCAGGTATCATCAGGAATATCATGGATATAGTAAAACAATAAATATGAATTATAAACTGTAATATCAGAATGGAATGTCAGAGAGTTGGCCAGGAATGATAAAAATATATTTATTGTCTAATTCCTTTTCCACTTTTAATTTAAGATCAGAGTAACTTACATTTTTTAATGTAAGGATCGGTTCCCAGTAAAAACTTAGATTGGGAAATTAGGGTTCTCAGTCTTGTCTTTGTTCTTATTACTAGTAGGTCATCCTGTGTGGGTATTTTTGTTTGCTTTGGTTCCATCCATTTATAGAGTATCTATAAAATTCCTACGTAATGAAAGGAGGCTGCAAGTTAACTATTGAAATTTCAGCAGGATCCAAAGAGTAGAAGGAGGCCTGGAGAATCTTATATATATTGTCTGTTTTTACAGATAATTTTTCTTTGCTTTAAGCAAAGAAACTTTGGGGAAAATATGTACTTAATATTATTAAGGTCAGTCTGCATCGAGGGAGCCAGTATCTTTCATTGGAATAAATAAGTTGAATGTAATCTAATGGTAATCATTCCTCACTTCTGCCAGAGAAAAGCTACCTTAAGTATAAGGGCAAAACATTTTTTTTATCCTGAGGCAAGAAGTGGGTATAGATTAGTTTAATAGACTTTCTTACTTGAGGGTACAACTGTCTCTGAAATTTTTGCAATGCTTGGAGTTGTGTTCTGAGATAGTTGTGTCAGGCCCAGAAGGCCAGGTTGGGCTGTCAAAGGGAAATACTGCTGTAAACATCTGTCTGCCGATCGGGAGGAAATCAGGGGAAACTTACAGTGAGAGTTGGGAGGAACAAAGACCAAGCTGTAGTTTCTGGAAGTAAAATATTAGTGGCCCTGTCATGTAAGCAGGCAAGGAGGTTTGGAACCTGACTAAGCCTCAGAGGGCTGAGCAGAGAAAGTGAAGAGCCCAGTTTAACAGATACAAATTGGGCCCTTCTAATTCTGAAGTCTCTGGCTGATGAGTGATATTTTTGTCTAAAAGCACAGTACTTCTTGACAGCCTGGCCACATTTCTCCCCACTCTTATCGTCTTTGACACCCAGGCAGCTGATGTTGTTATCAACTGTACTCTTCCTCCGGGTATCTTACCCCCTCTCTCCTCTAATTGCTGCCTAACCTTTCTCTTCTTTCTTAATCATTAGATGGTCTCCATGTTAGGTTTTCCTTTCAACTATAAAACAGATTTTCAAAAGTCTAAGTCAGGTGGCAAACAGCAAACTTGGTGAGTTGAAATTGTGGTACTCTGAAAGACTAAATGAGATGTGTCCAATTTTCAGATCATTACTATGACATAAAAAGTCAGTAACATGGGAAAAAAAAAAGGAACACAGTCTGTGGACCTTGTGCCAGAGAGAGAGGCTCTGATGTAAGTGAAGCACCTTGTGCGGTGGCAGCACTGTTTGTACTCGATGAACTGGGTGTGCTTGTGCGGCTTTCAGCTACTGAAATACCCACTAGGGTGGAGACGATTAGTGTTTCAAGGCCTTTTTGTTAACCAGAGGGGCTTTTTGCTTTGTTATTTTGTCAGGAAGTAGATGAATCTCTTTCCAACCTATCTTTTTTTTCAATATGTCGATTTTATATCAAGTTCATTTTTATAAGAGAAAAATAGGATTATTTTTTTATCGAAATTTAAAAAGCAATTCCAAACTTCACGTCCTCAATTATAATTTAGAAATTCACATGACTTTTCTAAGCTGTTTTCTCTCCCATCACCCACTGTGGGGGGAGATTTTTGGAATCAGATGGATATCTTGATGGAAATACTGAGAAATGGGTGCTTTATTGACCTGGAGTGGAAAAACAGAGGAAGTTACCATTTCTCATTTTGAAAAATGGCCAGTAGTATTCCTTATTAAAATCCGTAGGTTCAGGGACTTCCTTGGTGGTCCAGTGGCAAAGGCTCTGTGCTCCCAATACAGGGGGCAGGGTTTGATCCCTGGTCAGGGAACTAGATGCCACATGCCACAACTAAAGATGCCTTGCGCCTCAACTAAGACCCAACGCAGCCAAATAAATAAATAGATATTTTTTAAAAACATAGGTTCAGACAGCAGTGAGCTCTGTTTGAACCACGGAATATTTCAGTTTTGTTGACTCTCAATCATACGGGGGCAGGAGCTCACCTTCATGAGGAACATCTTATATAATATAAAAGCTAGATTAATAATAATGGTTTAGAAAGATTATCAAGTACTTTAGCCTTAAAGTAGACCTTTAGAGAAAAGGGAATTTTAGAAGGATCTAGAAATGTTTATGTTTTCTTCAAGCAAATGGAATTCTTTTTTAAATTTTTTTTTAAATCACAACTCCTTTTTATTCTTTAATAATTAAACAACTTGAGTATGACTTTTAATGCCTGTTTCTGGCAGTTTCCACTTTGTCACCAGCATGTTGAACACTGAGTATTGGCTGAGGAAGAAGAGGTGTGTTTGCCAGTCAGCTTTAAACATTCCTGTTCATATGTATTTAATCAACTGATTCCATGCACACTTTTATGGTTGCCTCTATGAATCTTCTTTTCTTACTTAATGCTGTCTCTGATTTTATTTATATAATGGGGGAAAGATGGGGAGAAGAATTAGAGGACAGTTCAAAAAACAGTCCTCTCCAAAACTTCAAATTAATTTTAGGGAGACCTTTGCAATAGCTCCTAAGATCAATGAAATGGCTTGGGGTACCCTTGCTCTCTATAAGAGAGTTTTCTAAGAAAAATATTAGTTTAAATTCAAGCATTTTTTTAGCCGTGGGGGGAGAAGTTGAAGTTGTATATATTTAATACTCAGTATTTCACACTTCCTTGTTGGCAATTTTTAAACCAGTTTTGGGCTATTCACACTGTTCTTCTAGAGTTCTTGTAAATGCCAAGAGAACACCTGGAATTACTGTGAATTAAATTTCATAAGTTATTATAACTAGTAAGTGTTGGAGGATATAACTTTTTATTTTGATGTAATTTCAAACTTGCAGAGAAGTTGCAAGAGTAGTATCAGGGAATAAGTGCTTTCAGAATAACATGATATGATAGTAGTAAGCAACAGATGCTTTGGGGAACATGAAAGAGGGCCATTTAACCCATTTTAGGGAGTGAAGAGGAGGATTTGCTGAGGAGGATTTGTTTATTTCTTTGGATTCAGGAGAAACTTCCAAATCACAATTTCAGAGCATGGCTGTTTGTGCACTAAGTCCAAGTAGTAGTAAGTTAAGCTTGAGGCTTCAGCTCTCTGGGTATCCACTGCAGAAGCTCCATCAGAGAGAATTGGTCCCTGAAGTGTTCGTTGAAAAACGGAAAGTTCCTGAGGTGTTTGTTGGGGAACTGAGTAAATCTGCATGATCTTTATGTTTTTAAAAAATAAATAATGCATTTACTTGGCAATTTTTTTTTTTTTAATTGTAAAACTGCACACTGTATTTTCATGAGAGGTCCTTTTGCTTGACCTCGTTTGGGCTCCTCCACTCCTTCCTCTTGGAGTTGGCATTACCAGTTTTGGGCATGTCCTTTGGATTTCCTCTGTACATGTATTTTCTCAATCTCTCTCTTTTGCTGCATAAATGATAGCATAGAGTTCTATAAATTGTATCTTTAACTTCACCGTGTATCTTGGAGACTGTTTCCTGTCAATCCGCTTAGATCTGCCTTGTTTACAGTGTTCCATCCTATGAGTATCCTAGGTTGTCTTAGTCTTTTGACACTACAGACAGTGCTGTGGGAAATATTCTTGCATATGCTGATACTTCCTGTACAAATGTTTCTTTATTATGCATTCTTAGAAATGGAATTGCTGGGTCAAAGATATGTAGACTTTTGACATTTAGAGAGAAAATGTAATTAGCATTCTTATCTTGTAAAACAGTCGTAAAACTTTTTTGATAAGGAATGGGATAAAATAGTTATATTACATTGACCCATGAGTGCCTTTTTTCCCCCTGCTGTCGATGGCTGTTTGATAGGAGGAAACTTACTGGCTTTAAGAGAAGATGACACTTAGTGGTTAGGGATGAGCTAGAAAGTCAAGGCACATTGTTAATCATAACTGTCCGAGTACTGCAGGGTTGAATCTTGTTGCTTGTATCTCCACTTGATCTTTTTCTTAACATAA
This sequence comes from Bubalus kerabau, assembly GCF_029407905.1. Taxonomy (NCBI): domain Eukaryota; kingdom Metazoa; phylum Chordata; class Mammalia; order Artiodactyla; family Bovidae; genus Bubalus; species Bubalus kerabau. The sequence continues at coordinate 93,763,285 of NC_073624.1, read as the reverse complement.
TTTAATGACTGAAGTGACCTGGTGGTATGGTCCTAGAGAGCAGAGTGGTCTTATATTAACTTACTCCTTCTGTATGGGTGTTGGATTTTCGTGGAGACCTTAACACTGGGCAGTATCCAGAGCATACTGACTCTCCATTCCTTGCTCTAGTTATGTTCTCTAGACACTGCAAGCAATGGAGCTTATAATTTGTTGACTCAGTGTTTTGATGCGAAATTTGGAATAGGGAATTCCCTGATAGCCTACTGGTTAGGACTCAGTGCTTTCACTGCCGGGGCCCAGTTTGATCCCTGGTCCAGGAACTAAGATCTTACAAGCTGCATGATGCAGCAAAACAAACAAACAAACCAGCAAACAGGTTGGAATCTAGAACCCATTTTCTTTCTTGGAGAGAGATTTCACAGAGAAGATCAGACTTCTTGTGTTTTACAAGTTCTGTAAGTAATTATGGGAGCAATCACTTGGAATACTAATAGTAATTATTAAAATTTTTATCTTGAGATAGTTCTTTTTAAAATTACTTAACTGTCACCTTTTCACACTTCATATTGGGGAAAAACACACTACTATCTCAACTGTTTTGCTTTTTTAAAGATGCAAGGTTTAAAGGCTCCTTTTGGACAGGGATCGTCCTCAAATACACTGAACGCTTCTGTGCCTTCTGATACCGAGTGTCAGTCATCACGCAAAAGTAGTCGAAGTTTATCGATTCTTCATGAGTAGGGCAGCAGTTAGAAACTTGAGTTATTCTTAATAATAACAATATAACATTAATAATAATATTCTTTAAAAAATAACCACTCTTAACACTTTTTGGCACGTGTTTCCATTTTATTTATTTGATTTATTTTTTGGCTGTGCTGTGTGGCTTGCAGGATCTCAGTTCCCCATTCAGGGATTGAACTGAATCCCAGGCCACAGCAATGAAAGGCTAGAATCCTCATCGCTATGCCACCAGGGAACTCCCAATAATAATACTCTTTTTGGGGGGAGTGGGGTGAGGGGCCTGTGCTTTGTGGCTTGTGGGATCTTGGTTCCCTGACCAATGATTAAACTTGCCCTTTGCAGGGAAAGCATTGAGTCCTAACCACTGGACCACCAGGAAATTCCCGATAATCTTAATAATAATGTTCTCAGAGCTGATTGAAGTATAAGGAAGTTGTCTCATATAAATAGCCCATGATTTCCCGTGTAAGAGCCGTAATCCCAGATTGGATTTGTGGTTTCTAGTTTATTGTGTGTTATCCTGGCTTCTTAGAATTAAGTAAAAGTATCTGTGTTGTGATTGGAATCCAAGTGGTACTGCTGCTGAGTGGTCAGATGTGTAAGTCCCATTTAGTTGAGGTGGTGGCTGAAAGAGGGGTGGGATTTAGTCAGCAGTATTGAGGTCTGCTGGCGAAACCGTCTCATAGCACAAACTGATAGGAAGGACATGGCTACTGTTTATTATAGGAGTCTCCTTATTGATGACTATAGAGTTGAAAGTTTATATTTTCTAAATTAGCAAGATTTAGATGTTGCTATGCTGTATACTCCAGAAAATAGATGAAATGTAATACCCCTTTCAGGTCTTAATTCTGTAATTTGGCAAAACAGATATAGACTATGTTGATTTGTTGTTTTAGTTGCTAAGTCATGTCCGACTCTTGCGACCCCCATGGACTGTAGCCTATCAAGCTCCACTGTCCATGGGATTTTTCCATGCAAGATACTAGAGTGGATTGCCATTTCCCTTTCCAGGGGATCTTCCCTACCAGGGCTTGAACACAAGTCTCCTGCATTGGCATGAGGATTTTTTACCGTTGAGCTACCAGGGACGTCCTAGAATATGTCGATAGATTATCTAAAAAAGAAAGTAGAGCACTGTTCACATAAAAGCAATAATGGTACAAGAGTAGAAAAAGACTAGTGAAAGATAGAGAAGGGGAGGCTTCCTCAGTTTTTCAGGATAGTTGTTATTGGGATTCAGGGGGTAGTGGTTAACAATATTATTTACCTTTCCCATTATTTCTAAATTTAGAATTAACTAAGAAGTAGATTCCTTACAGAATTTTTAAACAATTAACCTTATTGGTGGAGTTGACTGGAGAATATGCCATAGATCTGTGGCCCAGTGGGTTTACTAATATTCCCTCTACCCCCTGTTAGACTTAGCCGACTTAAACTTAAACCCTCTACCCCAGTTAAACTTAACCCAGTAGGAGGCTGGACATCTGGGATACCCCCTCACTACCACACCCCCTCTCACCCCTAATATCCCTCAGTCCTCATCCCCCCTTGTAGGTTACTTATTGCTGATGGAGAGAGGAGCAGGCGGGCTGCTGTTGGTGCCTTTTTCTCCTGGTGCCTCAGCTCTCCTTGAGGGGAGCATGGTCATTCACTCTTCTCTCAGTTGTTGAAGGGTCGGGGAATGAGACCTGAAACCTTAAAGCTGAAGTCTTTCTCAGGGAAAGATGAGACGGAAATAGTGGCCCTCTCCTACCAGTGTGCTGGTGAGGTCTTTCCCCCTTCGTCCCCACCCTCCTACCAGTGTGCTGGTGAGGTCTTTCCCCCTTCGTCCCCACCCTCCAGAAACTTGAAACATGAACTTAAATTGTTAGTTAGATCAAAGAGAGTTATAGATCTTTGTCCTTAAAAGCTCATCAAAATGGTGGGCAGTCAGTCTTTTAAATATTTGGGTTAATTGGAGGTAAAGGGTGGGAGACTGGGTGATTGATTGCCTGGAAGCCTCTGGATGGAGGCTTTTTTGGTGTTGTTCAGTCATTAAGTCGTGTCCGATTCTTTGCGACCCCTTGGACTGCAGCATGGCAGGTTTCCCTGCCCTTCACTATCTCCTGTGGATACTTATTAAAAACTACTTGCCCACTTGCCTGAAATACCTTTTGCTTCACTTTGGTTTCCAAGTGTTGCCAGTATTTCATTTTTTCCCTTAAATATCTCTTAATCATATTCTGAAAACTGTGATTATTTTCAAGGTTATGTAATTTCAGTAGAACAGTTATTCTTTTTGCATAGTAAGGGTTCAGTTATACAGTGTCACAGAATACTGGTTGTGAACTTGTTTTAATTTGTTCTTGCTAATTCTCCTTCTTCTCTTCTCTTTTTTCCAGAATCCTTTTCTAAGAACTCAGGCACTCAGGTATCCACCATGGTGTTGGGTCCTGAACAGAAGATACCAGATGGTAATTTACAGCTTTGTGTTATTGACTCATTTTTGTTTGAAATTAGGCTTAAGCCAGTAACAGAAATTTACCATGATGTCCTTCTTGTCCTCTGTTCCATCAAAAATTGTCACCATCTCCTGTCCCCCAGCCAACTATATGGAGACCTGCTCCATTCAGAGGTGACTTAGGTGACCTGGTGACTTAGGCTGTAAATGAAAATGGATTTATAACCACAGTGCTTGTAAAGGCAGTCTAACTTGCAGACCTGGTATAAAAACCTCTGGGGTGCTTTGGCTGCTGAAGACACTTCAGATAAGAGTGGAACAGGAAAATACTGAGCTAGCACCTTATAGAGTATTTCATGAGACTTTATGCTTTGACTAATTCTTCCTAAGTCTAAATTTCTTCTTTAGAATTTCCATTCCTTTTCTGTAAATTTACTCCTCAGTTCAGTGTCACTTAAGGTGAACTGGGTCAGTTCCCTATAAAAAGAAAGCTTTTGTTTTTCTAATTGGCGGTTACAAGGGGTTCTTGGAAACCCTGAGATGAGAGCTTTGTGGTTAAAAATAGCCATTTGATGGTCTCAGCAGACTGGGTTTCCTAACTTTCTGGTGAGTTAGCCCTTTTCTGTGAGACCCTCGCCCTTCCCCGCCGCTGGCCGGCTTTAAAATTAGCAGCGAAATGCAGGAGGAAGATTAATCACACTGGTGATTAGTCTGCGGTGAGCCCTCCTGTCACAAGGGTGACACCTCCCCCTCCCCAGGCTCTTCACTGCAGGCCTATGTCAGGTGGCGAAGGGTTCCTGTTTGGTCATTTCTCTGCGGCTACAGATTTTAGCCTGAAATATGATAGTGTTTTGTAAGTTAGCCATTTCTGGGGAAGCCTGATGGAGATATAATGTCCAAGGATGATCCTTTGACTAAATCCTACCAAATAATGGGTGGGAGGTGGAGAGAGTGTCCTGTTGGCCTGTTTCCTTCTAAAAGTTAAGATTTAGGTTATCAGTGAGGCTAGTCTAGGGATGTTACATATTAAGCCCTAGACATCAGTGATTTTGCAAGAAAATGAAATGATTCTAGAAATTGGCAAGTGACAGTAGAAGTGTGAAACTACGGGGAGGCCGTTTGTGAGATTAGTGTTGAAAACTGATATAGGGCTTGGTGACTGGAGAAGGGGGTTGTGAGGGAGCTTTTTTACTGTAAGCATTTTTGTGTTTCTCAAATTTTCAGCCGTTTGAATGTATTGCCAATTCAAAAATTAATTTAAAAATATAGTACTGGAAATTGAGATGGAGTTACGTAGATCTTGTGCATTTACTGAGGTATTAAAAAGATTTCATTTTAGTACTTCTAAAGATGATTATTGATATTACCAACTGCACTGGACTTCCCAGGTGGTGCAGTGGTAAAGAATCTTCCTGCCAATGCAGGAGACACCGGAGATGTGGGTTCAGTCCCTGGGTCAGGAAGATCCCCTGGAGTAGGAAATGGCAACCTGCTCCAGTATTCTTGCCTGGAAAATTCCATGGACAGTATTCTTGCCTGGAAAATTCCATGGACAGAGGAGCCTGGCAGACTACAGTCCCTGGGGTTGCAAAGAGTCGGACATGACCACGCACCTTAATATTAGTGTATTTTGTTCATTTTAATTCATTTCTTCTCAATTCTTTTAACTCAGAAGATGCTTCTGGAGACCATGGAGACTCTGCCAGTCTTGGTGCCATCAACCCTGCATACAGTAACTCCTCAATTCCGCAGTCCCCCGGGGCGGGCTCAGAGGACCCCTTCACCACCTACTTTGATGAGAAGATTGCCATTCCTGAGGAGGAGGTTAGTGACAAGTCCTTGAAGGAAAATATTATTATCTAGGGAAAACCTGTGTACAATGTCTGCTAGACAACTGAAGATCAGCAACCTCAGAGTCAATTCTGGCAGGCAATCTCTGAAGACTGAATTTTTGTAGTTAGAGAAACTGTTAAGGAAACTAAGGTCCTTGAAAAACCATTGCCAAGTTTTACTGGTGAGCATTTTTTGATCCAGAAAGCATGATTTTTATGTTCCCTTTTTTACGTTGCCTTTTTTCCCATTTGGGTAGTGTTTGAGCATAGAGGTAGGGGTTATTATTGCTGGGGTTTTAGAATGAAAGGCTGTTGGAAGGGCAGGTAAGAGAAGGGCTCTTATTTGGACAGAGAGCTAGCCAGGTTGCTGATAAGGAATGGATAAGATGGAAAAGAAACTTGGACACACCTATGTCCAACTTCTGAAATCCTTTGTTCTTATGAAGCTGATATTGTTGCTTTTTATGTGATAAAATAATATATAAGTTAGACCAGGAATTTGGAGGTGGTAATCATTTTTTTTCTCCAAGATAAATTTTATTTTTTTTTATTGTTATTTTTTAAGTTTTTTATTCTGTATTGGAGTATAGCCAGTTAACAATATTGTGCTAGTTTTGGGTGGATAGTGAAGGGAGTCTCTTCCCCTGGAGGTGATAATCATTTTGTTCTGTATTCCTCTCTTGTACAGTACTCTTGTTTTAGCTTTCGTAAACTCTGGGCCTTCACGGGACCAGGATTTCTTATGAGCATTGCTTACCTGGATCCAGGAAACATTGAGTCTGATTTGCAGTCTGGAGCAGTGGCTGGATTTAAGGTGAACATGGAGTCTTCCCCCCTTTCCTTTTTAAACACTCACAGCATACTTCTCTGCTCTGCCTGTTGGATATCAACCTTGTGGGCTATGTGCTGATTCTATATTGGCTCTGACACTTAGATGAAAAGTGCTTTTCCATCTTTTTTTTTATTTTTAATCCCAACTAGGAATGAGAATGTATTTATTTATTTATTCCTAGCTGTGCTGGGTCTTTGTTGCTTTGCGCGGGCTTTTCTCTAGTGGCAGCGAGAGTGGGGGCTACTCTCTAGTTGGGGTACACGGACTTCTCATTGCAGTGGCTTCTCTTGTCACAGAGCAGAGGCTCTAGATGTGCAGGCTTCAATAGCTGTGTTTCCCAAGCTCCAGAGGCCAGGCCCAGGAGCTGTGGCATATGAGTTTAGTTGCTCTGTGGCATGTGGGATTTTCCTGGACGAGAGACTGAACCCATTCTTCTGCATCAGCAGATGAATTTTTTACCACTGAGCCACCAGGGAAGCCCTTTCCATCTGTTTTTTAAATTTTGTCCTGTGGTTGGTTTTTAGTTTTGTTTTACCCAGGTAGTTTCCTTGAACAAAAGCACAACTGCAGATGGGAAAAACTAAGGCTCAGAAAGGTGCGAGGTGACCTAGCAAGTTCTGTGCAGAATGTGATACAGAACTCAGGTCATTGGATTCCTGAGCGGAGCTCTTTCCTGAGTGTACTGTTTCCCATTGACATTGCCAAACAACCAAACTTAAACCACTAGTTATCTCACGAGTGTAATGGTGGGGTCTGTTCTTCTCCAGTTGCTCTGGATTCTTCTGTTGGCCACCACCGTGGGGCTCCTGCTGCAGCGCCTTGCAGCTCGACTGGGAGTGGTCACTGGGCTGCATCTGGCTGAGGTGTGTCACCGCCAGTACCCCAGGGTAAGCAGTGCTTGTCTCATATCATAGGTAGCTGTGTGTCTAGACATTTGGGACTTGTTGCTGTCTAAGGCAGGAATGGGTAGACCCAGTGTCTGGAGGATAGCTTTAAACTGACTTGATTGTTCATTCAGTTCAGTCACTCAGTCGTGTCCGACTCTTTGTGATCCCGTGAATCGCAGCACGCCAGGCCTCCCTGTCCATCACCAACTCCTGAAGTTCACTCAAACTCATATCCATCGAGTCGATGATGCCATCCAGCCATCTCATCCTCTGTCGTCCCCTTCTCCTCCTGCCCCCAATCCCTCCCAGCATCAGGGTCTTTTCCAATGAGTCAGCTCTTCACATGAGGTGGCCAAAGTATTGGAGTTTCAGCTTTAGCATCAGTCCTTCCAAAGAACACCCAGGACTGATCTCCTTTAGGATGGACTGGTTGGATCTCCTTGCAGTCCAATTCAAAAGCAGAGACATTACTTTGCCAACAAAGGTCCGTCTAGTCAACGCTATAGTTTTTCCAGTAGTTGTGTATGGATGTGAGAGTTGGACTGTGAAGAAAGCTAAGTGCCGAAGAATTGATGCTTTTGAACTGTGGTGTTGGAGAAGACTCTTGAGAGACTTGATTGTTAGATAAGTACTAATCTATCTCTTGGTGAAGGAAATGGCAACCCACTCCAGTACTCTTGCCTGGAGGGTCCCATGGATGGAGGAGCCTGGTAGGCTACAGTCCATGGGGTTGCAAAGAGTCGGACACGACTGAGTGACTTCTGGTTCATCCTGAATGTTTAATCTCCTTTCCTGGCTGTGAGAGAGTATCTTTACCTGCTTTTTTTTCTTATATGCTTCTCAAAAAAAAAAAAAAAAATCGGTAACTTGTAGTTTGTTTTAGCTTCTCTTTCTTCTTACATTTCTTACACTTCATGTTTCTTAGTTTTTGTTTGTTTTTCCAGGCCTCAGTGAGCTAGCACTACTTAATTTCTTTCTGTTCGATTATTTGACCAGATTATTTCCCAGATTTTATTATAGAACACCCAATTCCAACACTTTGCCCCGAGGCCCTTTGCATATCTTGTCTTTTTTTTACTTGCTTGTGCAATACTATATTAAGGATGACTCCAACCTTTTCATGTTTGTTTTGTCTCTTCAGCTATGGTCAGAATAGATATTTTCTTCTGTAGTATTTTATTCTCTCCTGAACAGTATTTTGACCATCTTAGCATCCTCATTTCCCCCTAACACTTTCAGGATTGTTTTTAGGCAAAAAATTAAGTGGAAATAATGAATGGAAACTCCATTCTTCTGTCAAGTAAAACGGAAGGAGAAGAAATTGGCATCAGCTGCTGCCCTAACCTTGACTCAGGCTCTACCACAAAGAGCAGCCTGGCCCTCTCCGTCAAGGGACCTAGTAAAGCTTGAGTTCTGGTCCTTCATCTCTAGACCTAAGGCTTAATAAAGGACTGTTATTGGATCACTGCCAAAATATGAATTCCAAACTATGGAGGAAGTTCTTAGAAATGATTAATTAAGAACCGTATCTTTCTGCTGTTTGATGTTTAGGTTCCACGAATCATCCTGTGGCTGATGGTGGAGCTGGCTATCATTGGCTCAGACATGCAGGAAGTTATTGGCTCAGCTATTGCCATCAATCTCCTGTCTGTAGGAAGGTGAGGGGTTTTTCCTCTACAAATAATCATTGTTTTGCCAGATTTCAAAGCAAGTGTGAAAAGAAAATCCCAAGTCATTTTCAGTTTTCAAGATTCACCTCAAGTATTGTTGTTTTCTGTGGAACCTTTCTGGAACCACCGTCTTCTCTCCTGCCAGATGTAGGCTCTCTGTCTTCCATGTTCTCATGTCAGGTTATGCAGACCTGTTGTTATCCACTGTGTGGCAGTGTGTGTTATAATTAATTTGTATCTCAGTTTATCCCACTTGATAAGTGAGTCCCTTGAGAGATAAGACCCCTACTTTTTAGGTTTGTGTCCTGAATATCTGAAATCGTAGACAAAATTCGAATGAATGTATTACTTTACTTAGTACTGAGATCTTAAACTACCCAAGGTCTGGCCTCCTTGCTGCTGTTCCCTTTTCCCAAGTCCTTAGTCCTCCAGGTGTCATGTATCTGGAGAGCTCTTGGGAAACTGGGAAATGGGTCTTTCTCATTGTTTCTTTCCTTTAATCTCCCTTTTTAATCTCTGACCTAGGATTCCTCTATGGGGTGGAGTTCTCATCACCATTGCAGATACATTTGTATTTCTCTTTTTGGACAAATATGGTAAGGACAGTGGGAATGAAGGGGTCTCTCAAAGGAACTGCTTTCCATCATGTGGCTTAATGGGGTAATCTGCCTTCTGTGAACTCACTACTGTATTTTTCCCCTTCAGGCTTGAGGAAGCTGGAAGCATTTTTTGGTTTTCTCATCACTATTATGGCCCTCACATTTGGCTATGAGGCAAGTATTACAGGCTTATTCATTAGCTTTATTATTCTTCTTCTTAACTTTTTAAAACAAGGCTTTTGTCCTTTTATTATGAAAGGCAGTACATGCTAACAAAAAGCCGAATTCAGCACTGGCCAATTTTAAAGGAATAAGGATGTGGCAGAGACTAGTGTCCAGGAAGACCTGCAGGGACTCCTAGTTTAAAACTGTATGGAGAAGGAAATGGCAACCCACTCCAGTATTCTTGCCTGGAAAAGTCCATGGACAGAGGAGCCTGGCTGGCTGCAGTCCATGGGGTTACATGACTGAGCATGTGTGCATGAGGGTGGAGGGTCACGGGTTGGTAGCAATAAACTGGTAGAACTAAAAACAAAACAAAACAACAACAACAAAAAACTGTACTAGAACTTCTGGTCCCAAGTTATTCTCAGCAACAGAACAGCATTGGAGAGGGTCAGGAAAGGGGTTACAGTGTTATTCTCGGCTGTTAGCATTAGAGGGGTTTGTTTTTGCTCATCCTAGTTGACAGTAGCCGCAGCTTGGACTTTCTCTGTATTGTAACAATTAGTGAACTACAGGGGATACAGTACATGTTTCCCAGTTTGTGCCCCAATCTGGACATTACATTGGGTTAAAAGTAACCCTAACCCTACCATTATGTTCAGTAATGCTCCTGTCTGTGTCCAGTTATTATAAACTGATTTCTGCTTATTGGCCTAGCTAAGCTTTTGAAAATGTGTCTACTCTATGAGTAGATGATAGAGCTTGGTCTAAGGCTTCAAGAGAAATGCTGAACCAGGAAAAAGTGTTTCTCAGTGCGTCTCAGCAGATGCTAGTGGCAAGTGTTAGTGATTTTTCTATACATAGATGAACATGGAAGCATGATTAGTGTGGATAATCAAGAATCGACTGTTCTAAGGTGTGTCTCACAGGAGTTATTGTGACAATAATATCAATAAGGCCCTTAGCAGCTGTTTTATTTCTTTAGAATATTAATAAGATTCTCAACACATCCAGGCTCCCCAGGTGATGCTGGTGTTAAAGAATCAGCCTGCCAGTGCAGGAGACACAGGAGACTTGGATTCTGTCTTTGGGGAAGATCCCCTGGAGGAGGAAATGGCACCCCTCTCCAGTATTCTTGCCTGTGAAATTCCATGGGCAGAGGGGCCTGGCAGGCTGCAGTCCATGGGATTGCAAAGGGTTGGACATGACTGAGCAGCAGCACTACACATCGATTTCGTGTATCTAAAATACAGTGTGAAGTGTCTGGATACCCCATTCCTAAATTCTCTGAACTGTGCTGCTTGGTTTTTTTGGGTGGTTCTGTGTTCCTCATTTCCTGTGTAGTTGTTGATGAAGGGGTTTAAGGAGTAAAGATGCAGTGTTTTCTAGTACTGTGTTACTCCCTAGTCTCATGTTCCAGAAAAGACTAATAGCTGTTCTGTTTGTGTGTAGTATGTTACAGTGAAACCCAGCCAGACCCAGGTCCTCAAAGGCATGTTCCTACCATCCTGTTCAGGCTGTCGTACCCCACAGATTGAGCAGGCTGTGGGCATCGTGGGCGCTGTTATCATGCCACACAACATGTACCTGCATTCTGCCTTAGTTAAGGTGAGCAAGACCTTTCTTATCTCAGTGGCCTGTGTAGTTTCATGGCATCTTTTCCTTTCGTTGCAAGGGACACACACTTAGTTCACAACTGTTGGAGCCCTGAAGGAGCACGTGTTTTTCCACAGTTGGACTGCACACTCTTGTATCACTAAGGTGACCAGAGATGGGACCAAGGTGACATAGAGAAGGGACTAGAGTCCTTCTTAAAAGATCTGAAGGGGCACCATGTCTCTTGTCTTTAAATCTCAGGTGCCTGAACGGCCTCATGGAGGTCAGGAGGAAAGAGCCTAATCTGTCTTTTACCAGTTAATCCATCACAATCGTTTGCTGGAAGATTTCAGAGACCTTTGTAATTAAGGTGGTGTCCCCATTAGGTCTGAAATCAGATTGTTCTCATAGGTCAGCAGTTCTTCCAGCCACATAACTGAGGGCTCAGCAGTCACTCGTTCACTTTTTCCTCTTTGGGACATGTGATGTCATCAAAGGGTCATGACTTCTTACTCACTCAGTGAACCAGGATGTAAGTGGAGCCTCACATTTCATGTGGTCAGTTGTTTGCCCCCTAGGCCTTTCAGCTGACTGCAGACTTATGAAATATCACAAGGAAACTTGTTCCAACTCATCAAAAAGTGACTGTTGCTGTTCTCTCTAGTCCAGACAGGTAGACCGAGCCAATAAGCAGGAAGTTCGAGAAGCGAATAAGTACTTCTTCATTGAATCCTGCATTGCTCTCTTTGTTTCCTTTATCATCAACGTCTTTGTTGTCTCGGTGTTTGCCGAAGCATTTTTTGGGAAAACCAACGAGCAGGTGGTAAGTAAGCCTGGGTCCTGGGTAGTAGTGGATGTGAGGGTAAAGAGGAGGCTGCATTGGGGCAGGAAAACGTGACAGTGACTTCGAGTGCAGGGGAAATGGATCTCAGTGCTGCCCCTGAGTCATGGCACTACTCAGGTTTACATGTGGGGCTGTGACCAAGCCCAGACCCTCCTTCGTAGCTTTAAACAGGTAAGGAAGCGTGCCTTAGTCCGAGGTTGCCTCGTGCCGTTGTTGGTGGCTTCATGTCTGTTTGGCTCGTTCTCATCCCCTTTTGCTTCCTGTTTACCAACTACTGGCTGCTTGCCAGTCCTGCCATTTAGTGCTTACAGGCGGGAGGAGTCAACCAACAGAAAATAAAGCTGTGGCTAGATGGGCTATTTTATCACACTGAATTCTCTGTCCTCTTGACTCCTGATTGCCAATCTAGGTGTTTTTTTTTTTTGCCAATCTAGTTTTGATAAGTCCTTTGATTCCTACCCATAGGACCTCTAACTCCTGGCTCTGCTTTGAATAGGCCACCCTCTTCTGGGCGTCCTCTCATATTTGAAGTCTATTTAAGGGCCCTCACCTCCTATTATTATTTAAAATGACCCAGCATTCGTGTATTACCATGCACACTCTGACTCGAGGAAAAGCTTTTGGTGACCTGGGGGCGTAGGAAGAGTGGGGAGGCAGAGCTCAAAGACCTGCCGCCAGCCTCTGCTGTCATCAGCCTGTGTCCAGTGTCTCACCTGCAGGACTCGTTTCTTAGATGATCCGTCTGTGTGTGAGCTGTTGGAGAGGTCTTCTCTGAGTTTTAGACTCAAAAGTTGATCCTAAACTGCTTTGGTTCCAGGTTGCGGTCTGTAAAAACAGCAGCAGTCCTCACGCTCACCTTTTCCCAGACGATAACTCAACACTGGCTGTGGACATCTACAAAGGGGTAAACGTGTCCGGATTTCTGATCTCTGCTCCTGAATCAAGATTCTCAGCATAGTCTCTGGTCTTTTTAGTGGGTTCACTTCAGAGCTCAGCATATCTTCTGTGGAGTGTCTTTTTTTCAGAGGTCCAGATGCCAGACAAGCCTTTTGGATTACGTGGAAGGGAATAGGAGATCAGCTGACAAGATGATTTAATTGTATCAGCAATTCCCAAACATGTTGATAGCATATTGTTTTCTAGGTGTTAATTGGGGAGACTAAAGAAGTATCCCTGGTAAAGTGGTCTTTTTTGTGTGTGTGGCTGAAGACTATTTATTTATTTAGATTGTGCTGTGTGGCATGCGGGATCTCAGTTCCCGGACCAGGGATGAAATTTCTGCCCCCTGCATGGGATCACAGAGTCTTAACTACTGGACTGCCAGGGAAGTTCCAGTAAAGTGGTCTTTACTGGGGCCTCTCTGTCCCTTTTATGCTGATTACATTATGAACCTCCAGTGGTACACAACACATAGTATTTAACATTTCTGAAATTTATTGGAGGTTTCTCTCCATTCCTATTACCATCTTCCAGAATAGTGTGTTTAGGAATATAATTTGGGAAGTGTGTTATAGTCATTTTTCTTTTTGATACTTAACATATGAGTTGAGGATAAAGGCTTTAGGAGCCTAGAGAAGAGAAGGGACTAGGCTGAGGAGGAATGGGGGCCCATCCAGCAGACTTTAGGTTGAAAGCCTCTAGAATGAGGTCAGGACCCGAGTCTCGCTTCTGGGACAGTGCCAGCACAGCGCTCGGTAGAGGTGGGTGCGTAGCCAGGATGGGGAGAGGTGACGCAGAGGAGCACTGTGGGGTGTTGTGTCAGGTGATCTCTCTCCCTTGCCTCTCCAGGGTGTTGTGCTGGGGTGTTACTTCGGGCCTGCCGCTCTCTACATCTGGGCGGTGGGGATCCTGGCTGCGGGGCAGAGCTCCACCATGACAGGAACCTATTCCGGCCAGTTTGTCATGGAGGTACGTGCTGCTGTGACTGGGATAGACGAGAGGAAGGGGACGTTGCCCTTTTGTCCTTTCTTAATTCTGTGCCTCTAAGGTCTTCCCAAACCTCCTCAGACCTTTTTCTGTTTCCTCTTTCAGATACTCATATTCCTTCTGTGTTTTCTTCCAGGGATTCCTGAACCTAAAGTGGTCACGCTTTGCCCGAGTGATTCTTACCCGCTCTATTGCCATCATCCCCACTCTGCTTGTGGCTGTCTTCCAAGACGTGGAGCATCTAACAGGAATGAATGACTTCCTGAATGTTCTTCAGAGCTTACAGGTGAGGAGGGAGCTGGGGAAACTCATATCCCGTTGAGTCAGGAGGCATTCTGTATTGCCCTTAGATACCAAGCCTAGTGTGGGTGTGGGGAAAATTCAGAGGAAGAAAGAGGCACAGTCTTGGTCTATGGTGAACGCATATGAAATCTCTGTTATCTAAAAGGTTTTTAGAAGTGACTTGTTTTTTTTCTAAGCCTGTTGAATGGGAATTATAAGCTGTAATTACGTATAGAACACAAAATTATTCATTAACCAAAGCAAACATTAAATAATGTAAAGGAGACTGTTGGGTATTATGGAGATTAAGAAGGCAAGGCAGATAGAAATTTTGTAGACACTGTGAGCATAACTGACGCTAGGTTCATGCTACAGATTTCCACATAACCCTCCAGCATGTTGCGATGACAGGAATCATTTCTCACAGAGTAGGTGAGGCAGGGTCTGTGGTTCCCTTTTGCTAACTGTGCTGCTCTCTAGGATGTTACAGGAACCCCCGTAGCCCTGTCTGATCTTACTTTTTTCTTTTGCAGCTTCCCTTTGCTCTCATACCCATCCTCACGTTTACGAGCTTGCGGCCTGTGATGAGTGAATTTGCCAATGGATTGTGAGTGCACTTCTGTTAGTTCCCCAAGATGTGGGGGGGAAGGGTATCTTCATCAAACTGACCAGTCAGAAATTAAGTCATAGGGGGACTATGTGCTTTAAGACATGATTCTAGAGCTGCCCCCTCAATCTCTGACTTAGAAAATAGAGACTGTTGGGGACTTCCTGGTGGTCCAGTGGTTGAGACTCTGCCTTCCGGCGCAGGAGGTGCGATTTCCATCCCAGGTCAGGGACCTAAGGTCCTACATGCCACAGGGTGTGGCCAAAAATTAAAAATAAACACAACATTGTGAGTCAACTATACTTCAGTGTAAAAAAAATCAAAGAAAATGGAGACCATGAATTTAACAACAGAGGGCAAGCACATTTTTTGTTTCTGGTGGCAAATTTTTTAGCTTTTAGGGCTTTAACTCTTCAACTTCAGCCACTGAAGGATAAAGTATCTTAAATCCATGTTAAATGATCTTAATGAGGGAGGCATAAGCTAATACCTTTTATATACATCTCTAAAGTACATGGGGTATTTAAATGACTTGTTGCGTCTCTAGAGACTCATGACTTTTTCACTTGTAAGGCTTGTTGCATTTTTAGGGGCTTAAATAATAGGGATTATTTGATAGTGTTTTTTTTTTTCTTCTTCCTCTTTCTCCCTATCATTGTGTAACTTTGGCTCATTTAACCTAATCTGGGACATAAGCTTTTTGGTTTGTTTTTAAATGCCACTTACCCCTGTCCTGTCACCCCAAAAGACACAGTGTTTTTTTTTGTTTGTGGGCAGGTTGGACTGTTCTACCAATAACTGTGCTGATTCTTTTGACAGAGGCTGGAGGATTGCAGGCGGTATTGTGGTCCTTATCATCTGTTCCATCAACATGTACTTTGTCGTGGTTTATGTGCAGGATCTAGGGCATGTGGCATTGTACGTGGTGGCTGCAGTGGTCAGCGTGGCTTATCTGAGCTTTGTCTTTTACTTGGTAAGTCCAGCTGGGAGGAGGCAGGGGTGGTGAGGTGCATCTAACACTCAGAAGAGAAAGGACCCAAAAGAGCATATGGTTACCTGTCTTCAGGTTACTGACACAATTTGTATGAAATTGTTAAACCAGCTGTGACTAAAGAATATTTTTAACCATAAATTTTCCCTCTGTTCCTAAGAGCTATCATTTTTCAAAATCTGTCACTCTGTCTGGTTTCCATTCCTAATAATTCCTAACGAGAGTGTAGTATGTTTGAAGAACTCAAAGATCAGCCGTGTAGAAAATAGAGTGGTATGAGATGGGGTTGGAGAATGGAGCTGTGTCTTGTGATTTCAAATCTTTGGAGGGAGCACATGTGGGTTCACGGCCCTGCCCAGCTCTCCTGCTTAATAGCTGTCCAGTGATGACTCAAGTAAATAGTGATAATCTCTTGTTGAATTATTCTAGAATTACTAAAGAATGATGGTTATAAAACAAGCTATATCAAAAAGGAATGTAAAATAAATAAATAATAATGAAAAGAAAAGGAATGCAGAATTATAAACACCTAGATAATAAAAAAAATGGTCAAGAGTCTAGAGTAAATTATGTAAAATGGTAATAGTAGTTGCCTTTGGATGGTGGGATTATGGATATATTCTTTTCTCTATTTTCACCTTCTTCTGTAACATTACTTATATCAATGAAAAGCAGCTATGCCAACAACACATCTCCCTCATTATTCTAGACAGGTTTCTCTAAAAATCACAGGGGCTGAGGACTGGGGACAGCTGAATTTATACCATGTCTGCTACAGAGAATGGGAAGACTGGATGATAGAAACCCCCTGCTCATCTGACAATACTTACCTAGCCCCCGTGTCAGGGTCTGCCAGATACTTGATTGGGAACATCATTTTAATGAATGTTGAGAAATTATGTCTTGGATAGATACAGCTCTGCTTTTTTCCTCCTCAGTAAACCATGGGCACACTAAGATAATACTGACCCTACAATACAAGGACTTACTCCCAGGAAACCCAAGTAACTCAGTATGACCTTGACAGAAATTGTTTTAACAATTCGCTGTAGGGTGACTCTTGGTGGCGTAGTGGTTAGTATTTCTGGCTTTCACTTCAAGCTCCCAGATTCAGTCCCTGGTAAGGGAACTGAGCTCTGCAACCCGCCCCGCCACCCCCCCCCCCCCAAAAAAAAGAGTGCTGTAGAACTTAAGAGGATCCTTCCTTCATGCAGATCAGTTATGACAGTGCCAAGTCTTTCTTAGTCACCCTGAGGCTGTAGAAAATGTTGAAGACCCATTTTCAAGGCTGAGGACTGTTCTAGATGAATTCCTACTGTTCAGTCCAGGAGACTATTGCAGTTGTATTAGCCAGTCAGTCATTGCCCTGCATTGTGAGGAGTGGAGTAGGACTGAAATGGGTAGTGGTCTTCAAGGAATTCTGCCACAAACACACCACAAACACAAAGCAGTAGGAACAGAGGGAGCTGAGGATTGAAATTAGTACAGCAAAGAGGTTTGCATCTGAGCAGTGCAGTGTGGGCGGTGAGTGGGGTAAGTGGGCTCTCCAGAGGGCTCAGCGAATGATGACCATATTTTCTCTTTTAGGGTTGGCAATGTTTGATTGCACTGGGCATGTCCTTCCTGGACTGTGGGCACACGGTAAGCATCTCTAAAGTCCTGCTGACCGAAGAAGCCACCACTGGCTATACTAAGTAAACACTGTTCACAGGTAGCCATCAGGGCCAGTGTGTTTCTATGGTTTACTGTGTGAACATAGCCAAAGGTATGTGCTGTTGCACAGACTGCATTTAGGACTCAGCCGTTTGTTGGGAAAGACATTGTTGCATATTTGTTTGAAAGATAGCATTATTTTTCCTCCTGAACTCCTAACCTGGTAACTGGATTTAGGATCTTTGACAGCCTGATACCTGCTCTCAAACAGCACTGAATTCTTTCACTGTCCCAGGGTCAGTTGTTTTATCTTTATGTGAGATAGTTCTCAATGCATGATTCTTAACAAGACTATATGTTAAAAAAACATAATACAAATTACAGAATAGGTATGCAAGTTTTATTTATAAAAAGATAATGGATTTAAAAGTCTGAGAAATACTTTGCTTATGCATACCCTTTGAATTAACTATAAAAAATAAAATCTCAGTTAGGGTGGTTTGATTCATATTAAAGATAAAATTATGAGATAGTCTACCTCCATCAGGTTCAGGATTCTTTTAACTTATTTTTACTTTAATTTCATTGAAAGTTAAGAGGGGTAAGAAAGCATTAAAGAAGATGATAAATGGACAGATGGTAAAACTCACTTGTGGTCATGGTGACTAATACTAATCTCTTTCAAAAATCACTCTGATGATTTCCCTCAGAGATTGAGAGCTTACTGAAATGTTCTTGGGAGTCCCAATTTTAATAACTTTCATGTTAGTACAGAGCTCTCTTGATGGTATTTCTTCTTGAGCACTTAGAGTGGAGAAACCTTCCCCTTCCTCCTCCAGGAGGGTAGTGATAGAAAAAGATGGTAGCATTTATGAACTGATGTTCTCAAGAGACTTTGGGGTGAGGTGAAAAAACTTGAAAGAAGAGGAGCCATCTGTTTTATTCCTAAAAAACACCTTCTACCAGAATCATCATGTTTTTCTGAAGCATGCCCAAGACGACTTGCAAGGCAATCTCAGGAGCTCTGGATGTAAGCGTTGGAAAGCTCGCTCCCTCTCAGCGAGTCCTTTGGTGTCACTGGTTGCCAAGTTCTCTCTGCAGGGTTGCACTGGGCTACCTCTCTTCAGCCATTCTCTCAGAGGGAAAAACTTTGAGACCAGATGGTGGAGCTCTGGAGTCAGAGGAGATGGGTCCCTTCAGCATGGAGCTGCTGCTCTTCAGCCACTTCTGACATTTTTACATGTGGAGCCTGACACCATGTGATTATCTTAAACCAAGTCACATTGTCCGGTGGAGATAAATAATCAGGTCTTTTATAGCCACTGACTTTGTGAGAACAGTAATGGGAATGCAATTGAAGGACTGCATTTCTGGTGTCTTCCTTCTGGAGTGCCTATTGATTGATGTTCTCTGTTCACCTGAGCCCCTAAAAGCATTGTTTCCAGTACTTTGTACACAGTCAAAAGCACAGACTGAATGGACTGTCTTTTACATGGCTTTAAGGGTAACCTTCTGTGTTCCACTGACCATACCTTTACCTCAGCCCCTCCAGTGACATAGCACAGAATCCTGAGAGACAGATTCCCCAACCGTTCCTCCCTCTCCCCTACCATCATCCCCTAAGCTGTTCACAAGGGCACTCTGGAGATATCGGGAACTGACCTCTTAAGCTCTTGTCTGGCCTCAGTAGGTGAGGGCCATGTTGACGAAATTCTTTGTAAAAGATGGTACACTAACATCATTTACCTTTGCCTGGAGTCTGGCTGGGTGCAGTCAGTCTCAGATTCACAAATATTTAGAAGCCCAGGTAAAAGCTGCTAGTTTTCTTTTCCAAGTTATATATATGTCTTTCAATGATGAAAACTTTTTTCCCAGTTAAATGTCAGTTTATGTCACTATGTGTGTAGTATTTTACAGTGTTAACAACACTCCCATACTGTATTCCACCTAATGCTTTCAGATAGAAAGTGTGCTTTCTATTCAGCCACTACTTTGGGTACAGTAAACAGTGTTTAGAGCTGACATCTTCCAGTGCCAGCGTGTGCACTCTGTTTGTGTGAAATGTTTAAGGATATACAATTGTACTTTGTGTAAATTGGTCCTTGTTCTTTATAAATGTGGCATGAAATAACTGCTGCTATAGCATACTGGGAATTATCAGCAATGGGCAAGAACTGCAGTTTGGCTCCTGTGAGGTCCTGCTAGTGGTTTTAGGAGTGGTTACAATGAGCTTTTAGGGACCATTTAACAATATGTAAACTTGGTTTGTAATTAAAAAGTTTTTTTTTCCTTTTTCCAATTTGGTTTCCTGGATATTTTTTATTAAAACCTTGAAAATACTCTATGAGTGGGATCTCAACAACTTTGAAATACTGAAACATCAACTACCACCTGGACTGACATACTAGATTCACACTGTTCATGATTTTTCTCTTTAGAAGGGATAGAGGAATACAGTTGACCTCCCTGTACATCTAGGTGTTGGGGTGTTTCATGGAGGCATGAAATAAAAATTTTGCGTGTAATTTATAGTCAGCTCTTCATGTGTATACTCAGCCTTTCATGTTTAGTGTTCCTCCGAATGTGTGATTTCATGTTCTTAGATTCATCCTGCCTGGGATCATATATTTCTGCCATATTTACCTTTGAAAAAAAATGTATATGAGGAGACTCTTGAGGTTCAAATTGAGTTTGTTCAAGGCTCAATATAGGTTTAGTTCCCAGAAGACTTGATGAATTATAGACACCAAGCACTAATTTCTATCACTGATTTAATTAGTTTTGCCATTGCTAAAGTTTACATCATTAAAATATTTAAAATTGAGAAAAAAACTGTCATTCTGCCTTTTTCTGCTCTAAGCTGAACATTTTTCTGTCTGTAGTCTTGTTTCACCATTGAGGTAGGCGTTTATATTCTGTATATGCTGCCAGTAAAAAGTGTGAGTATTTGGAAGGTGAAAGGAAAATTGTTTAACTTAGAAATGAAAGCATATAAATACAAAGACCGGATAGAAATACAAAACTCAGACACAGTAAACTGCTAGGCTTGTCACCAAACACATGGCATGAAAAACTAAGTCAACCCTTAATTTGTTCCAAGAGTGTCACTAGAACTTCCTTTTCCCTTTCTCTGTTGCAAGCCTTCCCTGTCTGTCTTACAGGAACTAAATCCTGTGAATAAACACCGTAGACATCATCTGAGAATTTTCTTTTCCATGTTGTTCTTCTCATTTAACTCATCCTTCTTACCCTGGTTTTGTTTTGGTTTTTTTAATCTTTTTTTGGCTCTACCATATGCCTTCGGGGATCTTAGCTCCTGCCCAGGGATTGAATCCATGGCAGGAATTGGACTCATGGCGTAAAAGCTTGGAATTCTAACCACTAAGACACCAGGCAACTCTTTATTTGGGTGTAATTTCATAGCTAACATAGGATGCATCACAATTGGAAGATCCTGGTTTGAGACTTCCTTTCGCTCTGCCCTCTGCAGTGCTTTGTGTTCCTCCCTTGGACAGCACCAGTGAGTCCAGATGTGTCACTGTCTTTTGACACCTTAGCTTTGGAACAGTAAAAATAACACATTATTATGGTACTTGGGGTCTGAGCACACTGTGCGTGTGTGTGTGTGTGTGCATGCAGGTTTAGTCGTGTCTGACTCTTTTCAACCCCATAAACTGTATCCCGCCAGGCTCCTATGTCCATGAGATTTTACAGGCAAGAATATGCAAGTGGGTTGCCATTTCCTACTCCAGGAGGTCTTCCCAACCCAGGAATTGGACCCGCATCTCTTGGGCCTCCTGCATTGACATGCAGATTCGTTACCTCTGAGCCACCTGGGAAGCCCTCAGCGCGCACATGATCTCATGTAATTCTTACAGCAAAAGGATATATATATATATATATATATATATATATATATGGCGACTGAAGGGCCAGAAACTAAAATAACACATCACTAAATAGCAGGCATTTGGCATTTGTGCCTGACTAACTTAGTTCCAGAACCCATGTTATTTTTACTAATCATCTGATACAATATGTAGTATACACTTAAGAGTATACTTTGGACACCAAGCTTTGGTGTTTAGCAGCACCAAGAACAGTACCATATCAAAGATACTCCTCTTAATACTCTGATGAGTGCTAGAATATGTTTTAGGTCAAAAGTTACCAATTCATAGGCTAATTTTGTTTCAGTTCAGTTCAGTTCAGTTCAGTTGCTCAGTCATGTCCGACTCTGCGACCCCATGAATTGCAGCATGCCTGGTCTGTGCTAAATTTTCAAAAGTACCTGAATGCTTTTTCTGGTGGATGTGGAAAATGGGCAGGGCCAGCAATAAGTAAGAACCGATAGTTTATTCATTTGAGTACCTCTCTGCCCTTGAAAGGTTTAGCCAGTTCCTCTGCTGTTTAGCTCCATTTCTCAGTGTCCCCGAGCAATACAACAAACTTTTCCAGTGAAGGAGTTTTCTCTACTAAGCCATGAATGATACAACCTGGAGGTCATAGGGCTAAAAATGCAGCCCTTGCTTACTACACGCCCACCCCACCACCGTAGTTCACTTAAGAAACGGCCGCAGTGGATTGTCAGTGTATCTGACAATTGCTCTTGGTTACTAAAACCTGAGTCATAAAACCCTGAAGTGAGTATAAAGGCTGAAACCTGAAGTGCTGTGCTTCTGCCCTAAGGCCAGTGTGACTCAATAATTCCTAGCCTTCTAGTTGAGAATAGTTTTATCATGGGCCCCATTTTGTCTCATCTTCACACAGTCATCATAAACCTCTGATGGGCATTTTTAATGTCTAAAAAAATTGCTGAAGACTAAAATGAGATAGGTTTCCCAGGTGGCGCAGTGGTCAAGAATCGGTCTGCCAGTGCAGGAGACGCAAGAGACGTGGTGCGATCCCTGGGTCATGAAAATTCCCTGGATTAGGAAACGGCAACCCATTTCAGTATTATTGCCTGGAAAATTCCATGGACAGGAGAGCCTAGCGGGCTATACAGTCCATGGGATCACAGAGTCGGACACGACATCACACCCACCCACACACACACAAAATGAGATAGTTTATTAATGTCCTTGGCATTTTAAAGTGCAGCATTTATTCCTGTTTTACAAAGGAGTAGGATAAGGCTCAAGAAGGATACATAACTTGCTCGAGGTCATAGGAAATGGAAGAGTTGGAGCTTGATCCCAGCCCCAGTGCCTTTTGCACTGTATTCTACTAGAAATATTTCTGTGAATTTATAGTGTGCATTTGGCATCCTGAGCACTCACATGATCTCATTTGATTCTTCCAACAGAAGGTTCAGTCTCTATACAGATGAGACAACTGAACGGCCCAACAGAGGCTGTTGGTACCAAGGGGCAACAATGTTCCTAAAACCCCTGGTGATACCGGTAGGGCTAAAAGGAGACTCAGTGATTGTCCCATGGTGAATGCAAAGGAGAGGAAAAGAGTAAGCTACAACTTCACAAATGCTGATACAGATCATCTGGATTAGGCCTCCTGGAGTGAGTCTGGCAATATATTTTTTTGCTTTGTTTTCATATTTATTTTTTGTCCATACTGGGTCTTGGTTGCATCTCGCAGAATCTTTCATTGCCGTGTGCAGGCTTCTCTCTAGTTTCTGCTTGTGGGCTCCAGAGCCAGAGCTTGCTTAGTTGCCTCCAGGAATGTGCCATCATAGTTCCCTGACCAGGGGTCACACCTTCTTCTGCCTGGCAAGTTGGATTCTTAACCATTGGACCACCGGGGAAGTTCCTGGCAATGTGTTTTAAAGGCAGCTAAAGTAATTCTTATAAAGTCTGATAAACATCTGGGATCCTTTTCTCTTAGCACATGCCGTTTTATGTTTCTTTCTTTTGTTTAACGAAAGGCTTTTTCTGCTCAGGTGCCAAAGGATAATTAGGGCCCAGACAATAGGGCTCAGAATTTAGACTATTTGAAATTTGATTTCTTTTCTTTTTTTTTTTGGCCCGTTCTGTGCAGCTAATAGGATCTTAGTTCCCTGACCTGGGATTGAACCTGAACCCTCTGTAGGAAAAGCACAGAGTCCTAATCACTGGACCACCAGGGAACTCCCTGAAATTTGAGTTCTAACACACTTAGTATTAAGGTATAAAAGCTCACAGTACATTTGCTCTTAATATCCTGATCAGAAACACCCATGCCGAAGTAGAGTATGTCACAAGAATAGTTAAAGTGCGAATTTTGTATTTGGCATTAACAAATCCTTAACTATTTCAGCTCCTGTCAGTTATTTTATATATGTAGTAAGCCATTCATATATTTATAAGCCATTTATTTTCTGGAAGAAAATCAATATAGCAGAACTGAAATAAGAGCTACTTTTATATGCTGATTATAGATACTTGAATGCCAATAAATCAGTCTAACCCTTTTCCATCTTTTTGTCCTCAGTACCATCTGGGATTGACAGTTCAACCTGAACTCTACCTTCTGAACACCGTGGACGCTGACTCACTTGTGTCTAGATGACGGACAGCCTAAGGGACTATATAAGACCCACTTTCTCTTAGTCCTTTTGTGCCAAGTGTCCTGTTAACATTTCTCTTGTTTGTTCAGTGGTGAGTTTTGTTCAAACATTTTGAACAAAAGGTAAAAATTTCCTCATGGGAAGGGTGTTAAAGCTGACAGCTGTTAAGAGTAGGTCAGAGACCCACCACCTCACCACAGTCCTACAACTGCCCAAGTTAAGTGATTAGCCTATGGTGGCCACACACCCCATGGGCTTGTGCCTGGACTTCTGGAATTAAATATATGTGTGTGTATGTTTATGTAAACCTGAACTTACTGGTTTGGGTAGAGTTTTATATAAAAATGATATTTTGTATTTTTTAAACAAATTTGTTCAGATAAACCGTATTTATTTTGTCTAAATCACATGTAACAAAGGAAAAAGAGCACTGCTCTTTTTCAGAATGAACTGGTCAAATAGACCGATTTTTAAAGTGATACTTGACTGTGGCCAGTTAAACTTGACTTGGATTTAATCAACCAACCCTTGGTAACTCCTGGTACTAGCACATCATTTCCAAAAGAAGACGTTTCTTTTCTTTGGCAGTCTTGTTTCATCCTGGTTGTCGGTGTGCTCTGTGGTTATTATTTTTCTTTGTTGTTGTTTTTCTTGAGTTTTTTTTTTCAGAGATATGATGGTATTTTCCAAAGAGCTTACTACCTAGTAACAATATCCAGAAATCATGCTTTCACCAATAGTTTTCCATGCTACATTGGAACTCAGCGCATTCTAGCATTTTAGGTATAAAAAGAATTCTAACACTGAACTTTACAAAGCCCAACAGAAGGTAATGGAGGCATTAGTGTTCTTTCTAAAGTGTGTATAGTCCCACCATGTCTTGTCTTCCCCCTTTTCCCATTAATACTCCAGACACCATTTCTAGGCCAAAGTCTATTTCCTGGAGTGGCTGATGTTTCTAATGCTGACTCTCCTAGGGAATGCTGAGCATTTTAAGTTTATTTATACCAAGTAGTATGAGACTAGACCCACACTGGGACTTGGAAGATTGGTCCACATGTTGTAAACTGCCTGCCCACGTATGGGTTATAGATATTTTGACTCTTCTTCCTAACCAGAATTTTTTTCCATAACATTTTTATAATAAAACATTAAATACTTAAAACTTTCTGCAGAAAGTCTCTGCATATTGATCTGATTGAAAAGCCAGAACATTTTGAACACCAGGCTCACACCCCTTCATGAAAGTGCATTTGACTTACACTGCATGGTAGCTATCCATTTTTAATGGAATGCAGTCTGTGCCTTCTCATTTCCTTCCAGCCCCAAAGGCTTTGAGTTTGCAAACCCTGCAGCCTTTGTATGTTTGAGCATCATTTTCCTCTTTGAGCATAAACCTCGCTGCCTTACTCTAAAACTTTGCACATTTCAGTAAGACTTAAAAAAAATCCAGACATCGCCTTTGTCATTTATAATGATTTAATCCTGTAAGTGGCACGGATTTTTTTCTAAGATTATTCTTTAAATTCCCTCATTTCTAATTCGTGACCCTTGAAACTTCTGATAAGAGCAATAGCCTTGCAACTCAGGTTAGAGACCTTCTGATCTTAAAAGTAAAACTGAATTAACATCATTTATCAGCTTTTATTTGAAAAAGAGACTTTAAAAATGAGTTTCAGTGTTTTGGTTTGTTTATTCAGAGACAGCAACTCTATATGAATCAGTTTGTTGAATTTTTTTCTCCCTCCCTGGGCAGTTGCATTTCTCAGTAGTTTCATTACCAGAGGATGTTTGGGAAAAGAAAAAAAAAAAAAGGCAGGAAGAATCCTGTTTTATAACTCATAAAAAGATAAGGTGGTTGGTTAAATAGAGATTAAGTACTTGAGAGGTTTCTGTAGCTTTTCTCCATTCTTAAATTGTATCTTATTAGGAACAGACTAGAGTTTACAGCAAAAATTTATAAGTATACCTCTCAGTTCATACAACTCCTGTAATCAGAAAACTTTATAATAAAGCAAGCCGAATCATGCTAAAACCAGTGGAGGAGACTGATGTCTAACAGTAAGTCTTGGACAGACATTTTTGCTAAGTTAATATTTAATCATTCCTTATGATTTACAGTCTGGATTTCATGATACATGCTTATATAGAAAATAATATAATCAGTCTCCCCCCTTTTTTGACCCCACTGTGTGGAATGTGGGATTCTCTATCAGGGATTGAACTCATGCCCCCCCACCCCTGCAGTGGAAGTGCAGAGTCTTACCTACTGGACCACAAGGGGAAGTCCCAATATAGTCAAGATTAACCTAGATTCATATACTCACTCAGTTTCTGAGGTTTAACACTACAGAGTCCATTTGTAAAAGGGTACTCTGATAGTCTATATCCAGGATGTCAGAAAAATGCAATTAAATAGTTGTTACTGAACAGCTGCTGCTATATAACTGTGTGATGGCCTAATAAAAAGGTAGTCAGAGCATACCCAATAGTCAGGGAGGCATCAGAGGTTATAGCAGCTGATAAAAATGGCCTTCTCAGTTTTAAACATCATGATATTAAGCACCGAGCCTTCGCCCCAGAAGTACTGTGCACACTCAGGTTTGTATCTGTTTATAGGGTCTTCCCTCCGTGACCTCTCCTGTTTGTCCAAGTTAATGTGGGCAAATGGGCTTCCCGCGTACTTTTCTCCATAAATGATTTTACATTTTAATTTAAGCATAATTTTTGAGCTCTTATGTATAGCTACTTTTAATATTTTTCATTGCTTTTTTTCAAGCAATAAGTACATTAGTACTTTCAGAGTAAGATTATCACAAAATTCTGGAATTTTTTGGGTTTTGAGAAGAGCCCATTTCTGAGTTAACACTTCAGTTCATCTATTTTTAATGCTGAGCATGTTCTGGTAGCCTGATTAGAAGTATCTTCATTGTGTAATCAACATGAAGGATGACATTTCTATGCCAGAGGTCTTAAAATTTCCTGATTTCATGGAAGATATTATAACCAACTGCTGGAATGTTTACTGTAGTGAAATAGAGTAGTTGGATTCTTTCCTCGCCTGTTTCTAAAGTGTTGACTGGAACATGTCTGTCTGTTGGTGGCACTTGAAGAGCCTCATAGTAGGTGCAGATGGCAACTTTAAAAATAATTACCCTGAGCCAGTAGAGAAGGGTGCATATAATACACAGAACAATGAGTTAATGTCTAGAATGCAGATATATTTTCAATATTGTTGCATCTTTCCCTTCTCCAAATACTAGATGACCTTCCAGTCAGAGTATTTCTCCACTACAAAAAACATAAAGAAGGGGAAATCATTACCACAGATCATATTACATGCATTTTAATGCACTTTTTGTTTTTTACCTTGCATTCTTGATTTTATCTCAGTGGGTACTTTTTTTTTCCTTTGGTTTTCTTTCCCAGAAGTGCCTGGCAGGCTATACAGTCCATGGGGTTGCAATGAGTCAAACACAACTGAGTGACTAAGCACATTTCTTTCCCAGGCCTGGAGTCAGAATAAATCTGAGGCATAGCAGTTATGACTTCAACAAGGTGGAACTAGTTTTTAGAACCCTAGGCTTACAGAGGAGCTTGAGGCCTCAGGTATACTTCACATTTATTATCTTCTTTGTTACTTGTGTTTTCTGCAGTGTCATCCCAGATTAGCAGTAGCACAAATGGACTAAATCTTTACTGCCATTTGAGGGAAAAGGGATTTTTTTTTGGAATTTACCTTTGTATTCCCAGAAATACTTTAGAGAAGTATAAAAATGAATACACAAATATTTCAATATTAGACATTTATGTTTGTGGTAAATTAGTCAGGTTTCTGTATAAGAGTGAGGTGCACAGTGGTGAACCAATTATTTTTAAAA
Source organism: Bubalus kerabau (assembly GCF_029407905.1). Classification (NCBI taxonomy): domain Eukaryota; kingdom Metazoa; phylum Chordata; class Mammalia; order Artiodactyla; family Bovidae; genus Bubalus; species Bubalus kerabau. The sequence goes on along the minus strand of NC_073624.1, from coordinate 93,735,849 downwards.
ATTTCACTGAGCCCCAGGCAGCGTGCTAACCTGTGCTAACCTGCATGTGTTCCTGTGCTTGTCTGGTACACTCCCACACGCGGCCTCCCGGCTGAACCAAATTTAAATAATGACGTGGCCATTCATTCGCCTCTGATGTGATTTTTGCCCATTCTAAAAAGAAGTTTATGAAAGCCTTAATTACCTTGCCCTGTTTGGAGAGAATTAAGTGATGAATAGAGTGTCATGTCTCATATGGATAGTGAAAGTTTTTCTGTAGCCATTATATAACTCCTAATTTTCAGATTGATTTGGCATAATATAGATTATTTTCTGCTGCTAACTAGAAAATAAAAATTGTAAAAGTCAGAAAATCATGTCCTAGGTTCTGCTGCTAAGTCACTTCAGTTGTGTCTGACTCTGTGTGACCCTCTGGACAGCAGCCCATCAGGCTCCACCATCCCTGGGATTCTCCAGGCAAGAACACTGGAGTGGGTTGCCATTTCCTTCTCCAGTGCATGAACGTGAAAAGTGAAAGTGAAGTCGCTCAGTCGTGTCCAACTCTTAGCGACCTCATGGACTGCAGCCTACCAGGCTCCTCCGTCCATGGGATTTTCCAGGCAAGAGTACTGGAGTGGGGTGCCATTGCCTTCTCCGGTCCTAGGTTCTAAAGGACATCAACAAAGGTATTTTTGAGTTGACTATTTATGGTAATTGATTTGGAAATCAACATCTTAAAAAATTGAAGGCTGTGAGAATTCTGACAAATTTCTGCAGTATAATATGCTACATATTGAAAATTCATTTTTCGTAAGTACTTTTCAGAAAACTTCTTATAGAGTATTGATAGGAAACAAACACTGAATTTCATCACTTGTATTTTTCTAAAACAATTGAAAGCAAACACCCTCTATCTTATTATTTTTTGGCTTGGATCATACAGCTCGCTCCAGAACTGGGGGAAAAAAAAAAAATTAAGAGCCCTTTAGGATAAGTATAAATCTGAGTTTATGATGTTACTATGCCACCCTAAAGTTTGAATTTTAAAATATTAAAAGGGAAAGTGGGAAGATTTGGCAAGATCTTGAGATTAAAAACAATAAACACTTCTACTTAGCAAACATCTATTCATTATTGTTCTCAGTATTGTACTTAGTATTCTGATAAAAAGGAAAGTGAATGGATTGTAATCCCTGCTTCTAGGAATTTACCATTCAGTGGATGAATTAGCTGTGTTTAGGCAGATGAGATAGGTGTACATCTTCCCCAAGGATGAGATCCTAGGGCCCTGCAGAAATGGGGGAGGGCCTGGAAAGATAGCATGAGAAAGAGCTGATTCAGTGAATTCAGGGAAGTCAGCAAATGTTCATACCCAAAGCAAGATAGGGAGCAGCAGAATTAAACTACATTCCATAACAGGTGTCAAGGCATCGGCTATCTTAGGTTGTCTAAACTAAACCTTTGCTTCATTTTCCTTCTGCTTTATTTATGACACTTCTTGTTAATAACTACAGAGTACACAGAGTCTATAGTGTCAGTAAGTTCATTGTTCTCATCCTAATCAGCAAAATGAGGCAGATGTCTGCATCATTTTCTAATGAAATAGTACTGTAACTATCAAAGATGCATAAAATTCAAGCCAAAACATGTTTAAACTCGAATCATTGTGGTATCTGTGGAAATAACATTCTCAGGTTCAAAGAGAATTATATGACTCATTTCCCTGTGCTTATTAGACACAGTTATTAACCTTTTGCCTACCTCTTAAGGCTTTATAGGTGGCGCAGTGGTAAAGAATCTGCCTTCCAATGCAGGAGATGCAGGAGACTCAGGTTCAATCCCTAATTCAGGAAGATCCCCTGGAGTAGGAAATGGCAACCCACTTGGACCAACCCAGTATTCTTGCCTGGAAAATCCCACAGACAAAATTTCTGGTGGGCTACAGTCTATGGGGTTGCAAAAAGTTGGACACGACTGACTCCACACCCACACTACTTCTTAAATGTAGGTGTTGCCCAGAGCTCTGATCCCATCCCTTTTCTCACCTCGTTCACACCTGTTGCTTCACTGGTAGGCAAGTAAGATCTGTCTTCTGGGTGTGAGACCTATATATAGATTATATTATATGTGACGTTTCTGCCTCCCATAGGTGAAAGTGAAGTTGCTCAGTCGTGTCTGACTCTTTGCGACCCCATGGACTGTAGCTTACCAGGCTCCTCTGTCCATGGGATTTGCCAGGCAATAGTACTGGAGTGGATTGCCATTTCCTTCTCCAGGGGATCTTCCCGACCCAGGGATTGAACCCGGGTCTTTCACATTGTAGACAGATGCTTTACCATCTGAGCCAATATAAATAAAGTGTGTTGGCTGTTTACAATAGCCAGGACATGGAAGCAACCTAGATGTCCATCAGCAGATGAATGGATAAGAAAGCTGTGGTACATCTACACAATGGAATATTACTCAGCTATTAAAAAGAATGCATTCGAATCAGGAGGTGGATGAAACGAGCCTATTGTAGAGAGCAGAGTTAAGTCAGAAAGAAAAACACCAATTCAGTATATTAATGCATACATATGGAATTTAGAAAGATGGTTATGATGACCCTATATGTGAGACAGCAAAAGAGACACAGATGTAAAGAACAGACTTTTGGATTCTGTGGGAGAAGGCAAGGGTGGGATGATTTGAGAGAATAGCATTGAAACATGTATATTATCATATGTGAAATAGATCGTCAGTCCAGGTTCTATGCATGATACAGGGTGCTCAGGGCTGGTGCACTGGGATGACCCTGGGGGATGGGATGGGGAGGGAGGTGGAAGGGAGGTTCAGGATGGGGGACACATGCACACCCATGGCTGATTCATGTGAATGTATGGCAAAAACTACCACAATATTGTAAAGTAATTAGCCTCCAATTAAAATTAAAAAAAATAATAAGTGTTGAGCATGCCGCTCAAAATGTGCAGTTATAAACCATGGAAATGTACTATAGTCAGTCTATTACTGGTAAAGATTTGGTTCTGGCTCTGCAGTGTGGTATGCAGGATCTTAATTCCCACCGACCAGGGATTGAACCCATGCCCCCTGTATTGGGAGTTTAACCACTGAACTGCCAGGGAAATCCCCTAGCAGGCATCTTTCTCACCTGCTATTCTATTTCACTCCCCTGTTTAAACTCCTCAGCGGCTTACTTCATCTTGTTACTCCTCAACTAGCAACCATGTTAATCTATTGGGGGATTTGTTTTATATCAGTTTAGCTAACCTGTTCTTATGTTTTCCAGAATTGCCTTCTCTGCAGAGTTATGGGTTAGCTTGGCCATGAGTGGCATTTTGCTTGAGATTTGAAGGTGAAAGGTGAAGCTATGCTAAGTCACTTCAGTCGTGTCCAACTCTGTGTGACCCCATAGACGGTGAAAGGTGAAGCAGCAGCTGCCAAATTCTTTTTGCACTTGGAAGGCTTGGTACAGAGCAGTGCTATTCCAGTTTGTGTGTGTTGTTTATCTGCTGGCTCACCTCACAGTTGTTGGGCAGCAGTCAGGCCCACAGATCCTTCAGTTGCTTGTGGATCTCCTCCACAAGCCAGCTTGTCTGGCTCGTGGGCCAGGTGTGAATTAGCTCCATGGTAGAAGCTGCCAGCTTTTCCTAAAGATCATGCCATCAAGGTTAGAGTCATGAAGACTCTGACTCAAGTTTCCACCTGTCTTTGTGATTCTAGTTCATCCTTGCAGATTCTAGTTTCTCTTTCCTTCTCAATTGCTGCCAGGTTAACTTTGGGTACCAGGATTAGAAATATAACCAGCAGCCTAACACAGACTGTTTAACCAGCTTCCCAAATTGCTTGAGGTCATGTCTTTATAATAAATCTCTTTTTATATATCCTCTGGAGAAGGAAGTAGCAACCCACTCCAGTATTCTTGTCTGGAAAATCCCATGGATGGAGAAGCCTGGTAGGTTACAGTCCATGGGGTCGCAAAGAGTCGGACACGACTGAGCGACTTCACTTCACTAGTAGTTTTAGAAGGACATGGCAACCCACTCCAGTATTCTTGCCTGGAAAATCCCATGGAGAGAGGAGCCTGGCTACAGTCCATGAAATCGCAAAAGAATTGGACACAACTTAACAACTAAACAACAACCAAAACAACTAGTAGTTTTGCTTATCTGATTGAACAGACTGAAACAAAATTTGGTATTAGAAGCTTTCAGAGGAACATAACTCTGAGGATTCTGGGTTATCTGGGGTTGGTTCTCTTGATCTGATACAAGATGTTAATGGCCTTTTCCCCCACTCCAGTGGCAAAGAGTATGCTGGCAGTCCATGGCATGCATTAGCAAAACATTAAACAAAATATCACTTTGCAGATACCCTTAATCGGGTGCCTATAGAAAGCAAGGCTTTGGGTGATCAGGTTTTTACTGCCATAGAACATTTAGTGGAAATAAGGAGTATACTACAATTGGTTACTTCTAAATGTGCTGGAGACCTTGGGAAAACTATATGATGGGTTCATGGGTTGTTTTTTTGGTTTTGAGAAGCAATTTTATTTCTTTATTAAGGTTCACCAGGTCTTAGTTGCACCATGTGGGATCTAATTTCCCTGACCAGGTATCAAACCCAGGCCCGCTTCATTGGAAGCTCAGAGTCTTAGCCACTGGACCACCAGGGAAGTCCCTGGGCTCATGGCTCTTAATTCGTAGCTTAAGTTTGTTTGAGGGACCTGAAAGTTTTATGACTTTGCAAAAGAAAGTATTAACTCCTTAGCCATGAGATTGATATTTTGGAAAAATATACAAAGAGGCTAATCTTGTAAGTGATGAATTACAACACAAATTGAATTCCCAACCTCACAACCTCTTGTGTTAAAGTTTAGGGCATTGCTTTGGAAGGAGTAGGACTCTGAAAATTGAGATGGGGACAAATGGGCAGATTTCAGTGAAAATGGGTCCTTGAGCCCCAGTATCTTACAGACACTCCTTTGCCAGGAGAAACAGTCCTTTGATCTCTGTCTAATAATGACTGAAACTTGGACCAAAAAGTAGTCTCCACTTAAAGAAGCTGAAATACCAGAACTTCCTTAGTATACTTCCATGGTAGAGCAGTGATTCTTCTTTACTGGTGTAATTGTGTTGCCCAGGGGAATCTGACAATGTCTAGAGATAATTTGGTTATCACAAAGCGGGGGGTGGGGGTGGGCGGTGGGTACCATTGGAATCTAGTGGGTAGAGGCCAGGGATACTGTTGAACTTAACTAAAATGCACAGGACAGACAGTCCTCCACAACAAAGAATAATCCAGTCCAAAATGTCATAGTGTTGAGGTTGAGAAACTTTGCCATAAAAGAAGGTATCCAAGGCCTTAGGGAGATTGGAATGTTAAATTTGATTTATCCTGCTCATGTGTGCTATGCGTGTGTGCTCAGTTGTGACCGACTCTTTGCAACCCTATAGACTATAACCCCCCGGGGTCCTCTGTCTTAGGAGATTTCCCAGGCAAGAATAGTGGAGTGGGCTGCTATTTCCTCCTCCAGAGGACCTACCCCTGACCCAGGGATTGAACCTGGATCTCCTGCAATGGCAGGCAGATTCTTTACCGAGCCACCTTTATCCTGCTAATCCAGCGGCTAAATATATCTCCTTCTTTCTACAGAGCTGTGAGAAATACATTTATGAAGTGAGCCCTGGTCTCCTTGAAGAGATCTATGGTAATGGTTTTCTGTAAACCAGAAATGACAGTAGCAATTTCAGAGCTTCCTGAATTCAGTGGGAATGATGAGATTATAGATTGGCAGGGGTCAAGCGGCAGCATTTATTTGGCAAAAACAGTGAAAGTATGGTGACTGTAATGGGCAGCAAAGCCTAAGCAGTAATCAGCGTAGTCTAAGCCAAAACGATCTTTAATATTGGCTAATTCAATGTCATGTACCTAGAATTGCAAGTGGTGAGCAGCATGTAAGCGGAAAAGCTCTGGGTTTGGTGAGCAAAAGTTTGACTTAAATCATCACAGTAGAGAGCCATAGCCCCTCAACCAGTTCCTGAATTTGAGTTTAACTCACAGACCCAAAGTCCCTGCAGTAAAGAGGTCAGATCTCCTTAAGGACAGACTCTGTTTCACAGCCCCAAATGCTAATACTACATATCTTCCTTCTAGTCTTCCCCAAGGAACCTGTGACTATTCAGTAGGGTGCTTGTGTAAGAGGAAGAGGGAAATAATCATATCTGTGAGACGCTTAAATATTGGCTCTGAATTGACACTAATGCCTGGTGAACCAGTTCTACCAGCAAACTAGGAGTTTATGATCAGATCAGTGGAGGTGTGCTGTGGGTCTATTTTATAGTTGGTCTGCTGGGTCCCTGAACCTACCTTATGTTGTTTCCTCAGCGGTGGAATGTTTAATTGGAACAGTTCAGTTCAGTTCAGTTCAGAGCCTCAGTTGTGTCCGACTCTTTGTGACCCCATGAACTGCAGCACGCCAGGCCTCCCTGTCCATCACCAACTCCCAGAGTCGACCCAAACCCATGTCCATCGAGTCGGTGATGCCATCCAACCATCTCATCCTCTGTCGTCCCCTTCTCCTCCTGCCCTCAATCTTTTCCCAGCATCACGGTCTTTTCAAATGAGTCAGCTCTTCACATCAGGTGGTCAAAGTATTGGAGTTTCAGCTTCAACATCAGTCCTTCCAATGAACACCCAGGACTGATGTCCTTTAGGATGGACTGGTTGGATCTCCTTGCAGTCCAAGGGACTCTCAAGAGTCTTCTGCAACACCACAGTTCAAAAGCATCAATTCTTTGCCACTCAGCTTTCTTTACAGTCCAACTCTCACATCCATCCATAACCGCTGGAAAAACCATAGCCTTGACTAGATGGACCTTTGTTGGCAAAGTAATGTCTCTGCTTTTTAATATGCTGTCTAGGTTGGTCATAACTTTCCTTCCAAGGAGTAAGCATCTTTTACATACTCAGTAACTATCAGAATCCTCACATTGGTTCTCTGACCTGTGGAGTAAAGGCTCTTATGGAAGGGAATGCAAAGTATAAACCATTCTAAATGCTTCTGTTACCAAAGCAATATTATATTCTCAGAGGGACTGTAGAGCTTAGTGTCATCAGTAATAACTATAAAGATGCCAGGGTGGCGATTTCTACAGCATCTTTATTCATTTTGCCTCTGGCCAGAGTGAGAATGGATTTCTATAAACATAATCAGGTGGTCAATCTAATTGGAACTGCTGTACAGGTGTGGTTTCATTCCTGTAGCAAATCAACATAATTTTTGGTATTTGGTTTGCAGCTGTTGTCAGTCTAGTCAAGGCTATGGTTTTTCCAGTGGTCATGTATGGATGTGAGAGTTGGACTGTGAAGAAAGCTGAGTGCCAAAGAATTGATGCTTTTGAACTGTGGTGTTGGAGAAGACTCTTGAGAGTCCCTTGGACTGCAAGGAGATCCAACCCATCCATTCTAAAGGAGATCAGCCCTGGGTGTTCTTTGGAAGGAATGATGCTAAGTACTTTGGCTACCTCATGTGAAGAGTTGACTCATTGGAAAAGAGTCTGATGCTGGGAGGGATTGAGGGCAGGAGGAGAAGGGGATGACAGAGGATGAGATGGCTGGATGGTATTACCGACTCGATGGACATGAGTCTGGGTAGACTCCAGGAGTTGGTGATGGACAGGGAGGCTTGGTGTGCTGCGATTCATGGGGTTGCAAAGAGTTGGACATGACTGAGCGACTGAACTGAACTGAACTGAATCCGATGGATTGTTTTTTTCTGTACACCTTTTAGTATAAAAAGACTGTCAGAAGCAGTTTGCTTTCATCTGGCAGGGCCAGCGGTATACTTTCAGTGTTCAGTCTCAGGGCTGTGTGAACTCTCCAGCCCTATGCCACAATCTAGTCTGTAAGACCTTGATTATCTCTCTATCTATCTACAGGATATCACATCAGTCCATTACATTGATTTGATCTATCAAGGGGAAATTGCTACTATATTGGTAGGATAAGGAGGAGCGTGTCTGGAATGTATACCTTCTGGGGCATTTCTTAGTACTCCGATGTCCTGTGATTAAAGAAAGTGGAAAATTACACCCAAAACAGGAAGGACGATTAATGACCCAGGTTTGGGTCAACCCAGGCAAATAAGCACTGTGCTTGCAGAAGGCAAAGGATGGATTAAATGGCTAGTGGAAAAATGTATTTATAATACAAGCCATGATCATCTGACCAGTTTCAGAAACAAGACTGATAGTTACGTGTATTTTTCCTTATTTTGATATGAATATACTTGTGTATACATTCACCAATTGTTTTTTTCTGTTTGCCACCTCCATTTACCGACCATCTAATATAAAAAGTGTTAATAGTAGTTAACCTCATATCTCAGGATAGAAAAGGGGAACACAATAGCTCAGAGATGAATTGACAGCATCCAAAGATGTACAAAGGGACTTTGTATCTTCTTTTGGGAGAGAGTTAGCCTGTTTTTGATTATACAAGGAATGGTTGGTTTTCCCATTGTGTTTATTTGAAGGTAAGTATATTAAGAGAGGTATATATGGAGACCAGGTTGACAAGGGGTAGACAGTGATGGATCTGTATTGTGTCAACTTAGCTAAACTATAACTAGGTTCCAGAATTCCTTTCCTTTTGTCAACTACAAATTGACACTTGCCATCTACCTCTACAAGGTGCCGCAGCACCCTAAATCATGTACTGCTGCAGCTGCTGATTCTCGGTACCCCATGAAAGGAGCTTAGGGTGGAGAGCTTGGGGAAATTCTGGCAAGACAGGTCTTCAGGTAGTTAGATATTTTCAGGAACTGATTTTATGAGTCCAATTCTTCTATCTCCTCATATCTAGAAAAGCACTAAAATACTTGATGGTGATAACTGTTTCTTGTTACTAGTAGAAAGCTTCATGAGACTAGCAGAAACCTTCTGGAAAAATATGTGTTGACTGCATGCATTCCCCCTTAACCAAAAACAATATACTGCCCTGCCCCTGCCTCTCACCACCTCTTTGGAGCAGTTTCTCAGAGCTATCTGAGGTGCTGTCTTCCGGACCGCAGTCCTCCTTATGCCCCAAGTAGAACTCAACTCGCAACTCTCACGTTGTGCATTTTAAGTCAGCTCTTTCATTCCCTGAAAAACTGTACATGGGACTTTTGCATGAGATTTAGAAGGCAGAAGTAAAGTAGCACCCAGGTTCTATTAACTTGGGAAGGAACGTTGCAGCATGATTTTCCTATCTGCTGGCCCACCTTGTTGGCATAGGACGGCAATCAGGAGTGCAGCTACCATGGCTCCTGCTGAATTTCCTCTTTCGCTTTCTCTGACTCCTTGGCCAGGTCCATGTTTAGCTCCAGGATGAGGGGCATTAGCTTTTTCTATGTCACTCCCAGCATCTACTTTGGAGGCTTGAAATGGTGAGAAATCCATAAGCATTCCAGACTGTCCTGTGTGTCCTAGGTTATACGTGTAGGTTCCAGATTTTCCTTGCTTCTCTCCTTTTTCATCTACCGCTTCTAACTGCTTGCGCTGACCAATTCAGGTCACAGCTACTAAAACACAAGCAACAGCCTTACAATTACATAAATCCAAATACCTATAACAAACTTATTACTCTGTGTTATTACTAGTAGTTCTATAGTCTCATCAAACACTGATTGATTCACCTCTCACACCAAGCTATGTTCAGTTCAGTTCAGTTTAGTCGCTCAGTCATGTCCAACTCTGCGACCCCATGGACTGCAGCACGCCAGGCCTCCCTGTCCATCACCAACTCCTGGAGTCTACCCAAACTCATGCCCATTGAGTCGGTGATGCCATCCAACTATATTATCCTCTGTCATCCCCTTCTCTGCCTGCCCTCAATCTTCCCAGCATCAGGGTCTTTTCAAATGAGTCAGCTCTTCACATCAGGTGGCCAAAGTATTGGAATTTCAGCTTCAACATCAGTCCTTCCAGTGAACACCCAGGACTGATGTCCTTTAGGATGGACTGGTTGGATCTCCTTGCAGTCCAAGGGACTCTCAAGAGTCTTCTCCAACACCACAGTTCAAAAGCATCAATTCTTCAGTGCTCAGCTTTCTTCACAGTCCAACTCTCACATCCATACATGACTACTGGAAAAACCATAGCCTTGACTAGACCAACCTTTGTGGGTAAAGTAATGTCTCTGCTTTTGAATATGCTATCTAGGTTGGTCATAACTTTCTTTCCAAGGAGTAAGCGTCTTTTAATTTCATGGCTGCAGTCACCATCTGCAGTGATTTTGGAGCCCCCCAAAATAAAGTCAGTTACTGTTTCCACTGTTTCCCCATCTATTTGCCTTGAAGTGATGGGACCAGATGCCATGATCTTAGTTTTTGGAATGTTGAGCTTTAAGCCAACCTTTTCACTCTCCTCTTTGACTTTCATCAGGAGGCTCTTTAGTTCTTGTTCACTTTCTGCCATAAGGGTGGTGTCCTCTGCATATCTGAGGTTATTGATAATTCTCCCGGCAATCTTGATTCCAGCTTGTGCTTCCTCCAACCCAGAGTTTCTCATGATGTACTCTGTATATAAGTTAAATAAGCAGGATGACAATATACAGCCCTGACGTACTCCTTTTCCTATTTGGAACCAGTCTGTTGTTCCATGTCCAGTTCTAACTGTTGCTTCCTGACCTGCATATATATTTCTCAAGAGGCAGGTCAGGTGGTCTGGTATTCCATTCTGTTTCAGAATTGTCCACAGTTTATTGTGATCCACACAGTCAAAGGCTTTGGCATAGTCAATGAGGGTAGGCAGTTATTTTATCTTTATATTTCTAGACCAGCACAGTACCTTGCATATAGCACATGCTCAATAAGTGTTTGCTGAATGATGAAAGGGGGAACATATTACTTCACAGTAGTTTCTTGGTGTATTTTGTTTAAGACCTGGTGTCTCAGATGGTGAAGACAGCCTGCTGTGCAGGAGAGGTGAGTTTGATCCCTGGGTTGGGAAGATCCCCTGGAGAAGGGAATGACAATCCACTCCAGTATTGCCTGGAGAATTCCATGGATAGAGAAGCCTGGTGGGCTACAGTCCATGAGGTTGCAAAGTTGGACATGACTGAGAGACTAACACTTTCACTTCTTTCACATATCACAGCTTCAATAAATGAAATTGAAATAAAAATGACAAAAACAGCAAAAAAATAAATAATAGTAAAATGATGATGGCAGGTATATTGAGAAAGAGGTACAATGCTGAAAGCTCTGTAAGTTTAGCCAAATCTTTCTGGAAAGATATAATAAGTGGTATTAAGCTGAAGATGCTCTCTGCCCTGGAAATTTTACTTTGGGGAACATACTCAAAGGAACTAAGCAAAGGAAAAGTCAAGAAGTTGACACAAAGATGTTTATGGCTACACTATGTATGAGGAGAAGGGCACAACAAGAGAATGAGAGGGTTGGATGGCATCATTGACTCAATGAATTTGAGCAAACTCCAGGAGATAGTGAAGGACAGGGAAGCCTGGCATGCTGCACTCCATGGGGTCACAAAGAGTCAGACATGACTGAGTGACTGAGGAACATCAACAATGTATGAGGAAAAACAAAACAACCCAAATGGCCCAAGCAGAAGAAAAACTACCATAGCCTTAAAAAAATATTGTACGTGTAGGCAATGTTGAGAAAGAAGCAAAAACAAATAATCTGTTGCCACAGAGTTTAAATGCAGGTAATGTACACATAGACCTTAGCAGTGATCATAAGATTTTAAACAATATAAATCAATTATAATGACAAGTTAAGAAGTATATTCTGTAAATTATCTGCACAGGTTACTTCATTGTGCAGTGTAAAATACTAAGTAGATATTCTTAATAAAACAAATGAAACAAACTAATTATATATATATATATATATATAAATTTTATCATTTATTTTTCTAGCAAAAGCTTAACGCTCTTCCCTTATCAAATCAAGACACTGTTCTTACTGAAATTTGTTTTCTTTCTTTTTGAGATTAAAGTCAGAACCTTTATTGCTTTCCATACAGCCTCTCTGTAATTTGTATATAATTGAGTTTAGCTGGAAATACTTTTATCTTTCTAGTTTAGTCACCCTAAATGTCTCTGGAAAAACAAGATAATTTACAACAGACACAGTGTTAATCTGTGATTAATTTCTGTGATTAATTAATAGATTAGTGATTAATCTCTGTTCATTATAGTGATCTGTTCAAGTGACACTGAGTTCTTGAATTGTTTTTCTAGTTAAAAATGCTAAAGAAGACGAAATCACTATAAAATTGTTTGCCACCATTTCTTGCTATTACAAGCCTTAATCAAATTAAGTGGAACATTTGGGGTGGGATAGGGAGGGAGATGGGAGCGAGGTTCAAAAGGGAGGGGATATATGTATACCTATAGCTGATTCATGTTGAGGTTTGACAGAAAACAGCAAAATTCTGTAAAGCAATTATCCTTCAATAAAAAAATAAGTGCAACATTTAAACATGGAATATTACTATAAAATAAAATTTTGATTCTTTTTCATATGTGAATAATGACACCTATAAAATTGCTAGATTTGTAGTGACATTTAATGGAAACATGACATACCTATTTTAGAAGGTTTTGTGGAATCACAAATTTATGTATGTCTGATTTATATATATATATTTAAATTTTATTGAAGTATAGTTGATTTACAATTTGTGTTAATTTCTCCTATATAGCAAAGTGATTCTGTTATATATGTATTTTTCATAGTCTTTTCCATTGTAGTTTATCACAGGATATTGAGTATAGTTCCCTGTATATATGTCTGATTCAAATAAGTTATTTTAATAGTTTCCAGACAAAATAAACACAAGAAAAGAGGCATGGCTGAAGTATACAATAATAATTCTTAGGGCAGCTAAAGTATCCAAAAGAGAAGGAAGAGAAAACTTAGCTTTTGAAACAAAATACTGGTGTTTAGATTCTGTGTGGTGTTTTTTTTTTTTTTTCTTAAGTCCACATACTTATCAGTTCAGTTCAGTTCAGTTGCTCAGTCGTGTCCGACTCTTTGCGACCCCATGAATCACAGCATGCCAGGTCTCCCTGTCCATCACCAACTCCTGGAGTTCACTCAGACTCAGGTCCATCGAGTCAGTGATGCCATCCAGCCATCTCATCCTCTGTCGTCCCCTTCTCCCCCTGCCCCCAATCCCTCCCGGCATCAGAGTCTTTTCCAATGAGTCAACTCTTCGCATGAGGTGGCCAAAGTACTGGAGTTTCAGCTTTAGCATCATTCCTTCCAAAGAAATCCCAGGGCTGATCTCCTTCAAAATGGACTGGTTGGATCTCCTTGCAGTCCAAGGGACTCTCAAGAGTCTTCTCCAACACCACAGTTCAGAAGCATCAATTGTTTGGTGCTCAGCTTTCTTTACATACTTACGTGCTAAGTCACTTCAGTCGTGTCCGACTCTGTGCGACCCCATAGACGGAAGCCCACCAGGCTCCCCCGTCCCTGGGATTCTCCAGGCAAGAACACTGGAGTGGGTTGCCATTTCCTTCTCCAATGCATGAAAGTGAAAGGAAAGTTGCTCAGTCGTGTCCGACTCGTAGCAAGTCACATACTTACAGTATTTGTTAAAAATATAAATATTAAATATCTATTGGGAAAGGATAAAAAAGCCAAGACTGCAGATACAACTATAATAATATTGATACTTCTTGAACTAGAGTTTATTTAACCATCATTGTTAGCATCTGGAACACATCAGGAGGCCAGCAACCGGTCACAGAGCACAAACACCACATAGTTCATGCTCCCAAGGTTTCATTCAGAGCTGTTTAATTCTGAATTGACTCAGTTCTTTTGGGCATGGGTTTCTAGCTTCTGGCAACACAGAATATTAGAAGCAGAAGTTTCTGATGATACCCAACAATAATGGAAGAAACTGAAAAATCTATAAACATCAGACACAAAAATGTAAAGGAGTTGATTAGAGGACAAAGAGACATTTCCTCAACTCACGATGGGGTTACATCTTGATAACCCATCATAAGCTGAAAATACTGTAAGTCAAAAATTCATTTACTATCTCATCTATTGAATGGGCTTTTTTTGGTGGCTTAGTGGTAAAGAATCCTCCTATGCAGGAGATGCAGGAGATATGAGTTCAATCCCTGGATCAGAAAGATCTCCTGGAGTAGGGCATGGCAACCCACTCCAGTACTCTTGCCTGGAGGATCCCATGTACAGAGGAGCTTGGCGGGCTATAGTCCATAGGGTAGCAAAGAGTTGGACGCAACTGAAGAGAGTGAGCACACTCCCACACACCTATTGAACATCACAGATTAGACTAGCCTACTTTAAACATGCTCAGAATACTTATATTAGCCTGTAGTTAGGCAAACTCATCAAACACAGAGCCCATTTTATAATACAGTGTTGAATACCTTATGTAATTTATTGAATATTGTACTGAAAGTGAAAAACAGGATGGTTGGGTACAAAGTGCTTGTAACTGTGTTGGTTGTTTACCTTCATGATGGTGAGGCTGACTGGGAGCTGCTGCTGTCCAGCACCATCATGAGAGTATCGTACCACATATCATTAGCCCAGGACAAGAACAACATTCAAAGGATGATTTCTATTTTTCCTATTTTTTAACATGTGGCTGTGCACAGTTTTCCCAGCAGCATTTGTTGAAGGGTCTGTCTTTCCAGCATTGTGTAGTCTTGCGTCCTTTGCCATAGATTAATTGACGATAGGTGCATGGGCTTATTTCTAGATTTTCTGTCTTCTGTTGATCTCTATTTTTGTTTTTGTGCCCAAACCATACTGTTTTGATGACTATAGCTTTGTAGTATAGTCTGATATCAGGAAGCCTGATTCTTCCAGTTTCCCTTTTTCTTTTTCAAGATTACTGTGGCTATTTAGGATCTTTTGTGTCTCTATACACATTTTGAGATTGTTTGTTCTAGTTCTGTGGAAAATGCCATTGGTAATTTGAGAAGGATTATACTATATCTGTAGATTTTCTTGGGCAGCATAGGTATTTTGACACTGTTAATTCTTCCAATCCACAAACATGGTATATCTTTCCATCTCTTTATGTCTTTGATTTCTTTAATCAGCATCTTATTGCTTTTAGGGTATAGGTCTTTTGTATCCTTAGATAGGTTTATTCCTAGGTATTTTGTTCTTTTTGATGTGATGGTAAATGGAATTGCTTCTTGAATTTCTCTTTTGGATCTTTCATTGGTAGTGCATATAAATGCAACAGATTTCTGTGTATTTTTTTAACCTGCAACTTTACCAAATTCATTGATGAGGTCTAGTAGTTTTCTGGTATTATCTTTTGGATCTTGTATGTGTAGTATCATGTCATCTGCAAACAGTTGATAGTTTAACTTCTTTTCCAATTTAGATTTCCTTTACTTCTTTTTCTTCTCTGATTGCTGTACCTAGGACTTCCGAAACTATGTTGAATGGAAGTAACGGGCGTGGACATCCTTGTCTTTATTGCTCATCTTAGAGGGAATGGTTTCAGCTTTTCACCATTGAGTTTGATGCTACCTGTAGGTTTGTCATATATGGCCTTTATTATGTTGAGGTTTGTACCTTCTGTGTCCACTTTCTGGAAAGTTTTTTATCATAAATGCGTTCTTAATTTTGTTAAAAACTTTTTCTGCATTTATTGAGATGATCATATGGTTTTTATTCTTCAGTTTGTTGATGTGGTCTATCACATTGATTGATCTGTGAATGATGAAATGTCCTTGCATCCCTGAGATGAATCCCATTTGATCATGGTATTCTTTAACTTTATACCCAAAAATAAGCTCAAAATGAAATAAAGACCTAAATGTGAGACTGGACACTATAAAACTCCTAGAGGAAAACATAGGCAGAACACTCTCTGAAATAAACCACAGCATATTTTTTGGCCCATCTCCTAGAATAATGGAAATAAAAACAAAAATAAACAACTGGAACCGACTTAAACTCAAAAGCTTTTGCACAGCAAAGGAAACTATATAACAAAAAGACAACCCACAGGTTGAGAGAAAATATTTGCAAATGGTGTGACTGATAGGGATTAGTCTCCAAAATTTGTAAACAGCTTATGATGCTTAACAGCTTCAAAATAGCCCACTGCAAAAATGAGCAGAAGACCTGAATAGACATTTCTCCAAAGAGACCATACAGATGGCCAACAGACATAAGAAAAGATGTTCAGCATAGCTAGTTATTAGAGAAATGCAAATCAAAACTACAATGAGATATCATTTCACACTGGTCAGAATGGGTATCTTCAGAAAATCCATAAGCAACAAATGCTGGAAAGGGTGTGGAGAGAAGGGAACCCTCTTACACTGTTGTGTGCTCAGTCACTTCAGTCGTGTCTGACTCTTTATGACTTATGGACAGTAGCCCACCAGGCATCTCTCTCCATGGGATTCTCCAGTCAAGAATACAGGAGTGGGTTGCCATGCCCTCCTCCAGGGCATCTTCTTGACCCAGGGATCAAACCTGCGTCTCTTGCATTGCAGGTGGATTCTTTACTTCTGAGCCACTGGGAAGGCTCCTTACACTGTTGGTGGTAATGTAAATCGGTATAGCCATAATGGAGAACAGTATGGAGATTCCATAAAAAACTAAAAGTAGAGCTACCATATGACCCTGCAATCCCACTTTTGGGCATATATCTGGAGGAAAACATCTGAAAGGTCCCATGCACCCTGTGTCACATGCACAATTTACAATAGCGAAGACAAAAGCAACCTAAATGTCCACTGAGAGAGCAATGGATAAAGAAGACATGGTACATATATACAATGGAATATTACTCAGCCATTTAAAAGAATGAAATAATGCCATTTATAGCAGCATGGATGGACCTAGAGGGTGTCATATTGAATGAAGTCAGTCAGACACAGAAGGAGAAATACGGTATGACATCCCTTAGACAGTGGAATCTAAAAAGAAAGTATACACATGAATTTCCTTACAGAACAGAGACTCACAGACTTAGAAAATGAACTTATGGTTGTCGGGGGGAAGGGGTAGTTAGGGAGTTTGGGAAGGTCATGTACACACTGCTATATTCAAAATGGATAACCAACTAGGACATATTGTATAGCACATGGAACTCTACTTAATGTTGTGCCAGTCTGGATGGGAGTGGGGTTGGAGGAGAATGGATATGTATATATGTATGGCTGAGTCCCTTCACTGTTCACCTGAAACTACCACAACGTTGTTATTGGCTATACTTCAAAATAAAAAATTTAAAGTTTGGGGAAAAAATCATTAGCAAAAAAACATAAAGTGAGACATGCACGTTAAAATGATGTATAACATAACCACATTTATTTAAGAACGTATTCCAGTATCTAATGGAAAATTTCAGAAATGGAAAACCACAATTACTTTTGCTCCAAGTTACTTTTACTAATACATGCTCCATAAAATAAAAAGCTTGTCCCTGAGGAAAAAAAACACACACACACACACACACACCAAGGATTTTTAGTTTGAGGAAAACAAATCGATAAGATGATTAAATGTCAGATTTCAGTGGCCCCAGAGGTCAACTTCATGAGAAAACATGGAGAAATCCAAACTTACTACCATAACATTGTGGTTAATAGTGTCGTCTTCTGTCAGATTGTATACAGAGTTGCCAATCCATATTTTCTGTTCATAGAGTAATGGATAATAATAGCTAAAATTTAAAGCAATTTAAAGTATTCAAGGTCCTATCCTTAGTACCTGTCTGTCACATGTTAACCTACTTAATCCTCACAATACACTTATTTGGTAAATATTATTATCATTCCTGTTTTTTACAGATGAGGAAACAGAGTCACATAGATAATAAACAACTTGTCCGACATCATACAACCTATGTCAGAACCACGTTTTTCACTTGGGTTGTTTGACTCCAGAGGCTTGTAATACTGTCCCACCAATATGTTTATTTTAGAAAATTTAGAAAATAGAGAAAAAGTTTACAAAGAAAAATAGTCATCTCCTCAAGATAACTACTGTTAAGATTTTGTGTGTACTTTTTTATGAAAATGTGGTGCTGGTGTGGTGGTTTACTTGTGAAAAGTTGTTGCTAAACCACAAAAGACTCCGGGATTCTTGGCCTCCAGAAGAGAAGAACTCAATCTGGGGCCGGAGATGAGGCTTGGTCCCTCAGAGCTTTTTTGTAATAAAGTTTTATTAAAGTATAAAAGAGATAGAGAAAGCTTCTGACATAGACATCAGAAGGGGGCAGAAAGAGTACCCCACTGCTAGTCTTTAGCTGGATGTTATATAGCTACTAGCAGTCTGCTAATTAAAGAATGGAAATGTCTCAAAACTCAGAGAATGGCACCAGGCCCCTCACCCACAACATGCATTTTGAGATAACATTGGCACCAGGTGAGTCATCCCAGACCATAAAAGGATAGACATGGATCTTGAAGAAAGGCAGATTACCATACAAATATATAGTTTCATTAACATAGATTAGGAGGACAATGTATGAGTATAACATACTGGTTTGTCAAGTTAGTTCTGAGCCTAAATCTGAGCCTTTAGGCGGAACCGATTTGAAGATAGAGTCTAGGGTAAATGCATAGTATATTAACATAGCCAAACATTTCCATAAGAAAAATGCATTGGTTAGCTCAAGGTTTGAGAAAAGTTAAGTTCAGGTGGAACCAGGTGTCATTATGGTAACACAGAATTTTAAGAAAAACCTTTTTTAAAATTTGTATAGAGAAGGGAAAAAAATATAACACTAGTTTGTTTCCTCCTGCCTCTTAAGAGAGACAAAAAATGTCTGACACTTGCAGCCTATTTCCTGCATTTGGAGACCCCTGGCCTTCCTGCCTGTTACCTGCTCATTTGCTAAGTCATGTCAGACTCTTGCAACCCCATGGCCTATATAGCCTGCCCGGCTCCTCCGTCCATGGGATTCTCCAGGCAAGAATACTGGAGGTTGCCATCTCCTCCTCCAGGGTATCTTCCCAAACCAGGAATCAAACCTGGGTCTCCTGCATTGTAGGCAAGTTCTTTAGCAACTGAGCTACAAGGGAAGCCCATATAAAAATGTATTTTCCCCCTGTACTAGGATTTGAATACACATTTTATTTTATAATCTTTTATTTATGATTTTGAGTATTATTCTAAAACATGGTTTAAAAAATCTTTACACAAAGAAAGAAAAAATCTCTATACAGTATTTCACACAACTAAAGTTACCGTCTCCTATTTAACCATTCTAATTTAGACTATCTCCAGGTTTCCACTACTGTAAGTACTGTTACAGTGAACATCCTTACCCATAAGTGTTCGTGACCATCTAAATTATTTCCAAATAAATAACTTGCTAAAAAGTGGAATTGCTGAACCAAAAATGTGCCTTTTTAAAGCTGTTGGTACAGGTTGTCAAATTCCATGTGTGTTCAGTTGCCCAGTCACATCACTATAGCCCGCCAGGCTCCTCTGTCTGTGGGATTTTCCAGGCAAGAATACTGGAGTGGGTTGCCATTTCCTCTCCAAGGGATCTTCCCGACCCAGGGATAGAATCGGTGTCTCCTGCACTGTCAGGAAGATTCTTTACCACTGAGCCACCTGGGAAGCCCAGTTGTCAAACTGCCCTCTGGAAAAGCTGCAGCAGTTTGCATTTGTACCAGCAATAGATGTGAGTGCCCATTTTCAATAAATGCATATTGATACCTTTTTGTCAATTTGATGTGTAATGTGGTATTTTTGATAACATGCATATCTTTAATCTTAACATCTTTTACTAAACGTTATTGGTTGTTTGGATTTCTTCTTTTCTGATTTGTTTCTTAATGTCCGTTATCACTTTTCTAATAGGCTGTTGTTTTTTTCTTCCTGATTAGTAAGAGCTTTTAGTATAATTAGACTTCGTATGCTATAAATGTTTTTCCTCCATTTGTTGTTTGCCTTTTCATTACAATTTTTTTAAACTTTAAATTTATCTGAAAATTGTTCTTAGGCTCTGCTTTGCAAACCTGTGGGAGTCTGAATCCATGCCAAGCACTACCTGAGACTAAATAACCATGTTTTATATTTTGTACCATTGTCACAGAATATAAATGTTAGGATTAATTTTAAAAGTTGAATCACCTAACAAATGAAAAACATACTGTACGGCACAGGGAACTCTACTTAATGCACTGTGGTGACCTGAATGGGAAGGAAGTCCAAAAGGGATTCACTTTGCTGTACGGTAGAGACTAACACAATATTGTAAAGCAACTGTATTCAATAAAAATTAATTAAAAAATAATAGGTAAAAAATTTTAAAAACAAAAGCACAAATTTTTGCTTTGTTGAAATACAATTTATTGAACCATCTAAAAGTGTTACTAATTCATGGTAATATTTTTCTTTTTTTATTTATTTATTTTTTTTTATGTTGGTTTGATTTCTGTCATACATTGACATGAATTAACCATAGGTATACATATGTCCCCTCCTTCTTGAATCTCCATCCCACCTCCCACCCATTCCTACCCTTCTAGGTTATTACAGAGCCCCAGTTTGAGTTCCCTGGGCCAAACAGCAAATTCCCATTGGCAGTCTACTTACATTTGTTACTATATATGTATCCATGCTACTCTCTCCATTTATCTCACACTTTATTTATTTTTAATTGGAGAATAATTGCTTTATATTATTGTGTTGGTTTCTGCCATACATTCACATGAATCAGCCATAGGTATACATATGTCACCTCCCTCTTGAGCTTCCCTCCCATCTTCTACCCCATCCCACTCCTCTAGGTTGTCACAGAGCACCAGGTTGAACTCCTGCGTCATACAGCAAATTCCAATTGACTGTCTACAAGCAGTGCATGATATTTTGTCCATGGTATTTTATTCAGTCTGTGGATGCTGTGTGTAAATAACTGTCATATAGCAGTAACTGATGCTTTCATCTCAGTTCATTCAATTCGGTCGCTCAGTCATGTCTGACTCTTTGCAGCCCCATGGACTGCAGCACACCAGGTTTCCCTGTCCATCACCAACTCCCAGAGCTTGTTCAAACTCATGTCCATTCAGTCAGTGATGCCATCCAACCGTCAATTCCTCTGCTGTCCCCTTCTCCTGCTTTCAATCTGTCCCAGCATCAGGGTCTTTTCTAAGGGGTCAGTTCTTTGCATCAGGTGGCCAAAGTATTGTAGCTTCAGCTTCGGCATCAGTCCTTCCAAAGAGTATTCAGGACTGATTTCCTTTAGGATTGACTGGTTTGATCTTGCAATCCAAGGAACTCTCAAGAGTCTTCTCCAGCACTACAGTTCAAAAGCATCAGTTATTCAGCGCTCAGCTTTCTTTATGGTGCAAGCCTCACATCCATACATGACTACTGGAAAAACCATAGCTTTGACTATACAGACTTTTCTCAACAAAGTAATGTCTCTGCTTTTTAATATGCTGTCTAGGTTTGTCATAGGTTTTCTTCCAAGGAGCAAGCATCTTTTAATTCCATGGCTGTAGTTACCTTCTGCAGTGATTTTGGAGCCCAAGAAAATAAAGTCTGTCACTATTTCCATTGTTTTCCCATCTGTTTGCCATGAAGCTTTCATCTGGGACAGTCTTATAGTAGAGGCTACACATTATTAAGGAGTCTTCAGAAGTTTTCTACTTATCTACCTCAGTGGGGAGAAGGGAGAAAAGGACCAATGAGTACCTCTAAAAGCCATGGTGAGTGTCCCATTCTCCTTAGCTTATCTAGCTTTCCGAGTCTTGGCTGTCCCAGGCAGAGTTTAGAGAGGGAGTTCCCTCAAATTCTGTGGGCAAGTATGAGACCTGTGTTCAGGAATGGAAAACTTGAAATTTCCTGATGGAAAAAAATTTCTCCATAGAAGAGAACAGATGGAAGAGGAGACCCAGACTTGGAGAGGTTGGTGATGCCCTCTGGGTTACACAGGTTAGGCTAGAGAGATGCATGTTACCCATTCAGGTGACTCTAGTAGAAAGCTGGACATGAAAATTTGGGTTAGAAGAGAGCTGAGTTTGATACTTAGATTTGGAAACCATCTGTGTGCATGGTCATTGAAAACTCTCAGGGAACATGAGATTACACAGGTGTATATAAGCAAAATTAGAGCCAAAAAAGAACTCCAGTGTTTAGAGGATAGTCACGGGATGAATAGCCAGCAAAAGTAGTTTTGCAAAACAAAAAAAAAAGTGGTTTTGCAGCAAAAGTGTTGAAGTCGGAGTGATACAAAACCCCAGTGATAAGCACTGTGGTGAAATGATAAGAATATGTGCCTTAAAGTCAGATCTTCTGGCCGTGTATCGTGGGGCAAGTTTCTTAACTTCTCTGGGTCTGTTTCCCCAGCCCAACATGAAGACAATACCTGCGTTAAGGACTGTGTGAGGGCTGAATGAGAATGTAGGAAAGTCCCTGGTTCCATTAAGCAGTGAGTGGGTGCTTTGTAGGAGCTAAGGAAGAATATGATCCCCTAAGAGCATTCTCAGTGCTTAAACCCGAGATGATTATTTGCTTTGCAGAGAAGTTGTGAGATTAGTAACACTGTAAGCAAACCATCTCCTAATTGTGCCAGTTAATGCCCAATCTTGGGACACAAGAATTTGAGGATCAGAGCTTTTTCAGTTACAGTTTTGATGTTGGCCTGCCCTTGAGCCAAAATTATAGTCGGCCCTTGATATCCACAGGTTCCACATCCTCAGATTCAACCAACCACAGATCGAAAATACTGGGATAAAAATCCAAAAAGTTCAATAAAGGCCAAACTTGAATTTGCCACATGCTAGAAACCCTTTACATAGCATTTACATTGTGTTAGGTATTATATGTAATCTAGAGATGAGCTAAAGTATGTGGGGGTAGGTCCATATAAGTTATATGCAGACACCACACCATTTTATATAAGGGACTTGAGCTTGTGTTGATTTTGGTATCTGTGGTGGGGACAGGGAGGGACCCCAGGCATACTAGGGACGACTGTATACTATTGCCTTGAAACACTGTCTTCAAGTCCTTTTCTTCCTGAGGAATTTCTCTGTTGGAAAAAAAAAAAACAAAAACTGGGGATTGCAGAACATCCTTTTCCCCTAGAGTAGTAAATTCAAATGTTAAGGTACTCATGTTTTATGTATGTTCACTTATATTTAGAAGAAAACTTTAAGACTAGTTTATAAGCAAACAATAAAGATAATATGTGAAAATTACATAGGGGTATAAAGAATTTCAAAGTATACAGATAGATGTAAAATGAAAAGGAATTCTTACCCCTTATCCAATTCCCTTCCCAAGAGCTTGTTGTTCATGTCCTACTCTTTGCGATCCCATGAACTGCATCATGGTTCTCTGTTCATCACTATCTCCCTGAATTTGCTCAAACTCATGTCCATTGAGTCAGTGATGCTATCCAACCAGGTCATCCTCTGTTGCCCCCTTCTCCCAAGAGGTAACCACTGTTTATAATTTCTTGTTTATCATTCTCATTAACATAAATACTTATATAGGTATATTCTCCCCTCCACATACAGATGGACTTGTACTCCACATAATATTCTGTTTTCATTGCCTTTTAAATGAACAATATCTTGAGGATTTTTTTCATATGCCATGGGTAACTCTTCCTTGTTCTTTTTCACAGATGCACAGAAATCCTTTATACTGTGTGACAGTTTATATAACAGCCTCCAACTGATGAATGTTTATTTCCAACTTGCAGTATTTCAAATACTACAATGAATATTTTCACATATGAATGAGTTTTTGCACATTTGTGCAGGATAGCTATAGGATAAATTCCTGTTGGATGAAGGAGTAAGTGTACTTGAAATTTTAATATTATTAAATAGCACTCCAGAGAGGACACTTCCTCCAACTGGGGTATCCAGTCCTCCAAACCCATCCCAACACCATATTGAACTTAAAAGTCTCTGACAGAATAGTAGGTAAAATAGCATCTTGCTTTACTTTCTTTTTAATTAAAGTATAGTTGATTTATAATATTAGTTTCAGGTATACAACATAGTGATTCAGAATTTTTATAGGTTATACTCCATTTAAAGTTATTACAAAATAATTTTGCTATATTTCCCTGTGTTGTAGAAATATCATTATTGCTTATTTATTTTATACATAGTAGTTTGTGTCTCTTAATCCCACACTCCTGTCTTGTCCCTCTACCCTCTTCCAACTGGTAACCAATGGTTTGTTCTCTGTATCTGTGAATATGTTTCTGTTTTGTTATATTCATTCCTTAAAATATCTTGCTTTAGTTTGTCCTTTAATTGCAAGACTAAACATTTAAATCATATATTAGCTATCTTTATTTGTATTTCTGTTTGAGTACTTTGCTTCTTTTTCTCTTTTTAAAAACAATTGATTTAAGAATCCTGTTGATCTTGTTGATTTGTAATGTCTTAATATGAAGGAAGTTAACCCATTATCTATCATCCTTGGCAAATATTTTTACAAATTTTTGTACTTTAAGTTTGTTTATAGTCCTTTTCCCTGCAGGAGTTATAAAATTTTATTTATGTATGTATATATATATATATTATCAGTCTTTTCCTTTATAGCTTCTTCTGCACACTGAGACTTTTTTGAAAAACTCAACAGTATCTTTCCCAGGAGCTTTACTTTTATGTTAGGGTGTTTGATCTACTGAAATTGGGAGGGCTGCAACCCACTCCAGTACTGTTGCCTGGCAAATCCCATGGATGGAGGAGCCTGGTAGGATGCAGTCCATGGGGTCGCTAGGAGTCGGACACGACTGAGTGATTTCACTTTCACTTTTCACTTTCATGCATTGGAGAAGGAAATGGCAACCCAGTCCAGTGTTCTTGCCTGGAGAATCCCAGGGACGCGGGAGCCTGGTGGGCTGCCGTCTCTGGGGTCCCACAGAGTCGGACACGACTGAAGCGACTTAGCAGCCGCAGCAGCAGCCCTTGGTGATAGTGGTTGCTACTAAGCAGCCCTCCTCAACACTCACCGGCCTCGGCACTCTGCACCCTTCCTGGAGGATCTGCTCCTGGTTCTTCACGGAGCAGAGCACCAGGGTGCAGACCACCGCATCCATGGAGCCTGTGGCCACCTGGTGCATGTTCACCCCGGCAGCCATCAGAAGGGCTCAAACTGCAGGTGTCGGCCTGGGCAATGCACTTGATCAAGAACTTCTCAAAGTTGGGGTTGGGATCAACACAGGTCACCTGGCATCCAGGGGAGGTAGAACTTGAAGTTGGCCCCCATGCTACAGCCCAGCTCCAGCAGGGAGAGCTTCCTGGAGGGGCCCGTGAACTCCCACAGGTTGCTGAAGAGCTCCCGCTTCTTGCTCTCCATCTGTTTGTTGTACATCACAGTGAACCTCGCCAGGAAGTAGGGGAACCACTGTTTGCATATCCAGTTCCACAAGCCCAGAAAGTCCAGCAGGTACATGGGAAATGCCAGGATGCAGACGGCCAGCCGGAGGATAAAAATGGTGAGCGCCATCACTCAGAAGAGAACAGATCAACAGTTAGAGATCCGACTCCTTTAACTGGGGGAAGTAGGTATCTGGCCACACTCCAGAGCCAATCAGCTGCAGAGTAAAGAACTGGTTGTACTGGAAATACACAGCTGAAGTCAGATCTCAGGCAAGAGACCTGTTTCATCCAATTAATAGATGTTTGGCAGAATTGCCTTATGGCTTACTTTTCATGAATTGAAATGAGAAAGTTCCCAGCTTTTCCTTAGAAGGAAAGCTGATTACAACCCCCTATTCCTGCTTAGAGACTACTACTGCAGTTTTAAATGCGGAGTGTGTGTACTCACAGCTTATCTGTGAGTGAACTCTCCTAAAAAAACGATCCGTGGGTGGAGCCTGGCTAAAACCCACACCAGCAAGCCCATGCCAAGGCCCAGTTATTACTACATGCTCCCGTCTACTTCCTTTCCATCCCACCCACTTCTGCCTCTTTTTTTTGTTGTTGTTTAAGTGAAAGCACTTGCCCATCTGGTCACAGTTGGCAAGACCTTTCCCTTTTGCATTCTCGGCAGAGGCACTCAGATGTTCATAACTCCACAATGGGATTATTTTTAAATCACTGTTTTTGGCTGCCCATCTTTTAAAGGGCAAGTTTCACCTTCAAACTATGCCACACAGTTTCAGTTCAGGGGCTCCCCAGGTGGCGCTAGTGGTAAAGAACCCGCCCGCTAATGAAGGATAGACTTAAGAGACCAGGGTTTTATCCCCTGGGTCAGGTAGATCCCATTCCAGTATTCTTGTCTGGAGAATCCCATAGGCAGAGAAACTTGGCAGGCTACAGTCCATAGGGTCACAAAGAGAAGAACACTGCTGAAGTGACTTAGTATGCATATACATTACTGAGCTTATTTACATAAAAAATAGTCCCCAGAATAATCACCTCTGGGAACCTAGAGTATTTAGAAAATGTTTTCAGATACCCCTCTATTTTAAACAAGAAAGCCTGAGTTTTTGGGTGATCAGGGAACATAGAAATTTTCAAAAATAATGATATTTACTTTTTTAAACCAGGTGATGGATACAGAGAATGTTCTGTTGTTTTATTATTTGTTACTGTGGTTTAGTTGCTAAGTTGTGTCTGACTCTTGCCACCCCATGGACTGTAGCCCTCCAGGCTCCTCTGTCCATGGAATTTAGCAAGCAAGAATACTGCAGTGGGTTGCCATTTCCTTCTCTGGAGAATCTTCCCTACCCAGGGATGGAGCCAGGGTCTCCAGCTTTGCAGGCAGATTCTTTACAGACTGAGCCACCAGGTAAGCCATTATTATTTGTTATACCCTAAGGTAAATGCACCCTACTCCAGTACTCTTGCCTGGAAAATCCCATGGACGGAGGAGCCTGGTAGATTGCAGTCCATGGGGTGGAGAAGAGTCGGACACGACTGAGCGACTTCACTTTCACTTTTCACTTTCATGCATTGGAGAAGGAAATGGCAGCCCACTCCAGTATTCTTGCCTGGAGAATCCTAGGGACAGAGGAGCCTGGTGGGCTGCTGTCTATGGGGTCGCACAGAGTCGGACACAACTGAAGCGACTTAGCAGCAGCAGCAGCGCACATATTTTATAAATATATATTCCATCTTAACAGCTTTCTTGAGGTAGAACTGACAATAAACTATACTCATTTAAACTGTCTAGTTTGGTTAAGTTTTCACGCACATACACACCCATGAAATCATTGCTTCAGTCAAGGTAATGAACATACCTATCACCACTCCCAAATACCTCTTGCCCCTTTGTGATCCCTCTTTCCTGTCCTCCCTGCTCCTAGGTCACCACTGATCTGTTTTCTGTCACTAGAGATTAGTTTTCATTTTCCATAATTTAATGTTAATGGAATCATACAATATCTACTTTTTTTTTCCCTCTGGCTTCTTTCATTTAGCATAATGGAGAGTCATCCATATTGTTGCATGCATCCGTTGATTTTCCTCCTGGGTTGTATTCCACTCTATGGATCTAAAACAGTTTGTTTATCCACTCACCTGTTGATGGACATTTGCATTGTTAACAGTTTTTGGCTGTTGCAAATGATGCTACTATGGGGACTTTCCTGGTGGTCCAGTGGTTAAGAATCCACCTTGCAATGCAGTGGAATCAGGTTCGATCTTTGGTCAGGCAACTAAGATCCCATGTGCTACAGAGCAACTAAGCCCCCATGCCACAACTACTGAGCCTGGAACCCACAAACCACAACTAGAGAGTCCATGAACCACAAGGAAAGATCCAGTGTGCTGCAACAAAGATCCTGCGTACCACGCTAAGACCCAATGCAGTCAAAAAAATAAATATGTTTTTTAAAAATTAAGCTACTGTGAACATTAGTGTACAAATCTATGTATGGACATATGCTTTATTCTGGATAAATTCCTATGAGTAGAATGTATAATTCACATGGTAGGTATATGTTTACCTTTTAAAGAAACTGCCAAACTGTTTTCCAAAGTGGCTGTACCACCAGCAGTGTATGAAAGATTTAGTTGCTCTGCATTCTCACCTACACTTGGTGTGGTCAGCCTTTTAATTTTAGCCATACTAAAAAATGTCTAGTGGTCCCTCATTGTAGTTTTAATCTGCATCTCCCAGATGATTAATGATATCAAACATCTTTTAATGGGCTTATTTGCCATCTATATATCTTATTTACAGTGTCTGTTCAAATCTTTTGGACAGTTTATTAATTATTATTATTGTTTTTTCCTATGCTGCATGGTATGTAGGATCTTAGTTCCCTAACCAAGGATTGAATGTGCACCCCCTGGAGTGGAAGTGCAGCACGCTAACCACTGGACCGCCAAGGAATTCCCTGAACATATTAAAATTGGGTTATTTTCTTATTGAGTGTTGAGAATTCTTTGCAAATCATTTTTAAATATGTCATTTGCAAATATGTTTTCCTACTCCATGGCTTGTCTTTTTAATGGTATGCTAAAAAGTGCAGAAATTCTTGTGTCGTCTTTGTCTGGTTTTGGTATCAGAATTCCATGGGATCATGCTATGGGAAAGGGAAGAATACAGTATAGAGTATAGGTGTCTTAGAAGACACATCTCACCCAGAGACTGGAATCACAAAGGGCTCTTTGGAGGAACGAACATCTGTTTGTTTATTTATTTGTCTGCACCAGTCTTAGTTGCAGCATGCAGAATTTTGAGTTGTGGCATGTGAGAACCAGTTCCTGACCAGGGATCCAACCTGGGCCCCCTTCATTGGGAGCACAGAGTCCAGTCTTCTGGACTTCCTCTGGGAAGTCCTCCCTAGAGGAAGGAACATCTGAAGTGAGACATAAGGGACTTCCCTGGTGGTACAGTGGATAAGAATCCACCTGCCAATGCAGGGGACACGGGTGTGACACTGATCTGGATAGATCCCACATGCCATGGAGCAACTAAGCCCATAAGCCACAACTGTTGAGCCTGTGCTCTAGATCTGGGGAGCTGCAACTACAGAGCCCACGTGCTGCAACTGTTGAAGCCCATGTGCTCTAGAGCCCATGCTCTGCAACAAGAGAAGCCACCGCAATAAGAAGCCCGCACACTGCAACTGGAGAGTAGTCCCTGAACTCTGCAACTAGAGAAAAGCCCGTGCAGCAAAGAAGACCCAGCACAGCCAAAATAAATAAATAAATAAAATTATTTTTTATAAAAGGAAAGTGAGACATCAGTGGTAAGTAGAAATTAGCTAGATGGCAGATGGGCAGAGCCAGAATGCTGCAGCAGAGGCTCAACATGTGAAAGACAGGGAGGTAAAGGGAACATCGATGCATTTGGGGAACAAAAAATATAGGGAGCATCCTTGTGAGGCTGGTATCATACTCATTTCAGATAAAGAAACGAAACAAAGATTTGATGATTTACCCACAGTTTCTCAGTTGGCTTGACCTGGAATCCAGGTCTGTTTTACTGTTAAGAGGCTGTTTTTACTCTCACTGTCCCACGAATGTCTCTAATGCTGATTGGGTCCTCAGTATTAATACACTGAAATTACAGACAGGTTGTTTAAAATTAGAAGAGGACGAAGAAGTGAACCTAAGGAATGTCTACATGTGAGGAGTAGGAGGAAGAAAATGCCAATTGAAGGTAGTAGTGAAAGAACAATTCAAACAGAACGACTCAAACAGCACAGCGTAATGGAAGCCAAAGAAAGCGTAAGAGGAATGGTATCACATTTCAAAGATGGATAGAGTTGAAGAGTTAGTGGGTTTTCTGACTCTACTTGGCAATGATCTTATTTAGCTAATGAGAATGTAATTTCTAGGGGGATCACAAAAGGATGGAAAAATGAGTGTTAAGTAGAGGAGTGCAGATCACTTTTTCAGATATGTTAATTACTGGATGCAGGGAAGGGTAAGAAGGGAAACCAACTTTGAGATGGAGGCAGTCTTATTAGGAGGTGATCTTGAGGTAAACACTAAAGAAGGGGAAGGAAGCAGTCTGCACAGGAGGGGTTGAACTGTGATGTAGGATACAGGCTGAGCTGACCATCAGAGCTGTCCTGGGTTGAGGTAAGAGGGGCGAATCTTCACCTTCCCACCTAGATCAGTTATTTGATGTGGGCTGCCTGAGAAAGTGGTAAGAATTCATGCCTGAGGCCAACAGCATTCTCAATTGAAACAGGGGTAATAAGTCCTTCATTCTCACAGGGGATACTTCTAGTGCATTCCAGCATTATCACAAGGAGGAATGCTTTTAGGATAAATAAAGATAATGAGAGGGTAACAGGCAGGAAGGCCAGGGGTCTCCAAACAGAGGAAATAGGTTGCAAGTGTCAGACATTTTTATCTCTCTCTCAAGTGGAGAAACTAACTAGCAATATGTTTTCCCTTCTCTATACAAATTTAAAAGAGCTTTCTCTTAAAATACTGTGTTGCCATAATGACACCACCTGAAATTAACTATTCTCAAACCTTGAGTTAACCAAAGCATTCTTCTTATGGAAAAGTTTGTCTTAAGCTATGTTAATGTACTATGCATTTACCCCAAACTCTGTCTTCAAGGCGGTTCAGCCTAATGGCTCAGAACTTTCTTGACAAACCAGTATGTTATACTCAGACTTGTTCCCCCTAATCTATGTAAACAAAACTATTTTTATGGTAATCTGCCCTTCTACAAGATTCAAGTCAATCGTTTTATGGCCCGAGATGACTCCTCTGGTGCCAAGATTACTCCAAAATACATCTTATGGTTGAGGGGCCTGGTGCCATTCTGAGTTTTAAGACATTCCTTTCTTTCATTAGCAAACTGCTAGTGACTATATAACATCCAGCTGAAGACTGGATGGGTAGCAGGCGGGTACTCTTTCTGCACTGTTCTGATGTTTATGTCAGAAGCTTTCTCTATCTCCTTTATACTTTAATAAAACTTTATTACACAAAAGCTCTGAGCGATCAAGCCTCGTCTCTGGCCCCGGATTGAATTCTTCTTCTCAGGAGGCCAAGAATCCCGGTGTCTTTTTGTGGTTTTGCAACTACCTTTCAATATCACAAGGAGGAATGTTCTTAGAATAACTGAAGATAATATTTATCTTCCCAAGTGGCTCAGTGGTAAAGAATCCAATTGCCAATGCAGGAGCCTCTGGTTAAATCCCTGAGTTGGGAATATGCCCAGGAGGAGGAAATGGCAACCTGCTCCAGTATTCTTGCCTGAAAAATTCCATGGACAGAGGAGCCTGGTGGGCTACAGTCCATGGGGTCACAAAGAGTTGGACACGACTAAGTGACTCTGAGTACACACACACACACACGGTATAAGCTTAGTTATTTAGCTTTGGATAAAGACAATTTAGTACTTGCATAGTGTTGAAAGTTGGATATTGGCTTGGTTTGAGTGGAGGACATTGTCTTTATGAATCCTGTTTATATAGGGAAGACAGGGAGTGACATCTTTAAAGAGTGCAGTGTTTGAGGCCGAAAGGGAAGCCTTTTGCCTTATTATTGTTGTCATCTTTATTGTGGGAGTCTCTCTGGTTAGGGAGCATTTGAATGTGCAGAATATAAGGAGTTAGAAGACCTAGACCCTTGTTGTGTCAGTCATCCAATGCCATTTAGTCTTTTGATAATTTAACAAGCATGTATTAAACAATTAACGTTTATTGCCCCCTAGAGACACATGAAGTGTACTCCAGGTATCATGAAGAATATCATGGACATAGTAAAACAAATATGAATTATAAACGGCAATACAATCAGAATGGAATATAGAAGAGTTGGCCAATGATAAAAACATATTTGTTGTCTAATTCCTCTTCCATTTTTAATTTAAGGTCAGAGTAACTTTTTTAGCATAAGAATCAGTTCCCAGTAAAGACTTACACTGGGAAATTACACTGAGAACCCTAATTTCTTATTGCTAGTAGGTCATCTTGTGTGGGTTATTTTTGTTTTCTTTTGTTTCATCGGTTATTAAGAGTGTCTATAAAGTTCCTAGAAAGGAGGCTGAAAGTTAACTATTGAAATTTCAGCAGGTTCCAAAAGGTAGAAGGAGGAATGTATGAGTCTTGATTCCCTGGTGGCTCAGATGGTAAAGAATCCACCCAAAATGCAGGAGTTCCAGTTTTGATCCCTAGGTTGAGAGGGTCTCCTAGAGAAGGGCATGGCAACCCACTCCAGTATTCAGTCAAAACAGTAGTAAGTTAAACTTAAGGCCACATGTGCCTGCCCACCTACAGCTTCAGGTCTCTGGTTATCCACTGCTGAAGCTTTATCAGAGAGAACTGATATATCCCTAAAGTGTTCACTGAGAAATGGAAGGTGCCTGAAGTGTTTGTTGCGGAACTGAGTAAATCTGCATGAACTGTATGTTTTTAAAAGATAAACTATACGTTTACTTGGCAGAATTATTTTAAGTTGCAGAACCATATACAGTGTATATTCATGAGAAGTCCTCTTGCCTGACCTCGTTTGTGCTCCTCCACTCCTTCCTCTTGTAGTCAGCATTACCAGTTTGGGGCGTCCTTTGGATTTCGTTTGTACATGTATTTTCTCAATCTTTCTCTTTTGTTACATAAGTGATAGCATGCTGCTGCTGCTAAGTCACCTCAGTCGTGTCAGACACAGTGTTCTATAAATTGTATCTTTAACTTCACCGTGTATCTTGGTAACTGTTTCCTGTCAATCTGCTTAGATCTGCCTTGTTTATGGTGTTCCATCCTATGAGTGTCCTAGGTTGTCTTAGTCTTTTGACTCTACAGACGGTGCTGTGGGGAATATTCTTGCACATGGTGATACTTCCTGTACAAGTGTTTCTTTAGTATTCTTTAGTTTCTTTAGTATGCATTCTTAGAAATAGAATTGCTGGGCCAAAGATATGTAGACTTTTGACATTTAGATAGAAAATTAATTAGCATTCTTATCTTGTAAAACAGCCTTAAAACTTTTTTGATAAGGAATGGGATAAAATAGTTATATTACATTGACCCGTGAGTGCCTTTTTTCCCCCTGCTGTCGATGGCTGTTTGATAGGAGGAAATTACTGGCTTTAAGAGAAGGTGACACTTAGTGGGTGGGGGTGAGCTAGAAAGTCAAGGCACATTGTTACTCATAACTGTCCGAGTACTGCAGGGTTGAATCTTGTTGCTTGTATCTCCACTTGATCTTTTTCTTAACGTAATTTAATGACTGAAGTGACCTGGTGGTGTGGTCCTAGAGAGCAGAGTGGTCTTATATTAACTCACTGCTTCTGTATGGGTGTTGGATTTTCGTGGAGACCTAAACACTGGGCAGCACCCAGCACGTATTGACTCTCCATTCCTTGCTCTAGTTATGTTCTCTAGACACTGCAAGCAATGGAGCTTATAATTTGTTGACTCAGTGTTTTGATGAGAAATTTGGAATAGGGAATTCCCTGATGGTCCAGTGGTTGGAACTCGGGGTTTTTGCTTCCAGGCCCAGGTTCCATCCTTGGTCTGGAAACTAAGATCCTACAAGCTGCACAGTGCAGCAAAAAAAGAAATAAGAAAGAAGTTGAAATCTAGAATCCATTTTCTTTCTTGGAGAGAGATTTTGGAAAGAAGATTAGACTCTTGTGTTTAAAAGTTCTGTTAAGTAATTATGGGAATAATCACTTGGAATTGCAATAATTCAATTTTTATGGTGAGACATTTCTTTTTAAAATTATTTAACTATCACCCTTTCACACATGATACTTGGGGAAAACACACTACTGTCTCAGTTGTTTTAAAATATAACCTTTAAAGGCGTGTTTTGAAGAGGAATCTTCCTCAAATGTATTGAATACTTCTGTGCCTTCTGAAACCAGATATCAATCATCAAGACAAAAGTAATCTAATTGAATTGGTCCTTCCTGAGTAGAGCAGAAATTAGAAACTTGAGTTATTCTTACTAATATAATATTAATAGTGAAAAAGCAAGGGAGTTCCAGAAAAATATCTATTTCTGCTTTATTGACTATGCCAAAGCCTTTGACTGTGTGGATCACAATAAACTGTGGAAAATTCTGAAACATATGGGAATACCACACCACTTGACCTGCCTCTTGAGAAATCTGTATGCAGGTCAGGAAGCAACAGTTAGAACTGGACATGGAACAACAGACTGGTTCCAAATAGGAAAAGGAGTACGTCAAGGCTGTATATTGTCACCCCACCTATTTAACTTATATGCAGAGTACATCATGAGAAACGCTGGGCAGGAAGAAGCACAAGCTGGAATTAAGATTGCTGGGAGAAACATCAATAACCTCAGATGTGCAGATGATACCACCCTTATGGCAGAAAGTGAAGAAGAACTAAAAAGTCTCTTGATGAAAGTGAAAGAGGAGAGTGAAAAAGTTGGCTTAAAGCTCAACATTCAGAAAACTAAGATCATAGCATCCGGTCCCATCACTTCATGGCAAATAGATGGGGAAACAGTGTCAGACTTTATTTTTGGGGGCTCCAAAATCACGGTAGATGGTGATTGCAGCCATGAAATTAAAAGACACTTACTCCTTGGAAGGAAAGTTATGACCAACCTAGACAGCATATTAAAAAGCAGAGACATTACTTTGCCAGCAAAGGTCCGTCTAGTCAAGGCTATGGTTTTTCCAGTGGTTATGGATGGATGTGAGAGTTGGACTATAAAGAAAGCTGAACGCCAAAGAATTGATGCTTTTGAACTGTGGTGTTGCAGAAGACTCTTGAGAGTCCCTTGGACTGCAAGGAGATCCAACCAGTCCATCCTAAAGGAGATCAGTCCTGGGTGTTCATTGGAAGGACTGATGTTGAAGCTGAAACTTCAATACTTTGACCACCTGATGTGAAGAGCTGACTCATTTGAAAAGACCCTGATGCTGGGAAAAGATTGAGGGCCGGAGAAGAAGGGGATGACAGAGGATGAGATGGTTGGATGGCATCACTGACTCAATAGACGTGGGTTTGGGTAGACTCCAGCAGTTTTTGATGGACAGGGAGGCCTGGCATGCTGCAGTTCATGGGGTTGCAAAGAGTCAGACAAAATTGAGCAACTGAACTGAACTGAATACTAATCTTAAAAAAATAACCATTCAACACACTTTGGCACTTCTTCCTATTTTATTTTATTCATTTAATTAGTTTATTTTTTGGCTATGCTGAGTGGCTTGAAGATCTCAGTTCCCCAGCCAGGGATTGAACCCAGGCCACAGCAGTGAAAGACTAGAATCCTAACCACTATGCCATCAGGTGACTCCCATAATAATATTCTTTGGGAGGTGGGTTGGAGGGGGCCAGTGCTGTGTGACTTGTGGGCTCTTAGTTGCCTGATCAGAGATCAAACTCACAGCCTTGGTAGTGAAAGCATGGAGTCCTAATCACTGGACCACCAGGGAATTCCCAGTAATCTTCATAATAATGTTTCTGAGTGATTGAAGTATGCGGAAGTTGTCTCATATCAATAGCCCACAATTTTCCGTGTAAGAGCCATAGTCCCAGATTGGATTTGTGGTTTCTAGTTTCTTGTGTGTTATCCTGGCTTCTTAGAATTAATGTTAAATAAAAGTAAAAAGGCTCTAAGTGGGTTCTAGGAGATGTGCTGTTATTGGAATCCAAGTGGTATGCTGAGTGGTCAGATGTGTAAGTCCCATTTAGGTGAGATGCTGGCTGAGAGAGGGGTGGGATTTAGTCAGCAGTGTTGAGGTCTGTTTGTGAAATCATCCGGTAGCTCAAACTTTGATAGGAAGGACATGGATACTGTTAATTATAACAAAGTTCTTGATATTGGTGACTATAGAGATGAAAGATTATGTTTTCTAACTTAGCAAGAGGTGGTATGTTTTACGCTCCAGAATATAGATGAAATATAACACCCCCTTCAGGTCTTAATTCTGTAATTTTGCAAAATAGGTATCAGATCAGATCAGATCAGATCAGTCGCTCTGTCGTGTCTGACTCTTTGCGACCCCATGAATCGCAGCACGCCAGGCCTCCCTGTCCATCACCAACTCCCAGAGTTCACTCAGACTCACGTCCATCGAGTCAGTGATGCCATCCAGCCATCTCATCCTCTGTCGGCCCCTTCTTCTCTTGCCCCCAATCCCTCCCAGCATCAGAGTCTTTTCCAATGAGTCAACTCTTCGCATGAGGTGGCCAAAGTACTGGAGTTTCAGCTTTAGCATCATTCCTTCCAAAGAAATCCCAGGGCTGATCTCCTTCAGAATGGGCTGGTTGGATCTCCTTGTGGTCCAAGGGACTCTCAAGAGTCTTCTCCAACACCACAGTTCAAAAGCATCAATTCTTCGGTGCAAAATAGGTGTAGTATATGTCAATTTGTTGCTGTTGTTTTAGTCACTAAGTCATGCCGGACTCTTTTGAGACCCTATGGACTGTAGCCTGCCAGGCTCCTCTGTCCATGGCATTTCCCAGTCAAGAATACTGGAGTGGGTTGCCATCTCCCTCTCCAGGGGATCTTCCCAACCAGGGCTCAAACCCAAGTCTCTTGCATTGGCAAAAGGATTCTTTTCGGCTAAGCCACCAGGGAAGCCCCAGAATATATCGCTGCTGCTGCTGCTAAGTGTTGTCAGTCGTGTCTGACTCTGTGCGACCCCATAGACGGCAGCCCACCAGGCTCCCCCATCCCTGGGATTCTCCAGGCAAGAACACCGGAGTGGATTGCCATTTCCTTCTCCAATGCATGAAAGTAAAAACTGAAAGTGAAGTCGCTCAGTCGTGTCCGACCCTCAGCAACCCCATGGACTGCAGCCCACCAGGCTCTTCCAACCATGGGATTTTCCAGGCAAGAGTACTGGAGTGGGATGCCATTGCCTTCTCTGGAATATATCGCTAGATTATCTAAAAAAGAAAGTAGAGCACTGTTCACACAAAAGCAATAATGGTACAAGCGTGCAAAAGGACTAGTAAACGATAGAGAAGGGGAGGCTTCCTCAGTGTTTTAGTAGGATAGTCACTGGGATTCAAGGGGAGGTGGTTAACAATATTACCTACCTTTCCCCTTCGAAGTTTGGACTTAGAAGTAGATTCCTTAATCAGTAGATCAAAATTAAAAAAAAAATTAGCCTTATTGGTGGAGTTGACTGGAGAATATGCCATAGATCTGTGGCCCAATGGACTTACTGATAATCCCGCTCTAACCCCCAGTTAAACTTAACCCGGTGATCCTCGGGCTCTCCTTCCCAGGCTGCTTATTGCTGATGGAGAGAAGCGCAGGTGGACTGTGGACTCTGCCTTATCCTCCGGGGGGTGCCTGGGGTGGGGGGGGTGGTGCGGGGAGGCGGGGCTGGTCATTTATCTTTCTCTCAGTTGTTGAAGTGTTGGGAATGAGACCTGAAACCTTAGAGCTGAAGTCTGTTCAGGGAAGGGTGAGACTGTGAAACAGTGGCCCTCTTCTACCAGTGTGCTCATGAGATGCTTCCCCCCTCCGCCCACCACCCGCGCAACCCGCCGCCAAAATCTTGAAATATGAGAAGTTGTTAGTTAGATCAAAGAGAGTTATAGATTTCTGTCCTTAGAAACCCATCAAAATGGTGGGAAGTCAGTCTTTTAAATATTTGGGTTAATCTGGAGGCAAAGGCAGAGACTGGGAGATTGCCTCGAAGCCACTGTGTGGATGCTTTTGTTGTCTTGTTCGGTCGCTAATCCGTATCCGACTCTTTGCGACCCCATGGACTGCAGCTCGCCAGGTGTCGCTGTCCCTCACTGTCTCTCGTGGATGCTTATTACAGACTACTTACCCACTTCCCTGAAATAGCTTTTACTTCAGTTTTCTTTTGAAGTGTTGCCAGCAAAACTATGATTAAGACTTTTATATCTTTTCTATTAAACATCTCTTAATCATAGTCTGAAAAGTGTGATTATTTCCAAGGTTATCTAATTCAGTAGAACAATTATTCTTTTCACATAGTAAGGGCTCGGTCATACAGAGTCACAGAATGCTGGTCGTGAAACTTGTTTTAATTTGTCCTTGCTAATTCCTCTCCCTCTCTTCTCTTCTTTCCAGAATCCTATTCTGTGAACTCAGGCACTCAGGTATCCACCACGGTGTTGGGTCCTGAACAGAAGATGCCAGGTGGTAATTTACAGCTTTGTGTTATTGACTCATTTTTGTTTGGAATTAGGCTTAAGCCAGTAACAGAAACTTACCATATTGTCCTTCTTGTCTTCTGTTTCATAAAAAATTGTCGCCATCTCCTGTCCCCCAGCCAGCAATATCATGGAGACCTGCTCCATTCACACAAGGGAAACACTGATGATTAGTTGACGATGAGCCCTCCTGGCATGAGGGTGGCACCTCACCTTCCCCAAGCTCTTCACTGCAGGTCTTAGTCAGGTGGCAAAAGAGTCCTGTTTGGCGGTTTTCCCAAAACTTCAGGTTTCAGCCTGAAATGTGGCAGGATTTTGCAAGTTACCCATTTTGGGGGGAATCTGATGGAGATATAATACCCAAGTTTGATCTTTTGCATAAATCCTACAAATAATGGGTGGGGGGTGGACAGAGGAGTGTCCCATTAGCCTATTTCCTTCTAAAAGTTAAAATTTTAGGTTATCAGTGTGGCTAGTCTGGGAATGTTATATATTAAGCCCTAGACATCAGTGATTTTAGAAGAAAATGATTCTAAAAATTGGCAAGTGGCAATAGAAGCGTGAGGGCTTCCCTGGTGGCTCATCTGGTAAAGAATCTGCTGGCAGCATGGGAGACCTGGGTTCAAACTCGTGGCCCTGATCCCTGGGTTAGGAAGATCCCCTGGAGAAGGGAACGGCTACCAGTAATCTGGCCTAAAGAATTCCATGGACTGTATAGTCCATGGGGTTGCCAAGAGTCGTACATGACTAAGTGACTTTCACAGTGCAATCCAATAGAAGCATGAAAGTGGGGGAGGCCATTTGTGAGATTAGTGTTGAAAACTGATGTAGAGCTTAGTGACTGGGGAAGAGGGTTGAGAGGGAGCTTTATCACCATAAAGCTGATATCAACCCCTTGAATATCAGTGTTGGCCGCTACATGCTGATACTTCATTGGCTCTGACACTTCGATGAAAAGTACTTTTTGATCTGTTTTAAAATTTTATTTTATCATGTAGTTGGTTTTTAGTTTTATTTTATTTACCCAGGTAGTTTCCTTGAACAAAAGTGAAACAGCAGATGGGAAAAACTAAGACTCAGAAAGGTGCAAGGTGACCTAGCAAGTTCTGTGCAGAATGTGATACAGAACTCAGGTCATTGGATTCCTGAGCGGAGCTCTTTCCTGAGGGTACTGTTTCCCATTGACATTGCCAAACAACCAAACTTAAACCACTAGTTATCTCACGAGTGTAATGGTGGGGTCTGTTCTTCTCCAGCTGCTCTGGGTCCTTCTGTTGGCCACCACCGTGGGGCTCCTGCTGCAGCGCCTTGCAGCTCGACTGGGCGTGGCCACTGGGCTGCATCTGGCTGAGGTCTGTCACCGCCAGTACCCCAGGGTAAGCAGTGCTTGTCTCACGTCATAGGCAGCTGTGTGTCTGCGATCTGTGCTAGCCCCCTGTATACTGAAACAGTGGCGGATGTGGGGCTCGTGGCCCTGAGGGCTGGGAATCCCAAGGGAAATTCTGTAGCTCCTCTTGCTGCTAAACCATGTTTCCCTGATGCTGGGAAGGCATTGAAGGTAGGAGGAGAAGGGGACGACAGAGTATGACATGGTTGGATGGCATCACAGACTTGATGGACATGAATTTGAGCAAACTCCTGGAAATGGTGAAGGACAGGGAAACCTGGTGTGCTGCAGTCCATGGGGCTGCAAAGAGTCAGTCACCACTGAGGGACTGAACAACGACAGCAATGCCTGGAAGACAGGTTTAAACTGACTTGATCTTTAGATAAGTACTAATCTGCCTCCAGTTTGTCTTAAATGTTCAATCTTCTTTCTTGGCTGTGAGAGTATCCTTACCTGCTTTTTATCTTATAAGCCTCTTAAAAAAAAAACAAAAAACAACTTGGAAATTTATATTTTGTTTTATCTTCTCTTTCTTCATGCATCTTAGTGGCTGTTTTTTGTGACGTATATTTTAGGTAGTAGATACCGGGAGGTTGTTTCTTTTCCTGGCCTCAGTGAGCAAGCAACTGCTAAATTTCTTTCTGTTCGATTATTTGACCAGATTAGATCCCAGATTTTATTATAGGACACCCAATCCCATCACTTTGCCCCGAGGCCCTTTGCCTATCTGTGTTTTTCACTTGCTTGTGTATTATTACACTAAGGATGACTCCAGCCTCTTCACGTTTGTTTTGTCTCTTCAGCTGTGGTCAGGATAGATATTTTCTTCGGCAGTATTTTTATTGTCTCCTGAACAATATTTTGACCATCTTAGCATCCTCATTTCCCCCTAACTTTCAGGATTGTTTTCAGACCAAAAACTAAGTGGAAATAATGAATAGAAACTCCATTTGTCTGTCAAGTGAAACAGAAGAAGAAGAAATTGGCATCAGCTGCTGCCCTGACCCTGACTCACAGGCTCTGCCACAAAGAGCAGCCTGGCCCTCTCCAGCAGGGGGCCAAGTGCAGCTGAGTTCTGGTCCTTCATCTCTAGACCTCAGGTTTAACGAAGGACTGTTATTGGATCAGTGCCAAAATGTGAATTCCAAACTATGGGGGAAGTTCTTATAAATGATTAATTAGAACCATATCTTTCTGCTGTTTGATGTTTAGGTTCCACGAATCCTTCTGTGGCTGATGGTGGAGTTGGCTATCATTGGCGTAGATATGCAAGAAGTTATTGGCTCAGCTATTGCCATCAATCTCCTGTCTGTAGGAAGGTGAGGGTTTTTTTTTCTCTAGAAAGTAATCAAGGTTTTGTGAGATTTCAAAGCAAGTATAAAAACAAAAGTCCTTCCCCCCCCCAAAAAAAAAAAAAGTCCTTCCCAGGTGGCTCAGTGGTAAAGAATCTGCCTGCCAAGCAGGAGATGCAGGTTCAATCCCTGGGTCAAGACAATCCCCTGGAGATGGAAATGGCAACCCACTCCAGTACTCTTGCCTGGGAAATCCTATGGACAGAGGAGCCTGGTGGGCTATAGTCCATAGAGTCACCAAAGAGTTGAACAGGACTTAGCAACAAAACAACAACAACATAAAAACAAAACCCCAGGTCGTTTTCAATTTTCAAAATTCAACTCAAGTATTATTTTTTCTGTGTAACCACTCTGGAACCACCTTCTTCCTGGCTCTTTATCTCCCATGTTCTCGTGTTTGGTCATGCATATCTGTGTTATCCAGTGCGTGGCAATGTATATTATAATTAATTTGTAAGTCAGTTTATCCCACTTGTCAAGTGAACTCCTTGAGAGATAAGACCCGTACTTTACAGCTTTGTGTCCTGAATGTCTGTAATAGTAGATAAAGTTTGAATGAATGTATTACTTTACTTAGTGCTGTGATCCTAAAACACCCAAGGCCTGGCCTCCTTACCACTGTTCCCTTTTCCTCAGGTCCTTGCTCCTCCAAGGATCGTATATCTAGAGAGTTGTTGGGAAGAGAGTCTTTTTCCTAATGTTTCTTTTCTTTTCTTTAATCTCTGTTTTTAATCTCTGACCTAGGAATTCTCTATGGGATGGGGTTCATATCACCATTGCAGATACCCTTATATTTCTCTTTTTGGACTAATATTGTAAGGATAGTGGGAGCGGAGGGGTCACTCAAAGTTCCATTATGGGGCTTATGGGGAAATCTGCCTTCTGTGAACTCACTGCTACATTTTTCCCTTTAGGTTTACAGAAGCTAGAAGCATTTTTGGTTTTCTCATCACTATTACGATCCTCATGTTTGGCTATGAGTGAAGTATTGCAACAGGCTGATCATTAGG
Organism: Bubalus kerabau; assembly: GCF_029407905.1. Classification (NCBI taxonomy): domain Eukaryota; kingdom Metazoa; phylum Chordata; class Mammalia; order Artiodactyla; family Bovidae; genus Bubalus; species Bubalus kerabau. The sequence goes on along the minus strand of NC_073624.1, from coordinate 93,694,106 downwards.
TGTTTGTCTTTTTTTCATTAGCTTTTTAAACAAAATTTTTGTCATTTTATTATAAAAGACAGTGTGTGTTAAAAAAACCCAAATTCAGCACTGAGCCAATTTTAAAGGAATAAGGATGTAGGAAAGACTAGTGTCCAGAAAGTTCTGCAGGGATTCCTAGGTCAAAAATGACTAGAATTTCTAGGACTTTCCAGACTAGACTCCCTGGCCCCAACTTGGCCATCTGAACAACAGAACAGCCTTGGCGAGGGTTAGGAGAGTTGCAGTCTGTAAAAACAGATGAATCCTGCATTGCTCTCTTTGTTTCCTTTATCATCAACAGAGTAGATGAGGCAGGGTCCCTGGTTCCCTTTTGCTAACAGTGCTGCTCGCTGGGGTGTTACAAGGATGCCCCATAGCCCAGTTGATCTTAGTTTTTTCTTTGGCCCCTTCCCTTTGCTCTCATACCCATCCTCACGTTTGCAAGCTTGCGGCTGGTGATGAGCGAATTTGCAGATGGATTATGAGCCTACTTCTTAAGACATGTGGTGCTAAGTCCAGCACAGCTGGGGATAAAGACCTGCAACAGGGATGAGTGCTTAATGAAAAGAGAGATGCATATAATTTGGCAAGCTGGGAGTGAGGGGGCCCTCCTGCTCTCCATGGCAGGAAGACAAAATGGCTCCTTTCAGCCCGCACTTTTATTGGCAGAAGTCACATGAGATCATTCAGTTCAGTCGTTCCGTCGTACCTGACTCTTTGTGACCCCATGAACTGCAGCACGCCAGGCCTCCCTGTCAATCACCAGCTCCCGGAGTTTAGTCAAACACATGTCCACTGTGTGCCATCCAACCATCTCACCCTCTGTCGTCCCCTCCTCCTCCTGCCTCCAATCTTACCCAGCATCAGGGTCTTTTCAAATGAGTCAGTTCTTTGCATCAGGTGGCCATAGTATTGGAGTTTCAGCTTCAGCATCAGTCCTTCCAATGAATATTCAGGACTGATTCAGGATGGACAGGTTGGATCTCCTTGCAGTCTGAGCGACTCCCAAGAGTCTTTTGCTACACCACAGTTCAAAAGCATCAATTCTTCAGCACTCAGCTTTCTTTATAGTCCAACTCTTACATCCATACATGACTACTGGAAAAACCATAGCTTTGACTAGACGGATCTTTGTTGGCCAAGCAATGTCTCTGCTTTTTAATATGCTGTCTAGGTTGGTCATAACTTTTCTTCCAAGGAGCAAGCGTCTTTTAATTTCATGGCTGCAGTCACCATCTGCAGTGATTTTGGAGCCACAAAAAATAAAGTGTCATTGTTTTCATTGTTTTTCTGTTTATTTGCCATGAAGTGATGGGACCAGATGCCATCATCTTAGTTTTCTGAAGGTTGAGTTTTAAGCCAACTTTTTCACTCTCCTCTTTCACTTTCATCAAGAGGCTCTTTAGTTCTTCACTTTCTGCAATAAGGGTGGTATCATCTGCATATATGAGGTTATTGATATTTCTCCCAGCAATCTTGATTTCAGCTTGTGCTTCCTCCAGCCCAGCGTTTCTCATGATGTACTCTGCATATAAGTTAAATAAGCAGAGTGACAATATACAGCCTTGATGTATACCTTTTCCTATTTGGAACCAGTCTGTTGTTCCATGTCCAGTTCTAACTGTTGCTTCCTGACCTGCATACAGGTTTCTTAAGAGCCAGGTCAGGTGGTCTCGTATTCCCATCTCTTTCAGAATTTTCCACAGTTTGTGGTGATCAACACAGTCAAAGGCTTTGGCATAGTCAAAGCAGAAGTAGATGTTTTTCTGGAACTCTCTTGCTTTTTCGATGATCCAGCAGATGTTGGCCATTTGATCTCTGGTTCCTCTGCCTTTTCTAAATCCAATTTGAACATCTGGCAGTTCACGGTTCACATATTGCTGAAGCCTGGCTTGGAGAATTTTGAGCATTACTTTACTAGCGTGTGAGATGAGTGCAATTGTGCGGTAGTTTGAGCATTCTTTGGTATTGCCTTCTTTGGGATTGGAATGAAAACTGAGCTTTTCCAGTCCTGTGACCACTGCTGAGTTTTCCAAATTTGCTGGCATATTGAGTGCAGCATTTTCACAGCATCATCTTTAAGGATTTGAAATAGCTCAACTGGAATTCCATCACCTTCACTAGCTTTGTTCGTAGTGATGCTTCCTAAGGCCCGCTTGACTTCACATTCCAGGATGTCTGGCTCTAGGTGAGTGATCACACCATCGTGATTATCTGGGTCGTGAAGATCTTTTTTGTATAGTTCTTCTGTGTGTTCTTGCCACCTCTTCTTAATATCATTAAGATCATTCTTAATATCATTGAGATCATTAGGGAATAGCAACACTGGGGAGTTTGATCTGCACACCATAAAGAGGGAGTAAAGTTAAGGTTCTGCTGTTCATCAGGAACATCTTGTTTTGTTTCCATGGGGACAGATGCAGGGGCAGGCAGTGAAGCAGAGCAGAGAGCAAATCCAGCTCCAAGTATGTCCGTTAGGTGTGCTTTTTAGGACAATCACGAAGGCGTGGTTTGCCGCACCCTCAAGCCATGGGGCAGGTTCTGGTCTCTGCTCTGCCAGTCTGCAACAGTGTGGGGCAATGGTGTCCGCAACAAACAGGCCAGTCAGAAAATAAGTCATAGGAGAACTAAGTGCTTTAAGAGGAGACTGCTAGAGCTGTCCCCTCACTCTCTAACTTAGAAAATAGAAACTGCTGGGGGCTTCCCTGGTGGCCAGTGGTTGAGACTCTGTCTTCCTGTGCAGGGGGTGCTGGTTGGATCCCAGTTCAGGGAACTAAGGTCCCAGTTGCCACAGGGTGTGACCAAAAATTAAAAATAAATAAACACAACATTATAAATCAACTATATGTCGGTTTTAAAAAATTAAAGAAAGAAATAAAGATGGTGAGTGTAACAAAGCAGGGCAAGTACATTTTCTGTTTCTGGGGAAACTTTTTCAGTTTTTAGTGCTTTAACTCTTAAACTTCAGCCACTGAAGGTAAAGCATCTTAAATCCATGTTAAATGATCTTGATGAGAGAGGGATAAGCCAATACTTTTTATAGACATCTCTAAAGGACATGAGGTATTTGAGAAGACTTGTTGCATCTCTAGGGACTCGTGATTTTTTCACTTGTAGGGCTTGTTGCATTTTTAGGGACTTAATACAGATTATTTGATTTTTTTTTCTTTTTCTTCTTGCTTTCTATCATTGTGTAATTTTTGCTCAGTTAATCTAATCTGGGACATAAGAAGCACTTTTCAGTTTATTTTGAAATGCTGCTTACTCCTGTCCTGTGACCCCAAATGACACAGTATCTTTTTCTGTTTGTGGACAGGTTAGACTAGTCCACCAATAATTGTGCTGATTCTTTGACAGAGGCTTGAGGATTGCCGGTGGTATTGTGGTCCTTATCATCTGTTTCATCAGCATGTACTTTGTCATGGTTTATGTGCAGGGTCTAGGGCATGTGGCATTGTACATGGTGGTTGCAGTGGTCAGCGTAGCTTATCTGAGCTTTGTCTTTTACTTGGTAAGTCCAGTTGGGAGGAGGCAGGGGTGGCGAGGTGCATCTAACACTCAGAAGAGAAAGGACCCAAAAGAGCATATAGCAAACTACCTTCAGGTTACTGACACGATTTGTATGAAATCGTTAAACCAGCTGTGACTAAAGAATATTTTTAGCCATAAATTTTCACTTGGTTCTAAGAGCTGTCATTTTTCTATTTCTGTCACTCTGTCTGGTTTCCATTCCTAATAATTTCTAACAAAAGAGTGTAGTATGTTTGAAGAACTCAAGAAGATCAGCTGTGTAGAAAGTAGAGAGTGGTACGATATGGGGTTGGAGAATGGAGCTGTATCTTGTGATTTCAAATCTTTGGAGGGCAGCGCATGTGGGTTCACAGCCTTGCCCAACTTTACTACTTAACAGCTGTCCAATGAAAACATAAGTAAATAGTGACAATCTCTTGTTGAATTATTCTAAAATTATTAAAGAATGATGGTTATAAAACAAGTTACATAGAAAAGGAATACAGAATTATGTATACCTAGATAATCAAAAAATTATCAAAAGTCTAGAGTAAATTATGTAAAAATATTAATAGTAGTTGCCTTCGATGGAGGGATTGTGGATATTCTTTTTTCTATTTTCCAGATCTCCTGTAACATTACTTGTATCAATGAAGAGCAGTGAAAGCAACAACATATCCACCTCCCTATTCTACACAGGTTTCTCTAAAAAACATAGGTTTGAGGATTAGGGACAGGAGAATTTATACCATATCTGCTACAGAGAATGGCAAGGCTGGAGGGTGGAAATCCCTTTCTCATCTTTATAACTTACCTAGTCCCCATGTCAGTGTCTGACACAGGGTAGATACTTATTGGGAAAACATTTTAGTGAATATTAAGAAATTAGGTCTTGGATAAATATATCTCCTCTTTTTTCTTGCCCAGTAAACCATGGGTACACTTAGATTAAGCTGATCCTGAGAAACGCTGGGCTGGAAGAAGCACAAGCTGGAATCAAGATTGCCAGGAGAAATATCAATAACCTCAGATATGCAGATGACACCACCCTTATGGCAGAAAGTGAAGAGGAACTAAAAAGCCTCTTGATAAAAGTGAAAGAGGAGAGTGAAAAAGTTGGCTTAAAGCTCAACATTCAGAAAACTAAGATCATGGCATCTGGTCCCATCACTTCATGGGAAATAGATGGGGAAACAGTGGAAACGGTGACAGACTTTATTTTTTTGGGTTCCAAAATCACCGCAGATGGTGACTGAAGCCATGAAATTAAAAGACTCTTACTCCTTGGAAGGAAAGTTATGACCAACCTAGATAGCATATTCAAAAGCAGAGACATTACTTTGCCAACAAAGGTTCATCTAGTCAAGGCTATGGTTTTTCCTGTGGTCATGCATGGATGTGAGAGTTGGACTGTGAAGAAGGCTGAGCACCGAAGAATTGATGCTTTTGAACTGTGGTGTTGCAGAAGACTCTTGAGAGTCCCTTGGACTGCAAGGAGATCCAACCAGTCCATTCTAAAGGAGATCAGTCCTGGGTGTTCTTTGGAAGGACTGATGCTAAAGCTGAAACTCAGTACTTTGGCCACCTCATGTGAAGAGCTGACTCATTGGAAAAGACTCTGATGCTGGGAGGGATTGGGGGCAGGAGGAGAAGGGGACGACAGAGGATGAGATGGCTGGATGGCATCACCAACTCAATGGACATGAGTCTCAGTGAACTCTGGGAGTTGGTGATGGACAGGGAGGCCTGGCGTGCTGCAATTCATGGGGTTGCAAAGAGTCGGACATGACTGAGTGACTGAATTGAACTGAACTGATAATATAGAGACAGTTGTTGTTGTTTGGTTGCTAGGTTGTGTCCAACTCTTTGGAACTTCCCTGTCCTTTGCTATCTCCTGGAATTTGTTCAAACTCATGTCCGTTGAGTTGATGATGCCATCCAACCATCTCATCCTCTGTTGCCCCCTTCTCCTCCTGCCCTCAATCTAGGAAACCCAAGTAACTGAGTATGGCCTTGACAGAAATTGTTTTAACAATTTTCTGTAGGACATCTTCTAGTGGCCTAGTGGTTAGGATTTCAGACTTTTGCTTCAAAGTCCCAGGTTCAGTCCATGGTCAGAGAACTGAGATCCTACAAACTAGGTGGCATGGCCATAAAAAAAAAAAAAAAGTTGCTGTAGCAGTTAAGGGTACCCTTTCTTTACACAAATTGGTTATGAAGCTGCTGAGTTGTTTTCAGTCAGCCTGAAGCCATAGAAATTGTTGAAGACCCATTTTTAAGGCCCAGGACTGATTCTAGAATGAATTACTACTCTTTAGTTCAGAAGACTATCACAGTTGTTCTTAGCCAGTCAGTCATTCCCTGTATTGTAAGGAATGGTGTAGGATGGAAAAAAAGTGGTATTCAAGGACCTCCCCCAGTCAGGTAAAAGAAACAAACACAAAGCAGTAGGAACAGAGGGAGCTGAGTATCAAAATTAATACAACAAAGAGGTTTGCATCTGAGCAGTGCAGTGTGGGCGATGAGGGGGGTAAGAGGACTCTCCAGAGAGGTTGGTGAACGATGACCGTATTTTCTCTTTCACGGTTGACAATGTTTCATTGCACTGGGCATCTCCTTCCTGGACTCTGGGAACATGGTAAACAGCTCCAAAATCCTGGAGACCAAAGAGGCCACCCATGGCTATTCTAAGTCAACACTGTCCACAGGTAGCCATCAGGGCCAGTGTGTTTCTACGGTTTACTGTGTGAACATGGCCAAACGTATGTGCTATTGCACAGGCTGCATTTAGGACTCAACTGTTTGTTGGGAAAGGCTTTGTTTCATATTTGTTTGAAAGATGGCATTATTTTTCTTCTTAAACTTTTCACCTGGGAACTGGATTAAGTAGGATCTTTGGCAACTTGACATCTGCTGCTCTCAAACAACACTGAACACTGAACGCTGTCCCAAGGTCATCTTGTTTTATCTTTAGTAGAGATAATCCTCATGCATGATTCTTAACAAGACTGACTGCATGTTAAAAGTATTTGGAAAATGCAATTAATGTTTCATAATACAACTTACAGAGTAGGTATGTAAATTTTTTTATCAAAAGATAATGGATTTAAAAGGCTGAGAAAGCCATTAAAAAGAATGAGATAATTCCATTTACAGACAAGGATGGACCTAGAGAGTGTCATACTGAATGAAGTAAGTTTCAGACAGAGAAGGAGAATATCGTATGACATCCCTTATACGCGGAATCTAAAAAGAAATAATACAAATGAACTTAGTTACGAAACAGAAAGAGACTCACAGACTTAGAAAACTGTCATTGCCAGGGGAAGGTCATGTACACACTACTATATTCAAAATAAATAAGTGACAAGGACCTACTGTATAGCATATGGAACTCTGCTCAGTGTTACGTGGCAGCCTGGATGGGACAGGGGTTTGGGGAAGAATGGATACATGTATATGTATGTCCCCTCACTGTTCAACTGAAAACAATTAACATTGTTAATTGGCTAAACCCTGATACAAAATTAGAAGTTAAAGTTTGAAAAATAAAATAAAAATATACAGTAGAAAATAAATAAAAGGCTGCAAAATACTTTACTTATGCATATTCTTTTTGAGTTATTTTAATTATTGTTGTTGTTCAGTTGCTCAGTCATGTCTGACTCTTGGCAACCTGGACCACAGCATGCCAGGCTTTCCTGTCCTTAACTATCTCCCTGAGTTTGCTCAAACTCATGTCCATTGAGTCGATGATGCCATCCAACAATCTCATCAAAATTCAACATTCAAAAAACATATCCTGTTTTTTGAATGACAGATCAGAGTCTTTTCCAAAGAGTCAGCTCTTTGAATCAGGTGGCCAAAGTATTGGAGCTTCAGCTTCAGCATAAGCCCTTCCAGTGAGTATTCAGGGTTGATTTCCTTTAGGATTGACTGGTTTGATCTCCTTGCAGTCCAAGGGACTCTCAAGTCTTCTCTAGCACCACAGTACGAAAGCATCAGTTCTTTGGTGCTCAGCCTTCTTTATGGTCCAACTCTCACATCCAGACAGGACTACTGGAAAATGCATACTTTGCCTATACGGACCTATGTAGGCAAAGTGATGTGTCTGCTTTTTAATATGCTGTGTAGGCTTGTCATAGCATTTTTTCTAAGGAGCAAGTGTCTTCTAATTTCATCACTGCAGTCACCATCCACAGTGATTTTGGAGCCCAAGAAATAAAGTCTGTTGTTCTTTCCATGTTTTCCCTATCTATTTGCCATGAAGTGATGGAACTGGACCCCATAATCTTAGTTTTTTGAATGTTGAGTTTTAAGTCAGCTTTTTCACTCTGCTCTTTCACCTTAATCCAGAGGCTCTTTAGCTCCTCCTCACTTTCTGCCATAAGGGTGGTGTCATCTGTGTGTCTGAGGTTATTGATATTTCTCCCAGCGATCTCAATTCCAGCTTGTGATTCATTCAGCCTGGCATTTTGCATGATGTATTCTACACAGAAGTTAAATAAGCAAGGTGACAATATATAGCCTTGAGGTACTCCTTTCCCAATTTTGATCCAGTCTGTTGTTCCATGTCTAGTTCTAACTGTTGCATCTTTCATACAGGTTTCTCAGGAGGCAGGTAAGGTGGCCTGGTTTTACCGTCTCTTCAAGAATTTTCCAGTTTGTTGTGGTCTACACAGTCAAAGGCTTTAGCATAGTTAATGAAGAGAAATAGATATTTTCTGGAATTCCTTTGCTTTTTCTATGATCCAGCTGATGTTGGCAGTTCAGTCACTCAGTGTCACAGGCTAGCAAGGTGATGCTCAAAATCCTACAAGCTAGGCTGCAATGGTACATGAACAGGGAACTTACAGATGTACAAGCTGGATTTAAAAAATGCAGAGGAACCAAATTGCCAACATCCATTGAATCATAGAAAAAGCAAGGGAATTATAGAAAGACATCTATTTCTCTTCATTGACTACACTAAAGCTTTTGACTGTGTGGACCACTACAAACTATGGAAAATTCTTAAAGAGATGAAAATACCAGACCACCTTATCTGCCTCCTGAGAAGCCTGTATGCAGATCAAGAAGCAACAGTTAGAACTAGACATGGAACAACAGACTGGTTCAAAATTGGGAAAGGAGTACCCTCAAGGCTATATATCATCACCGTGCTTATTTAACTTCCATGTAGAGTACATCATGTGAAGTGCCATGATGAATCATAAGCTGAATGAATCAAAGCTGGAATTGAGATTGCTGGGAGAAATATCAACAACCTCAGATATGCAGATGACACCACCCTTATGGCAGAAAGTGAGGAGCAGCTAAAGAGCCTCTGGATTAAGGTGAAAGAGCAGAGTGAAAAAGCTGACTTAAAACAATCCTGGGAGATAATGAAGGACAGGGAAGCCCTGGATCCTGCAGTCCTTGGGGTTGCAAAGAGTCAGACAGGAGTGAGCAACTGAACAACAGCAATTTATTTCACCGAATGCTGTGATCCTAAACTGCCCAAGACCTGGCATCCTTGCCACTCCCTTGCCAGCTCCTTCCCTTTTCCCCAAGTTCCTTCTCCTCCAAGTGTCATATATCTGAAGAGCTGTTGGGAAGAGTGTATTTCTCAATGTTTCTTTTCTTTATTGTCCATTTCTAATCTCAACCCCTGGGTTGGGAAGATCCCCTGGAGGAGGGCATTGCAACCCCCTTCAGTATTCTTGCCTGCAGAATCCCCGTGGATGGAGGAGCCTGGTGGGCTACAGGGCATGGGGTCGCAAAGAGCTGGGCACGACTGAGAAACTAAGTACAGCACAGCACACCTCTTAACCTCCATTGAGAAATTTAAAAGGAAAATAAGTTAAAAGAATCATGAACCCGACAGAGGTAGATTATCTCATAATTTTATATTTAATATGGGTCAAACCACCCAAGTTGAGATTTTATTGTTTTATAATTAAAATAATTCTAAGAGTATGAATAAGGAAAGTATTTTGCAGCCTTTTATTTATTTTTTACTGTATACCTTTATTTTTTCAAACTCTAAACTTTTTATTTTGTATCAGGGTATAACTGATTGACAATGTTGTGATAGCTTCAGGGGAACAGTGAAGGGACTCAGCCATACATATACATGTTCCTGTTCCCCCCCAAAACCCCCTCCCATCCAGGCTGCTACATAATATTGAGTAGAGTTCCTTGTGTTATACAATAGGTCCTTGCTTGTTATGTGTTTTGAATATAGCAGTGTTTACATGACCTTCCCAAACTCCGGAATTATCCCTTCCCCCAGCAACCACAAGTTTGTTTTCTAAGTCTATGAGTCTCTTTCTGTTTTGGTGTTAAGTTCATTTGTATCATTTGTTTTAAGATTCCACATACAAGGGATGTCATACGGTATTTCTCCTTCAAGAAGGAGTTTGTCAAGTTTTCAAAGGTCCTGTTTAATCCAGCTCCCAGATTAGGAGTTCAGGAAGAAAAGTAATGGCATCATTCAAACAAATATGAAACAAAGTCACTCCCAACAAACAATTCAGTTCAGTTCAGTTCAGTCGCTCAGTCGTGTCCTACTCTTTGCGACCCCATGAATTGCAGCATGCCAGGCCGCCCTGTCTATCACCATCTCCCAGAGTTCACTCAAACTCATGTCCATTGAGTTGGTGATGCCATCCAGCCATCTCATCCTCTGTCGTCCCCTTCTCCTCCTGCACCCAATCCCTCCCAGCATCAGAGTCTTTTCCAATGAGTCAACTCTTTGCATGAGGTGGCCAAAGTACTGGAGTTTCAGCTTTAGCATCAGTCCTTCTAAAGAACACCCAGGTCTGATATCCTTTAGGATGGACTGGTTGTATCTCCTTGCAGTCCAAGGGACTCTCAAGAGTCTTCTCCAACACCACAATTCAAAAGCATCAATTCTTCAGCGCTCAGCTTTCTTCACAGTCCAACTCTCACATCCATACATGACCACAGCAAAAACCATAGCCTTGACTAGACGGCTGAGTCCTAAATGCAGTCTGTGCAACAGCACATACGTCTGGCTATGTTTAGAGGGCAAACCACATAAACACACTGGCTCTGATGGTAACCGCAGACAGTGTTTACATGGGATAGCCACTGGTGGCTTCTTCGGTCAGCAGTACTTTAGAGATGCTTACCGTGTGTGTCCAGAGTCCAGGAAGGACATGCCCAGTGCAATGAAGCATTGCCAACCCTGAAAGGGAAAATACGGTTACTGTTCACCAACTTCTCTGGAGAACACTCTTAGCCCCCTCACTGTCCACACTGCACTGCTCGGATCCAAACCTCTCTGTCGTATTAATTTTGACACCAGCTTCTTCTGTTCCTACTGCTTTGTGTTTGCTTCTTTCCTCTGACTGGGAAAGGTCCCTGATGACCATTTTTTTTCCGTCCTACACCATTTCTCACAATACGGGGAATGACTGACTGACAACTACCAGTCTGCTGAACTAAACAGTAGTTATTCAGTGTAAAATCAGTCCTGGGCCTTAAAAATGGGTCTTCAGCAATGTCTGTAACCTCAGGCTGACTGAGAACAACTCAGTACCTTCATAACCAATCTACATCAAGGAAGGATCCCCTTAACTTCTACAGCAATCTTAAAAAAATTTTTTTTTTAATTTTTTGGCTTTGTCGACTAGCTTGCAGGATCTCAGTTCCATGACCAGGGTTTGAACCTGGGACTTTGAAGTGAAAGCCCAAAATCCTATCCACTATGCCAGTAGGGAACTCCCTACAGTGAATTTTTAAAACAATTTCTGTCAAGACCATACTCAGTTACTTGGGTTTCCTTGGAGAAGTCCCTATATTACAGGCTCATCATAATCTTAGTGTGCCCATGGTTCACTGAGGGGGAAAAAAGAAGAGATATATCTATTCAAGTCATAATTTTTCAATATTTACTATAATGTTTTCCCAATCAAGTACCTACCTGTGGGTGATACTGGCCTGGGAACTAGGTAAGTGTTGGAAAGGTAAGCAGGGGGTTTCCACCCTCACTTTACTATCTACTTGTCACTTTTTGTAGCAGATACAGTATAAATTCAGCTGTCCCTAATCCTCAACCCTGTGTTTTTTAGAGAAACCTGTGTAGAATAGGGAGGTGGATGTGTTGTTGATATTGCTGCTTTTCATTGATGTAAGGAATGCAATAGAAGATCTGGAAAATAGAGAAAGAATATATCCATAATCCCACCGTCCTAAGACAATTGCTATTATCATTTTTACATAATTTACTCTAGACTTAATATTTTTGATTATCTACATATACATAATTCTTCATTCCTTTTCTATGGAGCTGTGTTTTATAACCATCATTTTAAAACAATTTTAGAATAATTCAATGTGAGAATATCACTATTTACCTTGTTGTCATTGGACAGCTATTAAGTAGTAGAGCTGGGCAGGGCTGTGAACCCACATGTGTTGCCCTTCAAAAGTTTGAATCACACGACACAGCTCCCTTCTCCAACCCCATCTTTTACTACTCTCTACTTTCTACACAGCTGATCTTTTTTGAGTTCTTCAAACATACTACACATACTACACTCTCTTGTTAGGAATTATTAGGAATGGAAACCAGAGTGACAGAAATAGAAAAATCATGGCTCTTAGGAATCAAGGGAAGATTTATGGATAAAAATATTCTTTAGTCACAGCTGATATAACAATTTCATGTGAATTGTGTCAATAACCTGAAGATAGATCGCTATGTGCTCTTTTGGGTCCTTTCTTTTCTGAGTGTTAGAAGCACCTCAACCACCCCTGCCTCCTCCCAGCTGGACTTACCAAGTAAAACACAAAGCTCAGATAAGCTACGCTGACCACTGCAGCCACCACGTACAATGCCACGTGCCCTAGACCCTGGACAGAAACCACGACAAAGTACATGTTGATGGAACAGATGATAAGAACCACGACACCACCTGTGATCCTCCAGCCTCTTTCCGAAGAATCAGCACAGTTATTGGTGGAATAGGCCAACCTGTCCACAGATGGAAAAAGACACTGTGTCTTTTGGGGTCACAGGACAGGAGTAAGCAGCATTTCAAAGTAAACTGAAAAGTGCTTCTTGTGTCCCAGATTAGATTAAATGAGCCAAAATTACACAATGATAGGGAAAAAGAGGGGAAAAAACCACTATCAAATAATCCATACCATATAAGTCCCTAAAAAGGCAACAAGCCCTAAAACTGCACAAAGTCATGAGTTTCTAGAGATGCAACAAATCATTTCAAATAGCCCATGTCCTTCAGAGTTGTATTTAAAAGATATTAGCTTATGCCTCTCTCATTAAGATCATTTAATATGGATTTAAGATGCTTTAACCTTCAGTGGCTGAAGTTGAAGAGTTAAAGCACTCAAAGCTGAAAAGCTTCCCCCAGAAATAAAAAATGTGCTTTTGTCTTCCTTTGTTACATTCACAGTCTCTATTTTCTTTTGATTCTTAAAATTGATGTGTAGTTGATTTACAGTGTTGTGTTTATTTATTTTTAATTTGACCTTTGGTATGTGGGATCTTGATTCCCTGACCTGAGGTAGAACCGGCAACCCCTGCACAGGAAGGCAGAGTCTCTACCACTGGGCCCCCAGGAAAGTCCCCAGCAGTCTCTATTTTCTAAGCCAGAGATTGAGGGGGCAGCTCTAGCAATCACCTCTTAAAGCACATAGTTCCCCTATGACTTATTTTCTGACTGGCCTGTTTGATGCGAACACCATTGCCCCACACATCTTTGGGAACTAAAAGAAGTGCACTCACAATCCATTGGCAACTTTGCTCATCACCGACTGCAAGCTCGTAAACTTGAGGCTGGGTATGAGAGCAAAGGGAAGCTGCAAAAGAAAAAAATAAGATCAGATATAAAAAATAAGACCAGATCTCCTGTAATACCCCAGAGAGCAGCACTGTTACCAAAAGGGAACCGTAGACCTTGTATCATCTACTCTGTGAGAAATTATTCCTGTCATCACAACATTCTGGAGGGTTATGTGGAAATCTGTAGCATGAACCTAGCATCAGTTATGCTCATGGTATCCTTACAAAATGTATATCTGTCCTGTCTTAATTTCCATAAAACCCAACAGTGTCCTATACAATATTTAATGTTTGCTTGGATTAATGAACAATAATTTTATGTTCTATGTGTGCTGCTGCTGCTAAATCGCTTCAGTCGTGTCCAACTCTGTGCGACCCCACAGACGGCAGCCCACCAGGCTCCACTGTCCCTGGGATTCTCCAGGCAAGAACAATGGAGTGGGCTGCCATTTCCTTCTCCAATGCATGAAAGTGAAAAAATAAAGTGAAGTCACTCAGTCGTATCCGACTCCTAGCGACCCCATGGACTGCAGCCTACCAGGCTCCTCCATCCATGGGATTTTCCAGGCAAGAGTACTGGAGTGGGGTGCCATTGCCTTCTCCGTTCTATGTGTAACTATAGCTGAAATTTCCATTCAACAGGCTTAGAAAAGAACAAGCCTTTCAGATGCCAGGGATTTCAATGAATTCACTGTAGACTAACACTGCAAATCTTTATTCCTCTGACTTTTCCCCACACCCAGCACTAGGCCTGGTACCTAAGGCAATATAGAGTTCCGCTTGACTCAACGGGATGTGAGTTTCCCCAGCTCCCTCTTTACTTGTAAGCTCTGAAGAAGTCATTCATCCCTGTTAGCTGCTCCATGTCTTGGAAGATGGCAATAAGCAGAGCGGAAACAATGGCAATAGAGCGGGTCAGCAAAGTGTGACCATTTTAGGTTGAGGAATCCCTGGAAGAAAACACAGAAACAGAATGAATATCTGGAAGAGGAAACAGAAAAAGTCTGCAGAGGTTCAGGAAGGCACGGGATTAAGAAGGGACAAAAGGGCAACGTCCCCTTCCTCTAGTCTATCCCAATCACAGCAGCACGTACCTCCATGACAAACTGGCCGGAATAGGTTCCTGTCATGGTGGAGCTCTGCCCCGCAGCCAGGATCCCCACTGCCCAGATGTAGAGAGCGGCAGGCCTGAAGTAACACCCCAGCACAACACCCTGGAGAGGCAAGGGAGAGAGATCACCTGAGACAACACCCCAAACATATCCTTGGTGTCACCTCTCCCCATTCCTGGCTACGCACCCACCTCTACCGAGCGCTGTGCTGGCATTGTCCCAGAAGCGAGACTCGGGTCCTGACCTCATTCTAGAGGCTTTCAACCTAAAGTCTGCTGGATGGGCCCCCATTCCTCCTCAGCCTAGTCCCTTCTCTTCTCTAGGCTCCTAAAGCCTTTATCCTCAACTCATATGTTCAGTCAGTCAGTCAGTTCATTCGCTCAGTCATGTCTGACTCTTTGCGACCCCATGAATTGCAGCAGGCCAGGCCTCCCTGTCCATCACCAACTCCTGGAGTTCACTCAAACTCACGACCGTCAAGTCGGTGATGCCATCCAGCCATCTCATCCTCTGTTGTCCCCTTCTCCTCCTGCCCCCAATCCCTCCCAGCATCAGAGTCTTTTCCAATGAGTGAATTCTTGACATGAGGTGGCCAAAGTACTGGAGTTTCAGCTTTAGCATCAGTCCTTCCAATGAACACCCAGGACTGATGTCCTTCAGAATGGACTGGTAGGATCTCCTTGCAGTCTAAAGGACTCTCAAGAATCTTCTCCAACACCACAGTTCAAAAGCATCAATTCTTCGGCGCTCAGCTTTCTTCACAGTCCAACTCTCACATCCATACATGACTACTGGAAAAACCATAGCCTTGACTAGATGGACCTTTGTGGGCAAAGTAATGTCTCTGCTTTTTAGTATGCTGTCTAGGTTGGTCATAACTTTCCTTCCAAGGAGTAAGCGTCTTTTAATTTCATGGCTGCAGTCACCATCTGCAGTGATTTTGGAGCCCAGAAAAATAAAGTCTGACACTGTTTCCACTGTTTCCCCATCTATTTCCCATGAAGTGATGGGACCGGATGCCATGATCTTAGTTTTCTGAATGTTGAGCTTTAAGCCAACTTTTTTACTCTCCTCTTTCACTTTCATCAGGAGGCTCTTTAGTTCCTCTTCACTTTCTGCCATAAGGGTGGTGTCATCTGCATATCTGAGGTGTTTGATATTTCTCCCGGCAATCTGGATTCCAGCTTGTGCTTCTTCCAGTCCAGTGTTTCTCATGATGTACTCTGCATATAAGTTAAATAAGCAGGGTGACAATATACAGCCTTGACGTACTCCTTTTCCTATTTGGAACCAGTCTGTTGTTCCATGTCCAGTTCTAACTGTTGCTTCCTGACCTGATATAGGTTTCTCAAGAGGCAGGTCAGGTGGTCTGGTATTCCCATCTCTTTCAGCATTTTCCACAGTTTATTGTGATCCACACAGTCAAAGGCTTTGGCATAGTCAATAAAGCAGAAGCAGATGTTTTTCTGGAACTCTCTTGCTTTTTCTATGATCCAGCGGATGTTGGCAATTTGATCTCTGGTTCCTCTGCCTTTTCTAAAACCAGCTTGAACATCAGGAAGTTCATGGTTCACGTATTGCTGAAGCCTGGCTTGGAGAATTTTCAGCATTACTTACTAGTGTGTGAGATGAGTGCAATTGAGTGGTAGTTTGAGCATTCTTTGGCATTGCCTTTCTTTGGGATTGGAATGAAAACTGACCTTTTCCAGTCCTGTGGCCACTGCTGAGTTTTCCAAATTTGCTGGCATATTGAGTGCAGCACTTTCACAGCATCATATTCAAGGATTTGAAATAGCTCAACTGGAATTCCATCACCTCCACTAGCTTTGTTCGTAGTGATGCTTTCTAAGGCCCACTTGACTTCACATTTCAGGATGCCTGGCTCTAGGTGAGTGATCACACCATCGTCATTATCTGGGTTGTGACAATCTTTTTTGTACAATTCTTCTCTGTATTTTTGCCACCTGTTCTTAATATCTTCTGCTTCTGTTAGGTCCATACCATTTCTGTCCTTTATTGAGCCCATCTTTGCATGAAATGTTCCCTTGGTATCTCTAATTTTCTTGAAGAGATCCCTAGTCTTTCCCATTCTGTTGTTTTCCTCTATTTCTTAGCATTAATTGCTGAGGAAGGCTTTCTTATCTCTCCTTGTTATTCTTTGAAACTCTGCATTCAGATGCTTATATCTTTCCTTTTCTCCTTTGCTTTTCACTTCTCTTCTTTCACAGCTATTTGTAAGGCCTGTCTCCTGAACAATGTCATGAACCACAGTCTATAGTTCATCAGGCACTCTGTCTATCAGATCTAGTCCCTTAAATCTATTTCTCACTTCCACTGTATAATCATAACGGATTTGATTTAGGTCATATCTGAATGGTCCAGTGGTTTCCCCCACTTTCTTCAATTTAAGTCTGAATTTGGCAATAAGGAGTTCATGATCTGAGCCACAGTCAGCTCCTGGTCTTGTTTTTGCTGACTGTATAGAGCTTCTCCATCTTTGGCTGCAAAGAATATAATCAATCTGATTTTGGTGTTGACCATCTGGTGATGTCCATGTGTAGAGTCTTCTCTTGTGTTGTTGGAAGAGGGTGTTTGCTATGACCAGTGCAGTCTCTTGGCAAAACTCTATTAGCCTTTGCCCTGCTTCATTCAGTACTCCAAGGCCAAATTTACCTGTTACTCCAGGTGTTTCTTGACTTCCTACTTTTGCATTCCAGTCCCCTACAATGAAAAGGACATCTTTTTTGGATGTTAGTTCTAAAAGGTCTTGTAGGTCTTCATAGAACCATTCAACTTCAGCTTCTTCAGCGTTACTGGTTGGGCCACCCAAGATGGACGGATCATGGTGGAGAGGCCTGACAGAATGTGGTCCATTGTAGAAGGGAACGGCAAACCACTTCAGTATTCTTGCCTTGAGAACCCCATGAACAGTATGAAAAGGCAAAATGATAGGATACTGAAAGGGGAACTCCCCAGGTTGGTAGGTGCCCAATATGCTACTGGAGATCAGTAGAGAAATAACTCCAGAAAGAATGAAGGGATGGAGCCAAAGCAAAAACAATACCCAGTTGTGGATGCGACTGGTGATAGAAGCAAGGTCTGATGCTGTAAAGAGCAATATTGCATAGGAACCTGGAATGTTAAGTCCATGAATCAAGGCAAATTGGAAGTGGTCAAACAGGAGATGGCAAGAGTGAACGTCGACATTCTAGGAATCAGTGAACTAAAATGGACTGGAATGGGTGAATTTAACTCAGATGACCATTATATCTACTACTGTGGGCAGGAATCCCTTAGAAGAAATGGAGTAGCCATCATGGTCAACAGAAGAGTCTGAAATGCAGTACTTGGATGCAGTCTCAAATACGACCGAATGATATCTGTCGTTTCCAAGGCAAACCATTCAATGACCAACTAATATGTCTCTGCATATTAAAAAGCAGAGACATTACTTTGCCAACAAAGGTCCCTCTAGTCAAAGTTATGGTTTTTTCAGTAGTTATGTATAGATGTGAGAGTTGGACCATAAAGAGAGCTGAGCACCAAAGAATTGATGCTTTTGAACTGGGGTGTTAGAGAAGACTCTTGAGAGTCCCTTGGACTGCAAGGAGATCCAACCAGTCAATCCTAAAGGAAACCTGTCCTGAATACTCATTGGAAGGACTGATGCTGAAGCTGAACCTCCAATACCTTGGCCACTTGATGCGAAGAACTGACTCATTGGCAAAGACCCTGATGCTGGGGAAGATTGAAGGCAGGAGGAGAAGGGAATGATAGAGAATGAGCTGGCTGAATGGCATCACCGACTTGATGGACATGAGTTTGAGTAAGCTCTGGGAGCTGGTGATGGACAGAAAATCCTGGGTATGCTGCTGACCATGGGTTTGCAAACAGTCAGAGATGACTGAGCAATTACACTGAACTTGTGCTTGTGCTTCCATAGCAAACTGTGTTATCTTACTCTAGTACTTTTGACTTTATATTGTCTTCTCCTGCCCTCAGTCTTCCCCTAAAGAGACTAAATTATTTGAGGGTAGGGAGCTACTTTTATCTTTATATCTCTAGACCAGCACAGTGCCTTCAACATAACACATACTCAACAAGTGTTTGCTGAATGATGAAAAGCAGAACCATTACTTCGTAGTACAGTTCCTTTTATTTTGCTCAATTAGGTGTCACTGCTCATACTAAGAAGATAATTACCATGCTATTGTTATTCAGTCACTACATCATGTCTGACTCTGCTACCCCATGGACTTCAGCACACTAGACTTCCCTGGCTTTCACTGTCTCCCGGAGTTTGCTCAAACTTGTGTCCATTGAGTCCGTGATGCCATCCAATCAGCTCATCTTTTCTTACCCCCTTTCCTCCTGCCCTCAATCTTTTCAGCATCAGGCTCTTTTCCAATGAGATGGCTCTTCGCATCAGGTGGCCCTAGTATTGGAGCTTCAGCTTCAGCATCAGTCCTTCCAATGAATATCCAGCGTTTCCTTTAGGATTGACTGGTTTGATCTCCTTGCTCTTCAAGGGACTCTTAAGAGTCTTCTCGAACACCACAACAGAAAAGCATCAATTATTTGGTACTCAATCTTCTTTATGGTGCAACTCTCACATCTGTACATGACTACTGGAAACACCAAAGATTTGATTGTATGAAACTTAGTCAGCAAAGTGATGTCTCTGCTTTTTAATATGTTGTCAAGGTTTTTCACAGCTTCTTTTCCATGGAGTAAGCCTCTTTTAATTTCATGGCTGCAGTCACTGTCTGCAGTGATTTTGGAGTCCAAGAAAATAATTTCTGTCACTGTTTCCACTTTTCCCCCATCTATTTACTATGACATGATGGGACCAGTTGCCATGATCTTAGTTTTCTGAATGCTGAGTTTTAAGCCAGCTTTTTCATTCTCCTCTTTTACCTTCATCAAGAGGTTCTTTAGTTCCTCTTCACTTTCTGCCATTAGAGTGGTATCATCTACATATCTGAGGTTGTTGATATTTCTCCTGGCAATCTTGATTCCAGCTTTTGAATCTTCCAGCCTAGCATTTCAAATTATGTACTCTGCATACAAATTAAATAAGCAGGGTGACAATATACAACCTTGATGTACTGCTTTTCCAATTTTAAACCAGTCCATTGGTTGATGTCCATTCCTAACTGTTGCTTCTTGACCTGAATGCAGGTTTCTCAGTAGACAGGTAAGCTGGTCTGGTATTCCCATCTCTTTAAGAATTTTGCACAGCTCATTGTGATCCACACAGTCAAAGGCTTTAGTAAAGTCAATGAAACAGAAGTAGATGTTTTTCTGGAATTCCCTTGCTCTTTCTATGATTCAGTGGGTGTTGGCAATTTGATCTCTGGTTTCTCGGCCTTTTTTAGACTCAGCTTGTACATCTAGAAGTTCTCATTGCACTGACACACTACATATGCAAACCCCACTCCCATCATCCCATAATCCTAGACCTACTCAGGCTGATTCTACTCTGCACATCATGAAGGGGAGCTGAGAACATTGTGACTTCTTTTCATTAATGTAGACTACAACCCTTAAGTAATTTAGGTTCCAAAGTAGACTCCTTGTCTACCTGGACTATCTGATTTAGCTGTTGATATAACCTGAATTAACCAGATAACTTTACACTTATTCTTTGGATTTGACTGTGTGAATATCACTTACTTCATATACTAATAAAAAATTGCTGATTGCTCAAGCTAGATTGCTCAGTTTTATAGGGTACAAACTATTCATTGGTCCTTTTATTATAGAGGATAATAGAAACTATAACCTAGTTCTCTACTGGGTTATTCCTTTTAAAAATTGAAGCATATTTCACATACAATATTATGGTGTACAACATAATGATTCTGTATTTGCATGTATTGAGAAATGATCACCACAATAAGCCAAGTTAACATCTATCACAGTTACAGATTTTTTTTCTTTTGATGAGAACTTTGAGTATCTGTACTTTTAGCAACTTTCAAATATGCAATACAGTATTATTAACTATAGTCACCATGCTGTACATTATATCCCCAAGATTTATTTATTTTGTAACTGTAATTTTGTGCCTTTTCCCACTGAGGTTTTCTTTTTTTTTTTTTTAGTGCTTAAAATACCAAGACATTAACTTATAACTGGACAGTAACCTCAACCAAGTGAAGATCACTGTCTTTCTTACCACTCCTCTTCCATTAATCATCTTGATTCAATATTCATGAATGAATATGAATGAATTAATAAATAAAAATACAGTCTAATTGTTGGGGTCCTTTAACGGACCAGGACATGGCGGTCCGGAGGCGACAATAAGAAAGTGAAAGAGAGAGAGAGGTTGATACTCCCTGGTTTACGCAGAAAAACCAATAAAGCCCTTGACACAGGACTTGCGTCTCTCACAAAGGCACTGGGCGCCCTCTCGAGGAGGGGTGAAGGCATAGGGCGCCTTCTCGAGAGAGTCTTAGAAGCCCAAGCAAGAGAGTGAGCAAGACAGGTCTTTGAGCTCCAAAGAATCAGCCAAGGAGAGAAAGAGACAGAGAAAGAAAGAAAGACATGGGACCCAAGCTCTGATGGAGCAAAGGTGTTTTAATGATTTCTCTGTGAGTATATAAAGGCTGTGGTACAAAAAGTTTCTTTTGACAATGATAAAGATCAGAAAACCAAATGTACAGCAACTGTCCCCAAGGGAACAAGGGATTAACAATGGTCACAAGGTCAGGAGACAATCCATATCTCAAGAAAGGGGATCGAGACTAAGCAGTTTCGTCCTAAAGAGAAAGTTTACTAAAAGAGATTCAAGCCTGTCTCACACAATGAGCTCAGTTCCTGGGAACAGCATGCTGTTCCGCTTAAAAAACCAAAACAAAACAAAAGACTTGTGAAAAACAACACGTAAAAATCCTCCTGTTAAACATTCCCTGACATCTAATCTGAATGAATGAATAATAAAAATACTCTCAAAGACAGTTGAATCAAGATACAAATTAAGCAGGTTACCTAGAGTCACAACTCCTACAACAAATCCTTGGGCAGCAACTCTCATGTGAATAAGATGAATGGATATTTTCTGATCTCTTCTGTTTTTTAACTTGTAAAGACCATAGGACACCACGGTCATAAAGCCTGCTATCCCTGTAAATTAAAAAAGTAGAGATTGTATAAATAGTAGGCTTAAAATTCCCAAGAGAGTAGAGAACTGAATAAAAGGCAGTTCAAGGGATTGGTACCTGAAAAATAGCAGGCAAGATACCAAAGAATGCTTCATTCATGGATTCAGTATTTGAAGATTTGACTCTTTCCAAGAAAACCTGAATTGTATAGTATAGTAACTAGTATAGCAATTTTCCTAAGGCATGGTTTCAAATTTATAAGCCTCAAGGCTTTTATTTGGGGCAAGTCATTTAACCAGTGAGTGAACCAACCAAAATCTCAGCACTCATAGCTTTTGGGTGTTTGGCTTTAATCTTCTCTACTTTTTATTAAGTAAGGAGTAAATCTAGTGAAGTGAAAGAAACTTTCATCTTGTATGAAAATGACATATTGAGTTTTAATGAGAGGTAAAAAGATGTGAATATTTGCATGAGAAGCATGTGACTCTGGGAAGAACTGTGATATTAGAAAGTTCCAGAAGCCCTTACAATTATTTCTGTATTCCTCTGGTGGCTCAGACAGGAAACATTCTGTCTGCAATGCAGGAAACCCATGTTCGATCCCTGGGTCAAGAAGATCCCCTGGAAAAGGGAATGGCTATCCACTCTAGTATTCTTGCCTGGACAGTTCCAAGGACAGAGGAGCTTGGCAGGCTACAGTCCTTGGGGTTGCAAAGAGTCAGACACGACTAAGAGACTAACACACTACATATGTCAAGAGCTGAAATCCTGCTGTGACAACCAAGATTCTATGTAGTTGACTCTGAAACAGAAAACTGAATAGGAATTAACTGAATAGGAAAAATTCTAGAAAGTGATTTGAAATAACGTGGGAAGTTAATCCATAACAAATCAAAATAATCATTTAACATATAAGGGAATAACTATTTGAATTAAGTTGGATTTATACCTCACACCAACCATACAAAAAAATTCTAGATGAGTTAGAATTAAGTTTGAAAATAAAACTATCAACAAAATCTAGAAGAAAATACAACAGTATATTTGTAATATCTAAAAAGGGTAAGGTCGACTTAAAAAAAAGTGACAAAGACAAAAATGCTGTATTTTGATGACAGAATAAAGGAAACTTCTGCATAATGAAAGTGTGGCTTTATTTTGGGAGTTCTCTCTTCTATTGATTTGTGCATCTATCCCTTCATCAATACCACAGTGTCTTGATTGCTATATTTATATAGTAACTCTTAGTATCAGGTATGGGTGATACCTCCCACTTAATACTTTTTCTTAAAAAAGGTTGTTTCAGCCATTCTAGTACTTTTGCCTTTACATAAATTTTAGAATAAGCTTGTTTATGTCTATTAAAAAATATTGCTGGGATTTTGATAGGAATTACACTAAACTCATAGATGAGTTTGGGGAAGATTGACATCTTTATTGAGTCTTAACAATCCATAAACACAATAGTCTCTATAATTTTTAGGTCTTTGATTTCTTTCATTAGCACTTTGTGTTTTTCAGCATATATTTTCTGTACATGTTTTAAGCTTATACTTAATCATTTCATTTTCTTTAGAGTGATTGTAAATGGTCTCATGTCTTTAATTTCAGTTTCCATATGTTCATTGTTAGTGTATGGAAATGAGATTGATGTTTACATAGAATAGCAAGTTTTGACTATGTTGGCATATCTTTGTCTATATAGGTGGATGAGGATGTATTTATTCTCTCTGCTGCTGCTGCTGCTGCTAAGTTGCTTCAGTCGTGTCCAACTCTGTGCGACCCCATAGACAGCAGCTCACCAGGCTCCACCATCCCTGGGATTCTCCAGGCAAGAACTTTATTCTCTCAGTGTCCATTTAATAAGTGGAAATAAGAATCAGAGTAAACAATCACATTTATACATATATTTTGTAGGCTGATTAGCGAAAAGTGAAATTGAAATTAAAATGATAAACGAAAAGAGCAAAAAACAAATAACAGTAAAACGATGATAGTAGGTACATTGAGAAACAGGTACAATGCTAAAAGCTCTCTAAGTTTAACCAAATCTTTCTGGAAAGATATAATAAATGACATTAAACTGAACATGCTCCTGCCACATAAATTCTACTTTGGGGAACATAGTCCAAGGAAGTAAGCAAAGGAAAACTCAAGAAGTTGACACAAAGATGTTTATGGCTACACTATGTATGAGGAAAAACAAAACAACCCAAATGGCTCAAACAGAGGTAAAAACTACCAGGGCCCTAAAAAAATTATAAGTATAGGAAGTACTAATATATATTATGAAATGTTAAGTGAAAAATGCAAAAGCAAATAATGTATTAACACAGAATTTAAATACATGTAATTGTAATGTACACATAGACCTTAGCAGTGATAAGATTTTTAACAACATAAATCAATTATAAAGACAGAGGTTAATATAAGAAATGAAAATATTCTATAAATTATCTCCTTAGGCTACTTCATCCCATGGCAGAAAATACTTAGATGAAAATACTTGATGAAACAAGTGCCATGGCAGAAAATACTTACATTCATAATAAAACAAGTGAAACAAACTACTCAATAATATATATACAAATTTTATCATTTATTTTTCTAGCAAAAACTTATATTTTGTAGGCTGATTAGGGAAAAGTGAAATTGAAATTAAAATGACAAACGAAAAAAGCAAAAAACAAATAACAGTAAAATGATGATAGTAGGTACATTGAGAAATGTACCTTATCTATCGGCTCTCTTTCCTTATCAAATCAAGACTCTATTCTTACTAAAATTTGTTTTGTTTCTTTTAGAGATTGAAGTCAGAACCTTTACTGCTTTCCATACAGTATCTCTGTAGTTTGTGTATAATTGAGGTTAGCTGGAAACACTGTTATCTTTCTACTTTATTTTTTTTATCCTTCATTTTGTTTTTTGCTTTAATTTTTTATTTTTTTAAATTATAAAAGTATGATGTCACATTTATAGGAGACTTGGAAAATACAGAACAAACTTACATATAGCTCTACTATATATTATAATTAGTTTTTTTAAGTAGATAAATTAAGATTTTTAGTTGGCATTTCAATATCGAACTCTAAAAAATCAATAGAATGAATATACAGAGAAGTAGATGGATATAGTAGACCTGAAAAGCACTGTGAATGAATTCAACATAATTAAGATTTATACAATTTTCATACAACAGTGCATACTTAATCACTCAGTTGTGCCCAACTCTTTGTGATCCTGTAGACTATAGCCCACCAGGCTCCTCTGTTTATGGTATTCTCCAGGAAAGAATACTGGAGTGGGTAGTCATTCCCTTCTCCAAGGGATCTTCCCCACCCAGGGATTGAATCCGAGTCTCTTGCATTGCAGGCAGATTCTTAACCATCTAAACCACCAGGGGAAGCCCCTCACACAACAATAGGATACAAATTCTATTCAAGCTCCCATAGACTGTAAACCAGGAGACACTGGAACATATCCAGGAACATGAAACAATGTGCAAAAATGTCATGATCTAAAGGTAGTGAAATCATACAGAACCTGTTCTCACTGTCGAATTATGTTAGAAATCAATATCAAAAGATATTTTTAAATAACCCATATATTTTCAAGTGCTGCTACTGCTAAGTCGATCAGTCGTGTCTGACTCTGTGCGACCTTATAGATGGCAGCCCACCAGGATCCCCCGTCCCTGGGATTCTCCAGGCAAGAACACTGGAGTGGGTTGCCATTGCCTTCTCCAATGCATGAAAGTGAAAAGTGAAAGTGAAGTCGCTCAGTCGTGTCCAACTCCTAGCGACCTCATGGACTGCAGCCCACCAGGCTCCTCCATCCATGGGATTTTCCAGGCAAGAGTACTGGAGTGGGTTGCCATTGCCTCCTCCTTTCAAGTGCTATGTGACATTTACTAAGAGAGATCTTTGACTTAACCATTGAAAGTCTCAATAAAGTTAGACTGAAAAAAACACAGAGGGTGATTGCAGAGAGAAAGCATTTAAATGAGAAATTAGTATCAAAATGAGAAATTAATATTAAAGATACTTTAACAAAATCCCATGTGTTTGGGAATTACAGGTCCACTTTTATTTTTTATTTTTTTATATAAATTTATTTATTTTAATTGGAAGCTAATTACTTTACAATATTGTATTGGTTTTGCCATAGATCAACATGAATTCATCACGGGTGTACACGTGTTCCCCATCCTGAACCCCCCCTCCCACCTCCCTCTCCATACCATCCCTCTGGGTCAACCCAGTGCACCAGCCCCAAGCATCCTGTATCATGCATCGAACCTGGACTGGTGGTTTGTTTCACATATGATATTATACATGTTTCAATGCCATTCTCCCAAATCATCCCACCCTTGCCCTCTCCCACAGAGTCCAAAAGACTGTTCTATACATCTGTGTCTCTTTTGCTGTCTCACATATAGGGTTATCGTTACCATCTTTCTAAATTCCATATATATGCGTTAGTATACTGTATTGATGTTTTTCTTTCTGGCTTACTTCACTCTGTATAATAGGCTCCAGTTTCATCCACCTCATTAGAACTGATTCAAATGTATTCTTTTTAATGGCTAATTCTCCATTGTGTATATGTACCAGAGCTTTCTTATCCATTTATCTGCTGATGGACATCTAGGTTGCTTCCATGTCCTGTCTATTATAAACAGTGCTGTGATAAACATTGGGGTACACGTGTCTCTTTCAATTCTGGTTTCCTCAGTGTGTATGCCCAGAAGTGGGATTGCTGGGTTGTGTGGCAGTTCTATTTCCAGTTTTTTAAGGAATCTCCACACTGTTCTCCATAGCGGCTGTACTAGTTTGCATTCCCACCAACAGTGTAAGAGGGTTCCCTTTTCTCCACACCCTCTCCAGCAATTATTGCTTGTAGACTTTTGGATAGCAGCCATTCTGATTGGAGTGAAATGGTACCTCATTGTGGTTTTGATTTGCATTTCTCTGATAATAAGTGATAATTTTGGGGGGCTCCAAAATCACTACAGATGGTGACTGCAGCCATGAAATTAAAAGACGCTTACTCCTTGGAAGGAAAGTTATGTCCAACCTAGATAGCATATTCAAAAGCAGAGACATTACTTTGCCAACAAAGGTCCGGCTAGTCAAGGCTATGGTTTTTCCTGTGGTCATGTATGGATGTGAGAGTTGGACTGTGAAGAAGGCTGAGCACTGAAGAATTGATGCTTTTGAACTGTGGTGTTGGAGAAGACTCTTGAGAGTCCCTTGGGCTGCAAGGAGATCCAACCAGTCCATTCTAAAGGAGATCAGCCCTGGGATTTCTTAGGAAGGACTGACGCTAAAGCTGAAACTCCAGTACTTTGGCCACCTCATGCGAAGAGTTGACTCATTGGAAAAGACTCTGATGCTGGGAGGGATTGGGGGCAAGAGGAGAAGGGGACGACAGAGGATGAGATGGCTGGATGGCATCACTGACTCGATGGACATGAGTCTGAGTGAACTCCGGGAGTTGGTGATAGACAGGGAGGCCTGGCATGCTGCGATTCATGAGATCGCAAAGAGTGGGACACGACTGAGCAACTGAACTGAACTGAACTGAACTGATAATGAGTGATGTTGAGCATCTTTTCATGTGTTTGTTACCCATCTGTATGTCTTCTTTGGAGAAATGTCTGTTTAGTTCTTTGGCCCGTGTTTTAATTGGGTCATTTATTTTTCTGGAATTGAGCTGCAGGAGTTGCTTGTATATTTTTGAGATTAATTCTTTGTCAGTTGCTTCATTTGCTGTTATTTTCTCCCATTCTGAAGGCTGTCTTTTCACTTTGCTTATAGTTTCCTTTGTTGTGTGGAAGCTTTTAATTTTATTTAGGTCCCATTTGTTTATTTTTGCTTTTATTTCCAATATTCTGGGAGGTGGGTCATAGAGGATCCTGCCGTGATTTATGTCGGAAAGCATTTTGCCCATGTTCTCCTCTAGGAGTTTTATAGTTTCTGGTCTTATGTTTAGATCTTTAATCCATTTTGAGTTTATTTTTGTGCATGGTGTTAGAAAGTGTTTTAGTTTCATTCTTTTACAAGTGGTTGGCCAGTCTTCCCAGCACCACTTGTTAAAGAGATTGTCTTTTCTCCATTGTATATTCTTGCCTTTTTTGTCGAAGATAAGGTGCCCATAGGTGCGTGGTTTATCTCTGGGCTTTCTATTTTGTTCCATTGATCTATATTTTTGTCTTTATGCCAGTACCATACTGTCTTGATGACTATGGCTTTGTAGTAGAGCCTGAAGTCAGGCAGATTCATTCCTCCAGTTCCATTCTTCTTTCTCAAGATTACTTTGGCTATTCGAGGTTTTTTGTATTTCCATATAAATTGTGAAATTGTTTGTTCTAGCTCTGTGAAAAATACCGTTGATAGCTTGATAGGGATTGCATTGAATCTATAGATTGCTTTGGGTAGTATACTCATTTTCACTATATTGATTCTTCCGATCCATGAACACGGTATATTTCTCCATCTATTAGTGTCCTCTGATTTCTTTCACCAGTGTTTTATAGTTTTCTATATATAGGTCTTTAGTTTCTTTAGGTAGATATATTCCTAAGTATTTTATTCTTTTCATTGCAATGGTGAATGGAATTGTTTCCTTAATTTCTCTTTCTATTTTCTCATTATTAGTGTATAGGAATGCAAAGGTTTCTGTGTGTTGATTTTATATCCTGCAACTTTACTATAGTCATTGATTAGCTCTAGTAATTTTCTGGTAGAGTCTTTAGGTTTTCTATGTAGAGGATCATGTCATCTGCAAACAGTGAGAGTTTTACTTCTTCTTTTCCATTTTGGATTCCTTTTATTTCTTTTTCTGCTCTGATTGCTGTGGCCAAAACTCCCAAAACTATGTTGAATAGTAGTGGTGAGAATGAGCACCCTTGTCTTGTTCCTGACTTTAGGGGAAATGCTTTCAATTTTTCACCATTGAGAATAATGTTTGCTGTGGGTTTGTCATATATAGCTTTTATTATGTTGAGGTATGTTCCTTCTATTCCTGCTTTCTGGAGGGTTTTTATCATAAATGGATGTTGAATTTTGTCAAAGGCTTTCTCTGCATCTATTGAGATAATCATATGGCTTTTATTTTTCAATTTGTTAATGTAGTGTATTACATTGATTGATTTGTAGATATTGAAGAATCCTTGCATCCCTGGGATAAAGCCCACTTGGTCATGATGTATGATCTTTTTAATGTGTTGTTGGATTCTGATTGCTAGAATTTTGTTAAAGATTTTTGTATCTAGGTTCATCAATGATATTGGCCTGTAGTTTTCTTTTTTTGTGGCATCTTTGTCAGGCTTTGGTATTAGGGTGATGGTGGCCTCATAGAATGAGTTTGGAAGTTAACCTTCCTCTGCAATTTTCTGGAAGAGTTTGAGTAGGATAGGTGTTAGCTCTTCTCTAAATTTTTGGTAGAATTTAGCTGTGAAGCCTTCTGGACCTGGGCTTTTGTTTGCTGGAAGATTTCTGATTGCAGTTTCAATTTCCATGCTTGTGATGAGTCTGTTAAGCTTTTCTATTTCTTCCTGGTTCAGTTTTGGAAAGTTGTACTTTTCTAAGAATTTGTCCATTTCTTCCAAGTTGTCCATTTTATTGGCATATAATTGTTGATAGTAGTCTCTTATGATCCTTTGTATTTCTGTGTTGTCTGTTGTGATCTCTCCATTTTCATTTCTAATTGTATTTTTCTCCCTTTGTTTCTTGATGAGTCTGGCTAATGGTTTGTCAATTTTATTTATCTTCTCAAAGAACCAGCTTTTGCCTTTGTTGATTTTTGCTATGGTCTCTTTTGTTTCTTTTGCATTTATTTCTGGCCTAATTTTTAAGATTTCTTCCCTTCTACTAACCCTGGGGTTCTTCATTTCTTCCTTTTCTAGTTGCTTTAGGTGTAGAGTTAGGTTATTTATTTGACTTTTTTCTTGTTTCTTGAGGTATGCCTGTATTGCTATGAACCTTCCCCTTAGCACTGCTTTTACAGTGTCCCACAGGTTTTGGGTTGTTGTGTTTTCATTTTCATTCGTTTCTATGCATATTTTGATTTCTTCTGTGATTTGTTGGTTATTCAGCAGCATGTTGTTCAGCCTCCATATGTTGGAATTTTTAATAGTTTTTTCCTGTAATTGAGGTCTAATCTTACTGCATTGCAGTCAGAAAAGATGCTTGGAATGATTTCAGTTTTTTTTGAATTTACCAAGGCTAGATTTATGGCCCAGGAGATTTATGGCCTATCCTGGAGAAGGTTCCTTGTGTACTTGAGAAAAGGGTGAAATTCATTGTTTTGGGGTGAAATGTCCTATAGATATCAATTAGGTCTAACTGGTCTATTGTATCGTTTAAAGTTTGTGTTTCCTTGTTAATTTTCTGTTTAGTTGATCTATCCATAGGTGTGAGTGGGGTATTAAAGTCTCCCACTATTATTGTGTTATTGTTAATTTCCCCTTTCATATTTGTTAGCATTTGTCTTACATATTGTGGTGATCCTATGTTGGGTGCATATGTATTTGTAATTGTTATATCTTCTTCTTGGCTTGATCCTTTGATTATTATGTAGTGTCCTTCTTTGTCTCTTTTCACAGCCTTTGTTTTAAAGTCTATTTTATCTGATATGAGTATTGTTATTCCTGCTTTCATTTGGTCTCTATTTTCATGGAATATCTTTTTCCAGCCCTTCACTTTCAGTCTGTATATGTCCCTTGTTTTGAGGTGGGTCTCTTG
Organism: Bubalus kerabau; assembly: GCF_029407905.1. NCBI lineage: Eukaryota > Metazoa > Chordata > Mammalia > Artiodactyla > Bovidae > Bubalus > Bubalus kerabau. The sequence goes on along the minus strand of NC_073624.1, from coordinate 93,663,793 downwards.
TAGACAACATAGATAGGGGTCTTGTTTTTGTATCCATTCAGCCAGTCTTTGTCTTTTGGTTGGGGCATTCAACCCATTTACATTTAAGGTAATTATTGATAAGTATGATCCTGTTGCCATTTACTTTATTGTTTTGGGTTCGAGTTTATACATCCCTTTTGTGTTTCCTGTCTAGAGAAGATCCTTCAGCATTTGTTGGAGAGCTGGTTTGGTGGTGCTGATTTCTCTCAGCTTTTGCTTGTCTGTAAAGTTTTTTATTTCTTCTTCATATTTGAATGAGATCCTTGCTGGGTACAGTAATCTGGGCTGTAGGTTCTTTTCTTTCATCACTTTAAGTATGTCCTGCCATTCCCTCCTGGCCTGAAGAGTTTCTATTGAAAGATCAGCTGTTATCCTTATGGGAATCCCCTTGTGTGTTATTTGATGTTTTTCCCTTGCTGCTTTTAATATTTGTTCCTTGTGTTTGATCTTTGTTAATTTGATTAATATGTATCTTGAGGTGTTTCACCTTGGGTTTATCCTGTTTGGGACTCTATGGGTTTCTTGGACTTGGGTGATTATTTCCTTCCCCATTTTAGGGAAGTTTTCAACTATTATCTCCTCAAGTATTTCTCATGGTCTTTCTTTTTGTCTTCCTCTTCTGGGACTCCTATGATTCGAATGTTGGGGTGTTTAACATTGTCCCAGAGGTCTCTGAGATTGTCCTCATTTCTTTTAATTCGTTTTTCTTTTTTCCTTTCTGATTCATTTATTTCTACCATTCTATCTTCTATCTCACTTATCCTATCTTCTGCTTCCGTTATTCCACTGTTGGTTCCCTCCAGAGTGTTGTTTATCTCATTTATTGCATTATTCATTATATATTGACTCTTTTTTATTTCTTCTAGGTCCTTGTTAAACCGTTTTTGCATCTTCTTAATCCTTGTCTCCAGGCTATTTATCTGTAACTCCATTTTGTTTTCAAGATTTTGGATCATTTTCACTATTATTATTCAGTATTTTTTTATCAGGTAGATTCCCCATCTCTTCCTCTTTTGTTTGGTTTGGTGGGCATTTATCCTGTTCCTTTACCTGCTGGGTACTTCTCTTCCACTTCATCTTGTTTATATTGCTGTGTTTGGGGTGGCCTTTCTGTATTCTGGCAGTTTGTGGAATTCTCTTTATTGTGATGTTTCCTCGCTGTGGGTGGGGTTGGACAGGTGACTTGTCAAGGTTTCCTAGTTAGGGAAGCTTGTGTCAGTGTTCTGGTGGGTGGAGCTGGATATCTTCTCTCTGGAGTGCAATAAAGTGTCCAGTAATGAGTTATGAGATGTCAATGGGTTTGGAGTGACTTTGGGCAGCCTGTATATTGACGCTCAGGGCTATGTTCCTGTGTTGTTGGAGAATTTGTGTGGTGTGTCTTGCTCTGGAACTTGTTGGCCCTTGGGTGGTGCTTGGTTTCAGTGTAGGTATGAAGGCGTTTGATGAGCTCCTATTGATTAATGTTCCCTGGAGTCAGGAGTTCTCTGGTGTTCTCAGGATTTGGACTTAAGCCTCCTGCCTCTGGTTTTCAGTCTTCTTCCTACAGTAGCCTCAAGACTTCTCCATCTATACAGCACCAATGATAAAACATCTAGGTTAAAGATGAAAAGTTTCTCCACGGTGAGGGACACCCAAAGAGGTTCACAGAGTTACATGGAGAAGAGAAGAGGGAGGAGGGCGATACAGGTGACCAGGGGGAGAAGAGGGGGAATCAAAAGGGGAGAGAGCAAACTAGCCAGTAATCACTTCCCTATGTGCTCTCCACAGTCTGGATCCCTCAGAGATGTTCACAGAGTTATGCAGAGAAGAGAAGAGGGAGGAAGGAGACAGAGGTGGCCAGGAGGATAAAGGGGGGAATCAAAAGGAGAGAGACAGATCCAGCCAGTAATCAGTTCCCTAAGTGTTCTCCACTGTCCGGAACACACAAAGAGATTCAGAGTTGGGTAGAGAAGAGAACGGGGAGGGAGGAGATAGAGGTGACCTGGTGGAGAAAAAAGAGAGTCCAAAGGGGGAGAAAGCAGTCAAGCCAGTAATCTCACTCCCAAGTAAAAATGGGTACTGAAGATTGGGTTCTTAAAGGTACAAAATTGATTAAAAAAAAATACCAAAAAGCAAAGATTAAAAATCTAGAGTAGAGGTTGGATTCTCAAAAACACAATATTAAAGAAAAAAAGAGTCACAAAAAATTATTATATATATATATATATATATATGAAGTTTGCTTTAAAAATAGAGTCTTTTTTTTGCAAATTAATAATAGGTTATAAAAATGAAAAAGTAATAGAGGGCTTAAAAATAAAAAAAAATTTTTTTTTTAATTTAAAGAATGATAATAGTAAAAATATATCTAGGACTTCTCTGGAGCTCTTGCTTACAGTGTGGGGTCAGTTCATTTTCAGATAGTTCCTTGGTCCGGCTTATACTTCTCAAGATCTATAGGCCCCTTCCTATGTAGTTGGTGCTAACTACAGGGTTTTAATCTATTGCACCTGTCACTTTCAAGGCAGTTCCCTCTGTTTTAGCTTCTTCTGTTTGCTGGTCTCTTCAGTGTCTAATTTCCACCCTGACACAAGGGGGCAGTGGTGGTCACTTTTTTTTAGGCTCACTTGTTCAGTCGTGCTGTGGGGAGGGAGTAACACTGCAAACAAATAACACTGGTGTGTGCTCGCAGTGTCTCAGCCACACTGGGTTTGCCCCTGCTCATGGCGTGTGTGCTTTCCCTGTCTACACTGCTTAGGCTCTAGGTTGCTCTGCCAGCAACTGTCTGAGGCCGGCCCTGGGTTGTGCACACTTCCCAGGTCTAAGCCACTCAGGTTCAGGTACTTGGGTAGTCCTCAGAGGCACAGACTCGGTTGGGCCTGCGTTTTGTGCCCTTCCCACGTCCAAGCAGCTCAGGTGACTGTTGAGGTCCTTTAATGGACCAGAACCTGGTGGTCTGGAGTTGACCGATAAGAAAGTAGAGGAGAGAGAAAGAGGCTGATATTCCTTGGTTTACGCAGAAAGCCAATAAAGCCCCTGCACGGGGATTACTCTGTTCACAGAGGCCTCAGGTGCCCTCTCAATGGGGTGAAGGTGCAGAGCGCCTTTTCGAGAGGGTCTTAGAAGTCCGGGCAGGAAAGTGAACTCAGAGAGCCTCTGCACTCCAGGGGATCAGCCTGAAAAAGAGAGAGAGAGGGAGAGAGAGAGAGAGAGAGAGAAAGACACAGGGACCAGAGCTCTGATGGAGCAAGGTGTTTTAATCAACATGGTGTGGGCATATATACTGTCTTACAAGGTAGTTATTCTCAGCAAAGATAAAGATTAAAATTCCAGACTTACAAAACATAGGCAATCCATATTAAAGAGAGAGAGTTGTAAACAATCACTTTTACCGTATGGTTCACAAGAAGGAAGAGGGTACTTATCACCATATAGAAACACTAATGAAGGAAATGCCAGGATTCCTCAGTCCTGGGAGAGGCTTGCCTCTCCTCTTAATTCCTGAGTATTCAGGAATTAATAAGGAACAGAGAATTCCTGACAGATCCAAAACAGCACACAGGAAGCCTCCTGTTAAATGCTTCCTGACAGGTGACCAGGTGTTTGTCGAGCACAGTCACTGTGACTTATCGCCTCCCCCATCCCTGCTGCTCGGTTTTCTGGGTGTACAACTGGCACACCTTCTCAGGCAGATGCCAACTGTCCAGAATCCCAAGAAGTCTTGGTTAGCAACGAAGCCTGCTTGCAGTTTGGTAGATGATGCCTCTCTGGGGCCACGAGTGCCCCCTTCTGGCTCTGGCTGCCCTCGCCTGCCTGTCTCCGGTGGGGGATGGGCTGGTCCACAGCTGGCTAGCTCTGTTCAGTCCTTTGTTCTGTGCGTGGGCCTGGCAGTGTTTGAGGTTAGTGCTTTTTGCGGGGTAGCTATCCCATAGTCTGGTTTGCTATCTCAAGTTAGTTCCTTCAGATTGCCCTCGGGGCATTCAGGTCCAGTTCTTACTCTAAGCAATGCAGCCTGAGCCTCTCTGCCCAGTCCCCGCTTGCTAGTGGCAAATGCACGCGTCTGCGCTGCTTCTCCGCTGGAAGTTACCATTGGGCATGTAATCTGTGGGTTTTAATTATTTATTTATTTTTCCTCCCGGTTATGTTGCCTTTTGAGGTTCTAAGGCTCGCCACCGACTCACCAGTGAGAGTGTTTCCTGGTGTTTGGAAACTTCGCTCTTTTTTAAGACTCCCTTCCTGGGACGGATCTCCGTCCCTACCTCTTTTGTCTCTCTTTTTGTCTTTTATATTTTTTCCTACCTCCTTTCGAAGACAATGGGATGCTTTTCTGGGTGCCTGATATCCTCTGCCAGCATTCAGAAGTTGTTTTGTGGAATTTACTCAGCGTTCAAATGTTTTTTTTGATGAGTTTTTTGGGGAGAAACTGGTCTCCCCATCCTATTCCTCCACCATCTTAGGACTGCCCCCCTCTCTTTCACTTTCTTATCTTCGACTCCGGACCGCCAGGTTCCGGTCCATTAAAGGACCCCAACACCACACAGTCAAAGACTTTAGCATAGTCAGTGAAGCAGAAGTAGATGTTTTTCTGGAATTCCCTTGCTTTCTCTATGATCCAACGATGTTAGCAAATTGATTTCTGGTTCCTCTGCCTTTTCTAAACCCAGTTTGTACATCTGGAAGTTCTCAATTCAAGTACTGCTGAAGCCTAGCTTGAAGGATTTTGAGCATAACCTTACTAGCATGGGTAATGAGCATAACTATTCAGTAGTTTGAACATTCTTTGGCACTGGCCTTCTTTGAGATTGGAATAAAAACTGACTTTTCCAGTCCTGTGGCCACTGCTGGGTTTTTCAAATTAGCTGACATATAGAGTGCAGCACTTTAACAGCACCATCTTTTAGGATTTGAAATAGCTCACCTGGAATTCCATCACCTCCACTAGCTTTGTTCCTAGTAATGCTTCCTAAGGCCCACTTGACTTCACACCCCAGGACGTCTGACTCCAGGTGAGTAACCACACCACCGTGGTTATCCATATCATTAAGACTTTTTTGGTATAGTTCTGTGTATTCTTGCCACCTCTTCTTAATCTTCTGCCTCTATTAGGTCCTGACTGTCTCTGTGGTTTATCATGCCCATCCTTGCATGAAATGTTCCTTTGATATCTCTGATTTTCTTGAAGAAATCTTTAGTCTTTCCCATTCTATTGTTTTCTTCTATTTCTTTGCATTTTTCATTGAGGAAGGCCTTATCTCTCCTTGTTATTCTCTGGAACTCTCTGGAATTCTCATTCAGTTGGGTATATCTTTCCCTTTCTCCTTTGCTTTTCATTTCTCTTCTTTCCTCTGCTATTTTTAAAGACTTCTCAGACAACCACTTTGCCTTCTTGCATTTCTTTTTCTTTGGGATGGTTTTGGTCACTGCCTCCTGTACAAAGTTATGAACATTTATCCATAGTTCTTTAGGTACTCTCTCTGCCAGACCTAATCCCATGAATGTATTCATCACCTTCACTGTATAATCATAAGGGATTTGATTTAGGTCATACCTGTATCACTTGTTCCTGGAGGAGGACACAGCAACCCACTGCAGTATTCTTGCCTGGAGAATCCTATGGACAGAGGAGCCTGGCAGGCTGCAGTCCATTCAGTCGCACAGAGTCGGACATGACTGAAGTGACTTAGCACACACAGAGTGTATCACTTGTTAATTTTCTATTTTTAAAAATATTTCCTTATATTCTCAGAATTGGATTAGAAGTTTCCAACCTCATTCGAAATTTTAAAAATCACTACGGCTACTACTGCTAAGTCACTTCAGTTGTATCCAACTCTGTGTGACCCCATAGACTCCCACCAGGCTCCCCTGTCCCTGGGATTCTCCAGGCAAGAACACTGGAGTGGGTTGCCATTTCCTTCTCCAAGAACAAAAGCTATCGCCGCCTAAATATTGCTCAACAACACTATGTTTTAATAGTTACACTGTTGCAGAGAGGAAGCCAAGGATAATACATTTTCTAGACTTTTAGCACTAACCCTAGATGCCAAAATACATAGAACTATATCAAAGCTTTGAGCGATATAAACTAGAAATCTAGCATTCTTTTCATAGTAAGTCAAACAAGTGGAATTAAAATGTCATAAATTTTCTAAAATACATACATTATACATACTATATATATATATATATATATATATATATATATACAAAAGCTCTTCTACTATCCTTGATAAAAGCTTGAGAAAGAACAACAACAAAAAAGATATGGAGAAACTGGAAAACATAAATGAAATGGAAGCACTGAATATGAAACAGAAAAGGTGAAACAAACTAGATAAAAGTACAAAATCATCATATAGTCCAGTTGTTTTTAAACATGGCTGCTCATTAGAAACACATCTGGAGTTTTGGAGAAGAATAGCAATACTTTGGGCATTTATATTTTTCAAAAGATTCCAAGATAATTCTGTTATGCATCTGGATTTTTAAAAGTGATTACAAGTTTTTCCATGAAATGGTAGTTTTAGTGATATAGAATTCTATTATTTTCTGTTGACTGATCATGATGCAAAGGTATTAAGTGTATAATAGTTATATAATCAAAATAGTAGAAGGTGTTTTGGAGGAGGAAATGGCAATCCACTCCAGAATTCTTGCCTGAAAGTTTCCATGGGCAGAGGAACCTGGCTGGCTACAGTCTATTGTGGTCGAAAAGAGTTGGACACAACTGAGCAACTGAACCTGCATGACCCTCCTACAAAGGCATGTCTGTGGTTTCCTGTTTTTGGACATGTAAGACTCGGAGGCAAAGAAATGTGGATTTGGAGGAGTCTGTGGCCAGCTTCCTCCCTGCAGGCCCAAGATTAACCATCCAACGTAGAAAAGCCTTTGATTTCTCCATCAAGTCTGAATGAGAGTCTTGCTGTGTAGAGTATTCTTGGTTGTACGTTATTCCCTTTCATTACTTTAGACATATCGTGCCATTTGCTTCTGGCTTGTAGAGTTTCTTTTGAGAAATCAGCTGATAACCTAATGGGAGTCCCCTTCCCATCAGGAATTGTAGGCCATTTTCCCCTTATTGCTTTTAGCATTTTATTAATATCTTTGTCTTTAATTTTCACAGTTTTGATTACTATGTGTCTCAGTGTTTCCTCCTTGGGTTTATCCTGTCTGGGACTGTCTGCGCTTCCTAGACTTGGTTGACTATTTCCTTTTCCATGTTAGGGAACTTTTTAGCTATTATTTCTTCAAACATCTTCTTGGGTCCTTTCTCTGTCCCTTCGCCTTCTGTTGTCGTTGTTGTTCAGTCACTAGTCTTGTCTGACTCTTTGTGACCCCGTGGATTGCAGCACACCAGGCTTCTCTGTCCTTCACCATTTCCCGGAGTTTGCTCAAACTGATGTCCATTGAGTCGATGATGCCATCCAAATATCTCATCCTCTGTTATCACCTTCTCCTCCTGCCTTCAATCTTTCCTGGCATCAGGGTGTTTTCCAGTGAGTTGGTTCTTCATATCAGGTGGCCAAAGTATTGGAACTTCAACTTCAGCATCAGTCCTTCCAATGAATATTCAGGGTTGATATCTTTTAAGATTGACTGCTTTGATCTCCTTGCTGTCCAAGGGACTCTCAGGAGTCTTCTTCAGCACCATAGTTCGAAGGTATCAATTTTTCAGTGTTCAACCTTTTTTATTGTCCAGCTCTCACATCCATACATGACTACTGGAAAAACCATAGCTTTGACTATACAGACCTTTCTAAGGCAAAGAAATGTCTCTGCTTTTTAACGCACCGTGTAGGTTTGTCTTTGCTTTTCTTCCAAGGAGTGAGGGTTGACCATAAGGACCTTTTTCAGCAAAGTCAAACTTTTAGGTTATTGCTAACCAATAGATGTGAAATGGATCTCATTGTTGGTTTAGTTTGCCTTTCCCCAGTTACTAGAGATGTAGACTAGTTTTTTTTACATATATTATTGGTTATTTGTATTTCTTCTTCTGGAAATGGTCTATTCATACCTTTCATCCATTTTTCTATTTGGTTGTTTATCTCTATTTTTATTGTCATTGTTGTTGGTTTGTAGGAATCCCTTACAGATACCCATCTTTTTCTAACATGTATGTTAGAAACATATATGTTGCAGATAATTTCTTCCCATTTCCCTATCACTTATGTTTTAATCTTGTTTAAGATGTCTTTTATGTAGGAGGTTTTAACTTTGTTAATTTTACAGAAATTGTCCATTTTTCAAAATTTGATTTAAGAAATTAGATCATGAGGTACTCTATTTTTTTTCAGATAATTTTAAAGGTTTTGTTTTACAACTTAAGGTTTTTCACTCACCTGGAGCTTATTTTGCCTTCTTTTCCTATATTCTGAAGCTTTGGGGGCTCACCATTTGCTTCTTCACCACATTTCTGTTGTGAGAAGTCTTTGACATTCTAGGCATATTACTTCCTCCCTCTGAGTCTTTCTCTTAGAAACAACAGAATGGGAACATAAATGAAGCTCCAGGCTTAGAAAACTAGCTATTTGAAAGCCTATAAAGAAGAAGTGGCAATGATCAGGTAAAAGGAGACATTGGGAGGCATCTCTGCAAAAGATGATACATAGAGTGGTTCTTCACCCTTCACACCAAGAATCTGAGACTCCTGGAAGAAAATTTATGCTTTTGGGGAGAAGGAAGAGTGTTCAGAGAGCTGGCCCTGAAAGAAAGGAGGTGTAGACTTGAGATAGGATCCTAAAAAAACCTTTTTATTTGGTACTGGGGTATAGCCAATTAACAGTGTTGTGATAGTTTTCAGTGAACAGTGAAGGGACTCCACCATACATATACATAAATCCATTCTCCCCCAGTTATGTCCTACTTTTAAAGTCCTTACACATCTACTTTCTTTCTTTCTTTTTTTTAATTTTCTACTTTCTTAAATTACCTCTCTCCCCTACCTTCAAGTCCCGTGAGCTTTTTTTTTTTTTTTTTTTTTTGTCTTGCGCCAGAAGATTGTGAAAGTGAGGCATATAGAATCACATAGAAGTTGTTGGTGAAGTTAAGGAAGAACCCAAGTTTCTTGACCTTCTTGAACACTGGAAGGTTTCAGGCAAGCCCAGCTTGAAACCAAGTTGTGGGAGAGAGGAGCAGTATCCCAAAATTACGAGAAGGAGCCTGTGATTTCTAGTGCCATAAACATCACCACAGTCATGATCTTCATCAAAAAGCCTTTATCAGGGCCTGCTTGCAATGAGCAACTAAGGTAGACACTGAAATAAATTTAGAACGCATTGCTCATGAACATGATCTAAGAATTCACACTCTATGAAAATTAATCTAAGCAGATAAGCAAAGGCCATGTATATATGACAATAAAGAAGAGATAGACCAATCTAGCTACTGCAGACAGTAAAGAATTAATATCAAATATGCCAGAAGTCACTGCAATTCAAGGAAAGAGGCTTGCTGGGTGAAGAACAGAGCCTAGCAGGAACTGTTTATGGGGGTTCCAAGTTCAGGGAAACTGTTACTGACCAATTAGGGAGGGCATGTCTCTTGCCTTCTGACTTCTTCTCCTCCCTTTTACCAACCACACACGTGCCCCACCCCAAGCTTTTCCTCTTTATGGCAACATAACCCTTGCCACAGCTCAAGATCAGAGGAAGTTTTATTTTGTGTTAGTCTTTGATTCTTTTTTTTTTTTTTAATTTTATTTTATTTTTCAACTTTACATAACTGTATTAGTTTTGCCAAATATCAAAATGAATCCGCCACAGGTATACATGTGTTCCCCATCCTGAACCCTCCTCCCTCCTCCCTCCCCACGCCATCCCTCTGGGTCGTCCCAGTGCACCAGCCCCAAGCATCCAGTATCGTGCATCGAACCTGGACTGGCAACTCGTTTCATACATGATATTTTACATGTTTCAATGCCCTTCTCCCAACTCTTCCCACCCTCTCCCTCTCTCACAGAGTCCATAAGACTGTTCTATACATCAGTGTCTCTTTTGCTGTCTCGTACACAGGGTTATTGTTACCATCTTTCTAAATTCCATATATATGCGTTAGTATACTGTATTGGTGTTTTTCTTTCTGGCTTACTTCACTCTGTATAATAGGCTCCAGTTTCATCCACCTCATTAGAACTAATTCAAATGTATTCTTTTTAATGGCTGAATAATACTCCATTGTGTATATGTACCACAGCTTTCCCATCCATTCATCTGCTGATGGACATCTAGGTTGCTTCCATGTCCTGGCTATTATAAACAGTGCTGCAATGAACATCGGGGTACACGTGTCTCTTTCCCTTCTGGTTTCCTCAGTGTGTATGCCCAGCAGTGGGATTGCTGGATCATAAGGCAGGTCTATTTCCAGTTTTTTAAGGAATCTCCACACTGTTCTCCATAGTGGCTGTACTAGTTTGCATTCCCACCAACAGTGTAAGAGGGTTCCCTTTTCTCCACACCCTCTCCAGCATTTATTACTTGTAGACTTTGGGATCGCAGCCATTCTGACTGGTGTGAAATGGTACCTCATAGTGGTTTTGATTTGCATTTCTCTGATAATGAGTGATGTTGAGCATCTTTTCATGTGTTTGTTAGCCATCTGTATGTCTTCTTTGGAGAAATGTCTATTTAGTTCTTTGGTCCATTTTTTGATTGGGTCATTTATTTTTCTGGAGTTGAGCTGTAGGAGTTGCTTGTATATTCTCGAGATTAGTTGTTTGTCAGTTGCTTCATTTGCTATTATCTTCTCCCATTCTGAAGGCTGTCTTTTCACCTTGCTAATAGTTTCCTTTGATGTGCAGAAGCTTTTAAGGTTGATTAGGTCCCATTTGTTTATTTTTGCTTTTATTTCCAATATTCTGTGAGGTGGGTCATAGAGGATCCTGCTGTGATGTATGTCAGAGAGTGTTTTGCCTATGTTCTCCTCTAGGAGTTTTATAGTTTCTGGTCTTACGTTTAGATCTTTAATCCATTTTGAGTTTATTTTTGTGTATGGTGTTAGAAAGTGTTCTAGTTTCATTCTTTTACAAGTGGTTGACCAGATTTCCCAGCACCACTTGTTAAAGAGATTGTCTTTAATCCATTGTATATTCTTGCCTCCTTTGTCAAAGATAAGGTGTCCATATGTGCGTGGATTTATCTCTGGGCTTTCTATTTTGTTCCATTGATCTATATTTCTGTCTTTGTGCCAGTACCATACTGTCTTGATAACTGTGGCTTTGTAGTAGAGCCTGAAATCAGGTAGGTTGATTCCTCCAGTTCCATTCTTCTTTCTCAAGATCGCTTTGGCTATTCGAGGTTTTTTGTTTTTCCATACAAATTGTGAAATTATTTGTTCTAGCTCTGTGAAGAATGCTGTTGGTAGCTTGATAAGGATTGCATTGAATCTATAGATTGCTTTGGGTAGTATACTCATTTTCACTATATTGATTCTTCCAATCCATGAACATGGTATATTTCTCCATCTGTTAGTGTCCTCTTTGATTTCTTTCACCAGTGTTTTATAGTTTTCTATATATAGGTCTTTAGTTTCTTTAGGTAGATATATTCCTAAGTATTTTATTCTTTCCGTTGCAATGGTGAATGGAATTGTTTCCTTAATTTCTCTTTCTGTTTTCTCATTATTAGTGTATAGGAATGCAAGGGATTTCTGTGTGTTGATTTTATATCCTGCAACTTTACTATAGTCATTGATTAGTTCTAGTAATTTTCTGGTGGAGTCTTTAGGGTTTTCTATGTAGAGGATCATGTCATCTGCAAATAGTGAGAGCTTTACTTCTTCTTTTCCAATTTGGATTCCTTTTATTTCTTTTTCTGTTCTGATTGCTGTGGCCAAAACTTCCAGAACTATGTTGAATAGTAATGGTGAAAGTGGGCACCCTTTTCTTGTTCCTGACTTTAGAGGAAATGCTTTCAATTTTTCACCATTGAGGATAATATTTGCTGTGGGTTTGTCATATATAGCTTTTATTATGTTGAGGTATGTTCCTTCTATTCCTGCTTTCTGGAGAGTTTTTATCATAAATGGATGTAGTCTTTGATTCTGAGTTAGGGACCTTTACCCAGCATCAGTAGAAACCATCCTCAGCAGCCACTTTGTGCTCCCAGACTCGTCCACAGCAATTAGAGCAAATGGACAGATGTAAAGACACTCCTGGAGGGAAGGTCTCCATGCCCAGCTTTGGCAGGGTCACCCGGGATCTCTACCATCGGCCTTAGTATTCACTGTGGCATGTGGCTCATTACTCCGCCTGTTCCATTCACTGAGCTTCTCCTGTGTTCAATTTCTGTAGGAAAAAGGAAGCCCCTGCTTCAGGGTACTCTCAGTCTAGGCATATCTGCACATTCAGCAAGATTTGTCAATGTCTCAAATAGCTGAATCAATATTAAATCATTCTACAGTTTAATCAGAATATCACTATCAAATATTCTAATGTAAGAAAATAAAGGATTAATATGTTTACATACACGTGTGAATATATATGTTACTAAATGAACATGCACTGCTCAGGAGGAAGTCATTGACTCTGTCTCAGGGTCCTTGCAAGAACACTGAAGTTCTTGCCTGGAGAATCCCAGGGACAGGGGAGCCTAGTGGGCTGCCATCTCTGGGGTCGCGCAGAGTCGGACACGACTGCTAAGTCGGAAGCGACTTAGCAGCAGCAGCAGCAGCAGCAGCAGCAGGGTCCTTGCACTTGCTTTTCTCTCTGCCTGGAAGTTTTCATCTAGATAGCTATTCCTATGATTTGCTCTCTCACTTCAGTCAGGTTTATCCTTCAAAGTGAGGTCTTTCCTAACAAGCCCCTCTAAAATAGTCCTTCCCACCTCTGGCTCTAGCTGCTTCTTACCATGCTCTTTAAATTTACTTCCAAAATAGAATTTATCACTGCCTGATATATACTTAGTGACTTGTTTTTTGTTTTCACCCACCCCCACAACAGAAGTTCCCTGAGAGCAGGAACTTTGTGTTTGTTGTTTGTTTACAGATTTCTTTTGATGTGGACTATTTTAAAGTCTGTATTGAATTTGTTACAATATGGCTTCTGTTTTGTTAAGTTGTTAAGTTGTGTCCAACTCTTGGAGACCCCCATGGACTGTAGCACACCAGGCTACTCTGTCCTCTATAATCTCACTGAGTTTGCTCAAATTCATGTCCATTGAGTCACTGATGCTATGTAACAATCTCATCCTCTGCCTCCCCCTTCTCCTTATGCTTCTGTTTTATGTTTTGTTTTTTTGACCTCACAGCATGTGGGATTTTAGCTCCCCTACCAAGGATTGAACCCACACAGCCTGCGTTGGAAGGCAAAGTCTTAATAACTGAACCACCAGGGAAGTCCCTGTATGTCTTAACCACCACTACCAGTGTCTAGAACAGTATCTGGTACAGAGTAGATCTTCAACGCTGTATTGAATGAATGAAATGAAATACAGCAAGCATGTGTTTGTGTATCCTTATTCTAATGTTGTTTGGTGACATTAAACAGGAGAGACTGAGATGTCTTTCTAAACTAATCCTATTCAGCTTTGGAAACTTGGTCATTCTAAACCTCTGACTCCACCTCTTAAGAAGACACCTCATCAATCTCTTCTTAGTCCATGTGACTCCAGTGGCCAGCTTCTGTCCTTGGTATCCTTGACCAGTATTTTTTGTTTGAGACTTGGCTCATAACCCAAGCTCAGTGTCAGAGCATTCCCTGAGATTTTTGCTGGAACAATAAGGGAAAAGATATCTACCTGCTAATGGGGAGGATTCCATCAGCCCAGAGCAGATGGTGGCTGCGGTCCCACCATGCAGGCAGAACCTGTCTGAGAATAAAACCACACTGGGACTGAAGTAGAGCCCAGAGTGAGAGGGAGAAAGAAAGAGACAAGTGCACAGCATCTTGGTTGATATCATCTGAGCTCCCAGATGAAGCCCTGCCCAAAGCTTGCTGTACTATTGGATTACATGTGTGATTTACTTCCCTTTGAGCACAGTCTGAATTGGGTTTCTATCACTAGTTATCAAAAACCAAAACAAGGGAATTTCCTGGTGGTGCAGTGGTTAAGACTCAATGCTGTCACTGTTGGAACCTCAGTGTGATCCCTGCTTGAGGAACTAAGATTTCTGCAAGCCTCGAGGTGCAACCAAAAATAAATAAATAAAACATGTCTAATGCCCATTTAGCTGTATAATTTATACTACATCAATTTTCACTTGTTTACTAAATGACACATGCAAATTTTTGCCTAAGACATTACAACATTTTTATAACTTACAAAATAATCTGTATGTATCTATCACTTGATTTTAATGCAAGTATGTGAGGTTGGGTATAGATTATTCTTTCAGTTGTCTAAACTGAAGCTCAGAGAAATCAATCAATTTATCCAATAACAAACAGATAATAAATGGCAGAGCAAGAATGCTAAGTAGGTCTTTGGCTCTAAATCCCAAGGCCTAGTCTATGGCACTTCAGCTACTTAAATAACTGGAGACTTTCTTTCTGGATTTGTCTCTATTTAAAAAATGTTTTTAAAAGATTTTCTTACCATGTTGCATGGGTTCCTGGATCTTGGTTCCCAACCAGGGATTGAACCTATACCTTTGGCAGTGAAAGCACTGAGTGCTAACCCCTGGACAGCCAGGGAACATCTGCCTTTCTTTGTCTCTCTTAATAGAAAAGCACCGCTCTTAGAGACAGGACCTTGCTCTTTGCCTTGAGTCCTTTAATCCCTAGGGCAACTCCCTGAATGAGTGGAGGCTCCGAGTGGAGCGTTCGACTTCACTACTTGTAAGGGTAGAGTTTGCTCATCAAGGAGCTTGTTATTGGCTGACTGAAATAATGCCTTTGTATCAAGTGCTGTTTTTCCACCTTTTTTGACTGCTACAGTAAAAAACATATTCTACAGCAACCCAGTACACACACACACACATACACGCAAACACATTATTAAATATAAAGTTTCACAAAATAATACCTACTTTTTGACATTCTCTGATAGTTCCTATAGAGAGGGTTAATAGCCTTGATAGAGAGGCCAGGGGTCCCCAGGGGGAGAAAAGGACAAATCTTTTTTTCCCTACATTCCTGCATCTTAGTCACATAAGAAGTTTTTTCTTTAAGCCCAGAGCTGATGATTACACAACAAAACAAACTCGTCTTAAACTCTATTCAGTTCAGTTGCTCAGTTGTGTCAGACACTTTGCGACCCCATAAACTGCAGCACGCCAGGCCTCCCTGTCCATCACCAACTCCTGGAGTTTACTCAAACTCATGTCCATTGAGTCCGTGATACCATCCAACCATCTCATCCTCTGTTGTCCCCTTCTCCTCCTGCCTTCAATCTTCCCCATCATTAGGGTCTTTTCACATGAGTTAGTTCTTCCCATCAAGTGGCCAAAGTATTGGAGTTTCAGCTTCAGCATCAGTCTTTCCAATGAATATTCAAGACTGGTTTCCTTTACGATGGACTGGTTGGATCTCCTTGCAATCCAAGGGACTCTCAAGAGTCTTCTTCAAACCACAGTTCAAAAGCATCAATTCTTCTGCGCTCAGCTTTCTCTATAGTCCAACTCTTACATCCATACGTGACTACTGGAAAAACCATAGCCTTGACTAGATGGACCTTTGTTGGCAAAGTAATGTCTCTGCTTTTTAATATGCTGTCTAGATTGGTCATAGCTTTTCTTCCAAGGAGCAAGCAATTTAAATGTCATGGCTGCAGTCACCATCTGCAGTGATTTTAGAGCCCCAAAACATAAGGTCTCTCCCTATTTCCATTGTTTCCCCATCTATTTGCCTTGAAGTGATGGGACCGGATGCCATCATCTTAGTTTTCTGAATGTTGAGCTTTAAGTTAACTTTTTTACTCTCCTCTTTTACTTTCATCAATAGGCTCTTCAGTTCTTCTTCACTTTCTGCCGTAAGGGTGGTGTCATTTGTATTTCTGAGGTTATTGATATTTCTCCCAGCAATCTTGATTCCAGCTTGTGCTTCATCCAGCCCGGCATTTCCTATGAGGTACTCTGCATGTAAGTTAAATAAACAGAGTGACAATATACAGCCTTGATGAACTCCTTTCCTGATTTGGAACCAGTCTGTTGTTCCATGTCCAGTTCTAACTGTTGCTTCTTGACCTGCATACAGATTTCTCAGGAGGCAGGTCAGGTGGTCTGGTATTCCCATCTCTTTCAGCATTTTCCACAGTTTATTGTGATCCACACAGTCAAAGGCTTTGGCATAGTCAATAAAGCAGAAATAGATGTTTTTCTGGAACTCTCTTGCTTTTTCTATGATCCAACAGATGTTGGCAATTTGATCTCTGGTTCCTCTGCCTTTTCTAAATCCAGCTGGAACATCTGGAAGTTCATGGTTCACGTACTGTTGAAGCCTGGCTTGGAGAATTTTGAGCATTACTTTGCTAGCCTGTGAGATGAGTGCAATCGTGTGGTAGTTTGAGCATTCTTTGGCATTGCCTTTCTTTGGGATTGGAATGAAAACCGCCCTTTTCCAGTCCTGTGGCCACTGCTGAGTTTTCCAGATTTGCTGGCATATTGAGTGCAGCACTTTCACAGCATCATCTTTTAGGATTTGAAATAGCTCAACTGGAATTCTATCACCTCCATTAGCTTTGTTCACAGCGATGCTTCCAAAAGCCCACTTGACTTCACATTCCAGGAAGTCTGGCTCTAGGTGAGTGATCTCACCATTGTGGTTATCTGGTCCTGAAGATCTTTTTTGTATAGTTCTTCTGTGTATTCTTGCCACCTCTTCTTAATATCTCCTGCTTCTGTTAGCTCCATACCAATTCTGTCCTTTATCGTGCCCATCTTTGCATGAAATGTTCCCTTGGTATCTCTAATTTTCTTGAAGAGATCTCTAGTCTTTCCCATTCTATTGTTTCCTTTTATTTCTTTGCATTGATCACTGAGGAAGGCTTTCTCATCTCTCCTTGCTATTTTTTGGAACTCTGCATTCAAATGGATATATCTTTCCTTTTCTTCTTTGCCTTGAGCTTATATTCTTTTCTTAGCTATTTTTAAGGCCTCCTCAGAGAGCCATTTTGCCTTTTTGCATTTCTTTTTCTTGGGGTTGGTCTTGACCACTGCCTCCTGTACAGTGTCACAAACCTCCATCCATAGTTCTTCAGACACTCTGTCTGTCAGGTCTAATCCCTTGAATCTATTTGTCACTTCCACTGTATAATTGTAAGGGGTTTGATTTAGGTCATACCTGAATGGTCTAGTGGTTTTCCCTACTTTCTTCAATTTAAGTTTGAATTTGGCAATAAGGAATTCATGATCCGAGCCATAATCAGCTCCCAGTCTTGTTTTTGCTGACTGTAAAGAGCTTCTCTATCTTTGGCTGCAAAGAATATAATCATTCTGATTTTGGTATTGACCATCTGGTGATGACATGTGTAGAGTCATCTCTTGTCTTGTTGGAAGAGGGTGTTTGCTATGGCCAGTGTGTTCTTTTGACAAAACTCTGCTAGCCTTTGCCCTGCTTCATTTTGTACTCCAAGGCCAAATTTGCCTGTTACTCCAGGTATCTCTTGACTTCCTACTTTTGCATTCCAGCCCCCTGTGATGAAAAGAAAATCTTTTTTTTTTGGTGTTAGTTCTAGAAGTTCTTGTAGGTCTTCATGAAAGTGAAAGTGAAGTCTCTCAGTCATGTCTGACTCTTTGTGACCCCATAGACTGTAGCCTACCAGGCTCCTCTGTCCATGGGATTTTCCAGGCAATAGTACTGGAGTGGATTGCCATTTCCTTCTCCAGGGAATCTTCCCAATCCAGGCCTCAAACCCGGGTCTCCTGCATTGTAGACAGACGCTTTACCATCTGAGCCACCAGGGAAGTCCAATAGAACTGTTCAACTTCAGCTTCTTTAGCATTACTGATTGGGGTATAGACTTGGATTACTGTGAAGGATTATATAACAACAATGTCCTGCTCAAGGGCATGTTTCTCCTTCTTAAGAACCTTCTGACTAAGCCTGTCATCTTAAAATGTATATTGTGGGAGTGGGTCCAGTAAGACCTTTACAACCTTGAGACACTCTTCTGATTTACTGTTAATAATCAATTGAAAAAGTATATAACTCCCTTGCTGGGACTAGTGAGGGGTCACTCTCCATCCCCCTTCTGATGTGTATGTCAGAAGCTTTCTCTGTCTTTTTCAGTGTAATAAATTTTCTTCCACATGAAGTCCTGAGTGTCTGGAACTTTGTCCCTGATCCTGAAGCTAAATCCTCTTGTTTGGAGATCACAAATTACTATTCCATTTTTACAAATTTTGATTTTACAAATTCGGATTGTGGCACACTAAATTGATTTCATAATCCAGTAATGTATTGAGACTCAGTTTGAAAAGCACCATTATAGGTCACAGATATATACAGTCACATCCAAGGTAATGTTCACATCCCGTGAGAATCACAGAAGGGCTTACGGGGTGTGTGACATTGAGTTACATTTTGAAAAATGGACAGGATTTCAATACTGGAAGTGCAGGTGGAAGTAACAGCAGGAGCCAAGGTGCAGGGTCTGGCAAGCCCAGCATGTGTTCAGGATGAAGAGAATATGAAATTCAACTAGAGTGAAGGAGTTCCATGGTGGGGAGGTTAACAGATGAGCTGGAAAGAAGACTGAGACACGGATTGGATCCCTGGGTCAAGATCCCTGGGTCATACCCCCAGAGGAGAAAATGGCAACCCATTCCAGTATTCTTACCTGGAGAATCCCATGGACAGAGGAGCCTGGCAGGCTATAGTCCACGGGTTTGCAAAGAGTCAGGTAGGATTTATAAGCTGAGCACACACCCAAAGACTCAATTTTGGAAATATATGAATAAATATAAACAGTTGTTCATATTCTAATAATATTCTAATGAATAGTCTTCATTGCCTGACAGCCATAGTATATTTTTAAAAGGAGATGATACGTTTATGGAACACCTTCTATATACCAGGCCTTTTCTAGCACCAAGTGTACAAAGATAATTGCCCCAATGAGAAGCTCACATTTTAGTAGGCAAAGAAAACACAAAAACAGTAACCCACTAAAGGATTCTGCTTATCTTATTTGTGTTGTATCTGTACCACCCATCTTCTGCCTGGTGGTGGTGGTGGTGGTGGTTTAGTCACTAAGTCGGTTCTGCCTGGTGTGAAGTTGCTTTTCATTAAGTATATTCAGAATGATTTAGTGCTAGGGTAGAGTAAGAAGTATTCAGGTAGCAGGCAGAATGTAGGGCTAAGGCTCCCTGGAGGAA